>NW_027518695.1:14237500-14837500 GCF_043159265.1 Tasmannia lanceolata
ATAAATCTAATTCACTAAATAATCTCATGGGTACCTAAAAGGGTTCCAAATAATATAATAAAACAAGGAACTCAAAGCCCAAGTGCCAAAGTGAGCTTAAATGTGAAAAGCATCAAATTGGCACTTGGATGGTGGTTGGCCACAGTCCATTATCTTATAGATAATAGCTCTAGACATATTTCAAATATTTTGCAAATTTTTTTTAAAAGATAATATGCTCTCTTAAGTTGCCATCGAGCACAAGAACGCCGGAATCTTATAAGATGAGAGGGAGATATGAATTTTATAAGAAGACTGCATAAATGTGGAAAAATTTAGAATCTGTCTAGCGGTCGGCAGGCGAGGCGACCGGAACGGCCATCTGAGGATTGGCGGCCAGCCTCCAGCCACAAACTGTGTTTTTAAATAGGCCTATTGCGGGATATCCAACCTTCCTTACAGCATCGTAGAAGGACAGCAAATTCTGAGGCGGATATTCTGGCTAAAGAGGGGGTTCATTTATCGGGTATTCGATTTGTTTATCTGCCCGAATCTGGCATACCACCCATTTAGGGGGTATTCTCCCACGATTTCTCTTTCTTTTTATTTTCGGGAACATCTTGTCCCCGCTCTCTGTACTTCGTTTTACTTCTATTAAAAGTTACCTTTCAAAAAGAAGAAGAAGAGGCCTAGCAGCTGGTTGAAACTAGCTGTTTATTGGGGGAGCCATGCAATAACTAGTTTTGTGCAGTTTGCCTATAAAAAGGTGTTCTAACCCCTTGGGATAGTATATAACACCAAAAAACATGATTGGGTGATATTAAATAGTGATTAATACCATTGTGCCTGAAAGTGGTGGACCTTGTAGGGATTAGACCTTAGGCTTCAGTTTGTATATTCTTTGAGAGTGGAAAGTTGTAGTGAGTGAACTTGTTGTATCTGCCATATTAGAGGCTTTGTATTTTTTATTTTCATTACATTGTATTTGGAGACGCGGATCGTATTTGGAGACGCAGAGCCATCTCCGAAGGCGAGTGTTGGGAGACGAAGAGCCATCTCCGTCGGCAAGTGGTGAGGCACGGAGCCACCTCGTTGTAATCTGTTTGATCTTCATCGTTAAGAAGATCCGCTTAGTGAAGCTACCAAGGTTTTTGGTGGAGTGGATGTAGGTCCGGAGATTTGGACTATACCACTATAAAATTCTATGTGCCCTCTATTCTCTTGCTTCTTACTTTTGTATCTTGATTTTTATCTTCCTTGCATTAACTGTCAAAATTCTTCTTTGGATACAATTTTCAATTAATCTTTTTGAAAGAGCAAAAATTTACAAAACCCAATTCACCCCCTCATGGGTTGCCACCTGGGCCTCACGGTATTTTTCAAGTCTTCAGATTAACCAATGCATTTTAATGCCGGGTTGATGCACAACATAAATCCTCTCATGAACTTCAGCCATTACCACCATGGCTTCCTCTATTCCTAAGAATTTTAGGAGTAGATCATCCATGTTTTTCTTGTAAAAATCGTAACCAAGTATAACGTAGTTTAATGCTTTTCTTTTTCGTTTTCAAATCGGTCGGGATGTGGGGATTTTGTAAGTACTAGATTATTGGATATCTCCAGTCACTTTTCTTTACATCCAATGCCATGACTTCGATTTGAAAGTCTCGGTCATAGACCAAGGGTAATGGATGTTTCTGTACGGTGATGGGGCTCTTGCATTAAGAATCCTCAGTCGTGAGGCAACTTGAGCCAATTCATCTGCCTCATTATTTTGGAACCCAGGGATGGATCTAACCGTTACGCCCGTGAATTGTTTTATGAGGTTATTGGGTATCGTAAGGCATCACTTGAGCATTTGTACTCGCCCCCAAGTTGTTTGATAACTAATTGGGAATCTCCAACAATCTCAGCATTGGTAATTCATATTTCTAGTAATATTCCAGGCCAACTACCAATACCTCGTACTCGGCTTGATTATCGGAACAGTCAAAGTCCAAGAGCAGCCTCTTCGGTGTGGGACCCATCAAACATTAGGACCCAAGGTTTTAGATGATGATTCCGATATTGAGGCATCTTACGTCATCTATACAAGGGTGATTGGCTAAGAAGTCGGCCAAACCCTGACCCTTGACCGCGCTTCGAGGCACATATTGAATACTTAAAACAATCCGCTTTAAAATCGCAAATCCATTTGGAGAGTTTCATTTAATACCAGGGCTTCGTCAATTTCATTTTGCGTTACACCGAAGAAAGTCAGGTTTCAATTCCAGTCGAAAAGATACTCTGTGACTGAAAGTTGTCCTTTGGTGGTGTCTCGGCCTTGTCCCCAGTCTCATTCCGATCTAGCTCTTTGGCTGTATTAACAACTGGGCTTTTCCTGGATTTTCCCCAATCTATCTTAGTAAGTTCAAGATCACTTCATTTTATAAAAGTTTTTTGTTCTATGTTCTTAAATTTTATGAAAGGCTGTGAAATTATTATCCCCCACGACTATACTTTTTAGTTTTTAATTAACGGATTGTGTTTCTATTGTGCATAGTTTTGAGGATTATTCTTCAGTAATTTCTGAGTTCTAACTGATAGATATCTGCATTTTCCTATCTTCGTGTCTCAGTAAAATTGAAAACATGTTTATCACGTGTTAAATAACGTTTTGCCATGTTTTATTATCATATCCTCCTATGTCATTTTCTAAATTTCAAAAGAATCTCCTATTCAAATTTCCAATCTAATGTTTTGGGTATTTCTCTTTTGGCACATTCATGTTGTTGTGAGCCACCCATTAACCGTGCCTTCACGCGAATACAAGGATTTGGTTTGATTATGTATATAAAAATGGAATGCGCAGGGCTTAGGTGATTTTTTTTTGTTTGGGACTAAAATCTATGAATTATTAGGTTTCGAGCAGGTTAGTATTACTGTGGAGTGTATGTTGAAAATGGCATTTTTTTAGGGAAAAATATTATCTATTTCGATAGCTATTATAAAAATTTATTGATTATTATATAAAGACCACTGCCTGCCCCTCCTGGAGCAAATTCCTAGTTTTTTCCTTGATGTGAGTCCAAAACCGAATATTCGACTCAAAGTTACATTTTACTTTTGAGACCGATAATCGGTTTGGGACTCACAATAAGTTTTCAAAGTCTAAAACCAACTGGTCCTAAACCTTAGGATGTGTTTGGATTACCAAAATCCGGAATTGGAGTCTACATCCTATTTTAATTCCTACTCTGGTTCACTATAAGCTCAATTTAAAAAAAAAATTCAAAAAAATCTAATAAAAATTTCATTCCAGAATTAAAATACTACATCTTGGGGGCGGGAAACACATTTCCCCTTTAATTATATGAAGATGTCATTTCTACCCCTAATTATGTTCAAATTTTCGAACTAATTAGGCCTTGTTTGGATTTGTAGGAATTTTCTGTAAAAGTTAGGAAAGGAAAAATATTCCTAAAATTTCTTACATTTTAATGTATGAAAAATATAACATGAACCAACCCTATTCAATTTTTAATTAAGACGGACCTTCGATTTTTGATAATATTTTCTAAATTAACCATAACAATATTATTTCTCTCTAAATCATGGAAAGAAATTTCCCGAAGAAGAAATTTCCCACTAGAAATCTTTTTTCTTGCAATCCAAACAGGGCCTAACGGTTTAGACCTGGCAAACGGGTAACCTGCGCGGGTACAGGTACTGGTACCGGCGGATATGGGTAAGAAATACCGGCGCGGGTACGGGTAGCCTTGCATGAACCCGGAACCCACCCGGGCGGGTACGGATATACCCACGGGTAACCCGCCAAATTTAAAGAAGAAATTATATATATATTTTCCAAAAGAAATTATATGATGAACGGGTGTATGAACACATAAAGGTGGTAAGATGGATGTACAAGCCTTGATATTTAATCCAACAACAACTTCTTAACAAGTCAGCTACTGTTGGATCAAATATCAAGGATGGGATGATGAGTACATGCCCATTCATCATACAAATTTTCATTTACTTTAACAAGTGTTTGTCTTGGTACAACCAAAGATACCAGCCACATACTTGTTTTGTTGGCCCACCCACATAGTCTATTTTTTATTGTTTAGTGTTTAGGCCTTAAGAATAAAGAGTTGAAAACCGAATGGCGGGTAACCCGCGGGCACCAATGCCCGACCCAGACCCACCCGTGGGTCACAGGTACGGGTTGGGTGCGGGTATTTTTTCTCGCGGGTAATGAAATTGGTACCCGTACCCCTGCGGGCCGGGTGTACCCGCGGGTACGGGTCTCATTTTGCCAGGTCAATAACGGTTACCCGAAATTAGAATCGGAATTGGATCCCAATTCTAGTGCCTCATTCTTGCAATGGAATAACGAGCGAAGGATATATCTTGGAGGATACGAGGACGTTAATTCCAATGCCTTCTAAACACATCCAAAATCCTTAACAAATCTTCATTGATACGGGTACGTTGATTCTTGCAATCTAAAAAATCCTAAAAAAATCTTTGTTAAATCCGCTATTTTTTGCAGGGAGGGCGCACTATAAATAGCTTCACCAACAAAAGTGAGGAGAAACAGAGCAGAATGGGTTCTTCTTCCAACACCAACAACCTCTCCTTCGACCCTCCCTATCTCAAAACCAATTCCTTTCCTTCCCCTGTCAGAGCCTGGAAGATTTCCAACAAAACACCAACCTCGTTCCTTACATCCCACAATATTTATACAAACCCTATAATTGGGCAAATTGTGAAAGCATAAGAAGGGCCATGGAATCTGACCACCACGTGAATTCGTATCACCAATTAGATCACTCAGCCCCGAACTCCTTCCTTTCCTTTGTTTCCATTTCTCCTTATCATTCTCGTCCTCATCAGTATTGCTCAATTTCAAATCCACATTCTCAAAGTAATTATCGCAAATGTATTCATGTGTATACCCAATTTGAGGTGAAGAATCCGACCATTGGACGAACTCCCATCGCTGATCAGGTCTCCCAGCCCCAAATTCCCGTCTCGTCTCCGTTTATGTTTCTCCTCCTCATTGTTCTTATCATCACCAGATCCGCTGAATTTGAGTTCCACTTTCTCACAGTAATGTCCGTAAATAAATCCCCGCGTATACCCATTTTCTTCATCGAAGAGGATTATGTGTCCGTGTCACTGCTTCACACGATAATCTCTATCTTAGTGGAATCCAATGCATATGTGGTGATCTCCAATAGTAACTCCCTCCCTAGCATTAAGGGTCCGGCTCTCGGTCTTCCAGCTGTTAATTCTCCTAATAATCTCCCTCTCCAGGTTCGACTCTTATTTGGCAAGCCATTGAAGGTTGTTACAGGAGGAGTTGTGGAGGCTGTTGTAAGAACTCGTGTTTGCCCTCTTATTAATGCACTTGGATGGGAGCGCGTTCTTAGCTGATAATTGGAAGGGTGCCATTTAGTATGGCGTTCCTCAATATATAATATGACAAAATATGCTCTCACGATCAGCAAAACCCATTAGCAGAAAATTTTCCTTTTGAAAATGGATCTCCACTCCCATCTCTTCAATTTTCCCTCTCTCAAGGCGTCTAGCTTCCCTATCCGGCGATGACGGCTAAACCCTGAGGTATGCTCTCTCTCTCTCTCTCTCTCTCTCTCTCTCTCTCCAACCCCCTATTGAATATCACAATACTTGTATCGCTCATGAGTCAAAAATGACATTTTTAGGGGAAAAAGGATTAGCAAAAATTGATCATGGTTTTAGGGCCTAAAAAGTTTTCATGGTGATTTTTTTCATTTTTTGTTGGATCTAGGTTTCATGATTAGGGTTGTAGGTTATTTTTTGACTGGATTTTACCCATTAAATCAAATAGATTCCTTCTTGCTGAAGATTTTGAATTTTCCGAATCTCCGCAAATTTCAAGTGCATTTTTTCAATTTGAATTCCAGAATTTCTCGAACATAAGATTCTTCTGAGTTTTTCTTAGTTCTGATATTGTTGAATGTCTCACTTTTAGTTACTCCTGATAATTTTGAACTTTGGTGATTGTGTAATTTTGTTTTTCTCCGAGGCTGTCTCTGAGAGATACATCCTCAATTTTCCCTGATCTAGTCCAAAATTTCATGAAAGTATCTTAGTGAGTTCAAGATCACTTCATTTTCTAAAAGTTTTTTGTTGTGCATTCTTTAATTCTAAAAAAGCTTGTGAAATTATTATTCCCGAAGGACTATACTTTTAGTTCATTAATTAATAGGTCTGTAAAATTAGGGTTTCTGCTGTACAAAATTGAATACCTTTTTTTTTTATATTATCAAGTGTTTAAAAAAGGAAAAATATTGAAAGCTTGTTCTAAATATCATTTTGGCACGTGTTATTATCATTTTCTCCGCTCTGGCAGTTTAAAAAATTCAAAAGAGACTCCTATTCAAATTTCCAATTTAATGTTTTGGGTCCTTTTCTTTTGGCACACTCAAGTTGTTGTGAGCCACCCATTAATTGTGCTTTGGCTTGCATACAAGAATTTGTTTTGATTTTGTATATAGAACCGGAATATGGAAGGATCAGCTTAAATTTTTGAGTTTGGGACTAAAATCTAAAAATTAGGTTCATGGTAGTATTAATATGGATCGTGTGTCAAAAATGGTAATTTATAAAGAAAATGATTAATTAATTTGTTGGAAATTACAATAATTTATTGATTATTGTATACAAACCATTGTCTACCTCTCACGGAGCAAATTCCTAGCGTGATCTGAGCCCAAAACTAAATTTGGACTCAAATTTACATTAACTTTTGAGTCCAATAAAAGGTTTGGGACTCACTATCCATTATCAAAATCTAAAAAAAGACATCCTATTTCAATTCCTAGTTTGTTCCCTGAAAAATAGATGAAAAATAAAATAAAAATTTAAGAGGGATGCTAGACTGAAGGGAGTCCTTGCAAAAACCAGTTACAAGCACCAATGGGGGCGCCATAGTAACTTTTTTTTTTGCAAGGGCGCCCTTCAGTCTATCATTCCTCATTGTGATTAAAAATTTCATTCCGCCCCGCAAAATCAGAATACCCTATCTTGGGGGCCAGAAACAGATTCCAAAATTTCCCTTCAATGTCATTCCTACCTCTAATTCTGTTTTTTTTTTTTTTTTTCCAACCAGTCATGCGGAATTGGAAGGGAACGCAGGCGAAATCCAAATATATCTTGCTAGATGCGGAAACCCACGCGAAATCCAAATATATCTTGCTAGATACGGAATCCCACGCCAAATCCAAATATATCTTGCTAGATACGAAAACCCACGCGAAAATCCAAACATATATCTTCGTGGATACGGGGATGCCTTTTCTTTTTTTTTTTGAAATGGCAATAATAATATATAGCAAATTTAGGAGGCCGAGATGGACCACCCATATCTACAATAGGAAGCAAGAAAGACACAGGAACGAAGAAAAAACAAAATACAGAGAAAACCCTTATCAGGGAGGAAGGTGGTCGAACCACAGAATAGAACCACCGGAGACACCACGCTTAGCTAGCGCATCCGCTTTTTCATTTGCTGATCTTCTAACATGTTGAAAGCCGATAGCGGACCCCGCAGTTAAGTCCTCAATCTCATCAAAAATGGAAAGAAATCTCCACGGAGGAGCCACATCACCTTTCAGCCAACGAATCACATTTAGCGAATCACCCTCAACAATGGTCTGATCCATCAACCTTCTATCAATATTCAAAATGCCACAATGTGCCGCCCTTACTTCCGCATCTGAGGAATCAGACACACCAATAGAGCCGTAGTATGCCCACATAACATCCCCCTTATCATTGTGACAAACCCCTCCCACTCCTGCCGGACCCGGATTGCCGGAACTTGCACCATCGAAATTAACCTTATACATGTTTTGAGCAGGGGGCTTCCACCTATGCAAAATAAGATCTCTGCGCTCAACACTAAAGCACACCTCCCGCCAACCTTCCCAAAGATCAAAAGCCGATACAAACCGAAAGGATGGGAGGCATCTCACCCAAGATATAACCAAGGTGATGATCTTCAAGTAAATCCAATGAGGATTCATGGCTTTCCCCTCAAAGACTCTAGAGTTCCTCTCCTTCCATATAGACCACCACGTAGCAAGTAAACAAAAATTCCACAAGGTTTTTCCTTTTTCCTTCCAAGGAACCCCTCCCCATTGGTGCAATAGCGACGGAATAGATTTTGGAAAAACCCAACAAATCCCAAATCGCATGAAGATGAAATGCCATATGAGCCTAGTGAACGAACAATGCATAAACAAGTGATCCACAGATTCCCCATCATGCAGACATAGTGGGCAATGATCAATAAGCCACATACCACGGTTTCTCAGAAAATTGATAGTTTGTATTCTATCACGACAAACCGCCCAACCAAAGATACAAACTCTAGGTGGGCAATTAAATTTCCATACCTTTGCCGAACATGAAGGGTTAGAAATGGGCATAATACTTTTATAGAAAGATTTAACTGAGAAAGTCCCAGAAGGTTCCTCAATCCAAAGCCTTTTATCCTCCCCATTCCTTTTAATGTAACAACCCGCAAGAAGGGCCCGCAGGCTAGAGACCAATTCCACCTCCCACTCAAAAAATGATCTTCTAAACCCAGGGTTCCACACAAGAACACCCTCATTCCACTCAAAGCAATCGCTAACAAAGGCCTCCCTATTTGAAGCCATATTGAATAATCTCGGAAATCGACACTTAAAGGACACATCCCCACACCACACATCCTGCCAGAAAGATATTCTATCACCCCTATACACTCTAAATCTAACCTTTAACTTGAAAAGAGAAGAGATTTTTAGAATGTCTCTCCAAACCGACAACCCTTTTTTTTCAAACACGGGGATGCCTTTTCTTGGCATTTGGACTATTATATATATATTGAGGAATAGCCAAAGAAAGGACACGCTTGCAAATATCAGCTAAAAGGAGAGCAAACATGGGTTCTTACAACACCCACCATAACCCCTCCTGTAACAACCTTCAATGGCTTGCCAATGAAGAATCGAAGCTAGAGAGGGAGATTATTCGAAGAATTGATAGCGGGAGGACCGAGACCCTTAACCCTATTTCTAGGGAGGGTGTTACTATTGCAGATCACTGCATATGTGTTGGATTCCATGAAGAAAGAGATTATCGGGTGGGCCAGCGGCACGGCCTTATAATGGTTGGTCCCTAGCAAATTTCATCTTTTAGTAGTTTTTGATGATCAAGAACAAATTTTACCTTCATTTCAAATGACTTTGCATTACTGCAAATGATTTTCTTCCCATTTATTTCAAATGACTTTGTATTAGTTTATGGAGAAAAAATACTAGGGAATTTAAATACTAATGTCTCTCCATCTTTTTTTGCAGGGGACTTCCTTTAGTTTCTGTCGGCGAATAGGAGATAAACATGTGTAATTGACATACGCATTTGATTTGTATTTGCATTTTCTTTGCGAGCGTTGTTTGGCATGGATTTCTTCACGCAACTGTTCAATGCATTCTCTTAGCACCCCATTCTGCTCCTGCAACTCCTCCACAAATTCATTGAAATGAGCTGCTCATCAGAAATGGAAAAGCATTAGAAAAATTCCAAAACAGGAATAAATAAAAATTAAGTATCGAAGAAAAGTTTTTGGCAAGCCAAATAAAGCTTATGATAGGTTCATTTGGGAGAAGTATAGAACTGCACCCATATGTATAACACCACAAACATCAAAGTATTGAAGACTTCTCCCTAAAAGAACTTAGCGGTTCTGACGATGATGAGAACGATGAGGACGAGGAGCAAAAACGGAGATGAGAGGGGGGCTGGGAGATCTGATCGGCAGTGGGATTTCATCCAGTGGTCGGATTCTTCACAGGAATCGGAATTTGGGTTCATCGAAATAAGTTATATGTATTTCATTCTGTATTTTTTTTGTATTTTGTTGTAATGGGGTTAAAAACTTAAAATCCCCCTTGTTGGGGTTTCCATGATTTTAATATACTTGTCCCCATATAAAGTTTTTTTTTTAATATAAATTAATTGTGGGTTATTTTCAGTTTCTTGGAATTTTCTAGTAATATACATGATCGTTTGTTTGGTCTTAAGATTCACAGGCATGTAAAGATGAGAAGCAGAATGTGTTTACTGTACATATGTATGGTACAATGGTTAGATTATAAAATTTCTAAAACTGGCAGAGGACTTTCTTGTAATGTGAATGTGAGTATGGTCTAACTGTAAGCGTTAATTATCCACATTTAGGGTTAGACAATAGAACTTCTCTCAACCAACAGGGACATTTTCTTGGAATTTGGATGTGGGTATAATATAAATAAATTGCTTAAAATTATTTTCAGCATGGAGTGGACATTTTCTTGGAATGTGGATGCGAGTATAGTTTAAACAAATTCGTAAAAATATATTCAGCATGGAGTTTGGAGATTCTAATTTTTGGTAAAAACTGTTTCATTTCGCTAATAATAATATTCCAGTTACATATGTGTATGTCGAATATTCTGACAACTCCTGTAGAACATAAATATGCAGATTTATTCGAGTTGTGTTGACCTAGATGCAAATATCAATGCTGAAAATTGCAGACACGGATAATGATAGTTGTATGAGAAGATCTTGTATTTAACAAGGACATTTAAATTCTAATACTGATACTAAGTTACGAGCAGGGAGACATGCTTAAATGCCCAAGAAAAGATGAAATTTGCAACTTCCTCTTATTTCCCCCTTGTTTGCTATAAGCGTTCGTCATGGTTATATTTCATTTTTTCAGATCCTTGTTTAAAGGACTAAATAGTTTGCAATGTGTGAATTGTAAATGTCAAATAGAACATTGAATAGGAGAATAACCTATTCAAATAACTCATAGTTATTTGCATTTGATTAAGTTCCAGGCACCACAAGATAATGCCAACCAAGTCGTTCCCTTGTACGAAGTTAAGGACTTTATTTTTGGCAATACATTTATTATAGCCAAAGGTTCACTTGGTTTCGTTTAAGGATTTTTCATCCATAGATTATATGACGCTTGGAAGTTCATTGTTCTGTAGGTGAAGGTGCCCTTTTGGGAACTAATGATGGAGAACCTCTTTTTACGAAATCACAAGTTTCTTCGTTGCTTATTAGAGGATCGTTCACCTATGGTTGTCAAAATTCTTCTTGCCAATTGGAATTAACAGACTCATCATTACGGGTCTCATGAAGCTTAATGTTCTCTATGGCTGTCAATTTCAAAATAGGCAACATGAGGAACTTAGGCTATGATGTAAGGGAAACAATGTGGGGATCGCCCTTTTTCATCTTGATTTTTATCTTCCTTGCATTAACTGTCAAAATTCTTCTTTGTATACAACTTTCAATTAATCTTCTAAAATTTACAAAACCCAATTCACCCTCCTCTTGGGTTGCCGCCTGAGCCTTACAGTATGTTTCAAGTCTTTAGATTAACCAATGCATTTTAATGCCGGCTTGATGCACACTACAAATCCTCTCATGAACTTCAGCCATTACCACCATGGATTCCTCTATTCCTAAGAATTTTAGGAGTAGATCATTCATGTTTTTCTTGTAAAAATCGTCACCAAGTATAAGGTAGTAATGCTTTTCTTTTCGTTTTCAAATTGGTCAGGATGTGGGGATTTTGTAAGTAGTAGATTATTGGATATCTCCGGTCACTATTCTTTACATCCAATGCCATGACTTCGATGCGAAAGGGTAATGGATGTTTCTGTTACGGTGATTGGTTTCTTGCAAATACCTTTAAGAATCCTGAGTCCTGAGGCGACTTGAGCCAATTCATTTGCCTCACTATTCAGGAACCTAGGGACGGACCTAACCGTAACGTCCGTGAATTGTTTTATGAGGTTATTGGCTATCGTATGATACCGGCTAAGGCTTCACTAGAGCATTTGTACTCGCCCCCAAGTTGTTCGATAACTAATTGGGAATCTCCAACAATCTCAACATTGGTAATTCCCATTTCTAGAAATATTCGAGGCCAATTATCAATACCTCGTGCTTGGCCTGATTATTGGAACACTCAAAGTCTAGCTGAAATGAGAACTGAGTTCTCCCACCATTAGGAGCAATAATTGAGATTCCTGCTCTAGCAGCCTCTTCGGTGTGGGAACCATCAAACATTAGGACCCAAGGCTTTAGACGATGATTCCAATATTTAGGCATCTTACCTCATCCGGTTCAACATCGATACAAGGGCGATTGGTTAAGAAGTCGGCCAAAACCTGACCCTTGACTGCGCTTTGAGGCACGTATTGAATACTTAAAACAATCCGCTTTAAAATCTCCAAATTCATTTGGAGAGTTTCCTGGCAATACCAGGGCTTCATCAATTTCATTTTGAGTTAGACCGAAGAAAGTCAGGTTTGCATTTCTATTGTGCATAGATTTGAGGATTATTCTTCAGTAATTTCTGAGTTTTGTCTAATAGATATCTAAATTTTCCTATCTTCGTGTCTCAACAAAATTGAAAACATGTTTATCACGTGTTAAAAAAAAATAAAAATTGAAAACTTATTCTAAATATCGTTTTGCTATGTGCTATCATCATACCCCCCTATGTCATTTTCAAAATTTCAAAAGAACCACCTATTCAAATTTCCAATCTAATGTTTTGGGTATTTCCCTTTTGGCACATTCATGTGGTTGTGAGCCACCCGTTAACCGTGCCTTTACGTGAATACAAGGATTTGGTTTGATTTTGTAAATAAAAATGGAGTGTCCAGGGCTTAGGTGAATTTTTTTTGCTTGGGACTAAAATCTAAGAATGAGGTTTCGGGCAGGATAGTATTACTAATCCTATGTTGAAAATTGCATTTTTTAGGGAAAAATATTTTCTATTTTGGTATAGCTATTATAATAATTTATTGATTATTGTATAAAAACCACTGATGTCCCTCATGAAGCAAATTCCTTGTTTTGTCCTTGATGTGAGTCCAAAACCGAATATTGGACTCAAAGTTACATTTTACTTTATCAAAATCTAAAACAAACTGGTCCAAAACCTTAGGCTATGTTTGGAATGCCAAAATCAAGAATTGTAGTCCACATCCTATTTCAATTCCTATTCTGGTTCCCGATAAACTCAATGCAAAAAAATTAAAAAAAAAAATACTTCAAAAAAATCTAACAAAAATTTCATTCCAGAATTAAAATACCACATCTTGGGACGGGAAACACATTTCCCTTTTAATTATAATAAGATGTCATTTCTACCCTTAATTATGTTCATTTTTTCGAAGTAATTAGGCCATGTTTGGATTGTAGGAATTTTCTGGGAAAGTTAGGAAAGGAAAAATATTCCTAAAATTTCTTACATTTTTATATATGAAAAATATAACATGAACCAATCCTATTCAATTTTTAATTAAGATGGACCTTCGATTTATGATAATATTTTCTAAATTAACCATAATAATATCAACTCTCTAAATCATGGAAAGAAATTTCCCGAAGAAAAAATTTCCCGCCGGAAATCTTTTTCTTGCAATCCAAACAGGGCCTAAAGGTTACCCGAAATTAGAATCGGAATCGGATCCCGATTCTAGTGCCTCATTCTTGCAATGGAATCGCAAGCGAAGTATATATCTTGGAGGATACGAGTACGTTAATTCCAATGCCTTCGAAACACACCCGAAATCCTTAACGTATCTTCGTCGATTCGGGTATGTTGATTCTTGCAATCTAAAAAATCTAAAAACATCTTTATTAAATCCGCTATTTTTTGTAGGGAGGGCGCATTATAAATAGCTTCACCATCAAAAGAGAGGAGAAACATAGCATAATGAGTTCTTCTTCCAACACCAACAACCTCTTCATCGACCCTCCCTATCTCAAAACCAATTCTTTTCCTTCCCTTGCCAGAGCCTGGAAGATTTCCAACAAAAAACCAACCTCATTCCTCACATCCCACAATCTTTATTCAAACCCTATAATTGGGCAAATTCTAAAAGCATAAGCATGGACTGGAATCTGACCACTAAGCGAATTCCTGTCACCGATCAGATCACTCAGCCCCGAACTCCTTCCTTTCCTCTATTTCCGTTTCTCTTTATCATTCTTGTCCTTATCAGTACCGCTCAATTTCAAATCCACATTCTCAAAGTAATTACCGTAAATGTATTCATGTGTATACCCATTTTCCGGTGAAGAATCCGACCACTAGACAAAATCCCATCGCTTATCAGATCTCCCAGCCCCAAATTCCCACCTTGTATCCGTTTCTGTTCCTCCTCCTCATCGTTCTTATCATCGTCAGAACCGCTAAATTCGAGTTCCACTCTCTCATAGTATTGTTCGTAAATAGGCTCCAGCGTATACTCATTTTCTTGATCAAAGAGGATTATATGGCCGTGCCAGTGCCACACTCGACAATCTCTTTCTTCATTGAATCCAACGCATATGCGGTGATCTCCAATAGTAACACCCTCCCTAGAATTAGGGTTCAGGGTCTCGATCCTCCCGTTATCAATTCTCCGAATAATCTCCCTCTCTATCTTCGATTCTTCTTTGGCAAGCCATTGAAGGTTGTTGCAAGAGGAGTTGTGGAGGCTGTTGTAAGAACTCCTGCTTGCCCTGTTATTAATGCACTTGGATGGGAGCACTGCTTTAGCTCATATTTAGAAGGGCACCATTTAGTTTGGCATTCCTAAATATATAATACGCCAAAATATGCTCTCACTATCAGCAAATATTTTACCTGTGTCCAGAAACATACGGGTAAGGCCGTACAAGTTTTGGATTCTGGGCAGAGACGGAGGAGTGGGGGCAATTGACCCCCGAAATGTTTTTGGAGCAGTATTACCTACTTACTTAAAATGACAAAATTACCTTTACCCCTCTTTGATTTTTAATTTATTGCAAAGAGAGACACAATTCTAATTCATTTACCAAACCCATTAGCGAAAAATTTTCCTTTCGAATTTTCTGAATCTCTGCAAATTGTCAAGTGCATTTTTTCCATTTGAATTCCAAAATTTATTGAAAATAAGATTCTTCTAAGTTTTTCTTAGTTCTGACAATGTTGAATGTTTCACATTTAGTTACTCCTGATAATTTTTAATTTAGGTGATTGTGTAATTTTATTTTTCTCCGAGGCTGTCTGTGAGAGATACGTCCTTAATTTTCCCTAATCTAGTCATAAATTTCATGAAAGTATCTTAGTGAGTTCAAGATCACTTCATTTTCTAAAAGTGTTTTGTTGTTCATTCTTTAATTCGAAGGAAGCCTGTGAAATTATTATTCCCAATGACTATACTTTTAGTTCTTTAATTAACGGACATTTGGGTTTCTATTGTGCATAGTTTTGAAGATTACTCCTCAATTGCTGAGATTTAATAGATGTCTGCATTTTCCTATCTTCGTGTCTCAACAAAATTGAAAACCATTTTTTTATCAAGTGTTTAAAAAAAAAGGAGAAATATTGAAAGTTTGTTCTAAATATCATTTTGACACGTGTTATTATCATTTTCTACACTCCGGTAGTTTCAAAAATCCAAAAGAGACTCTTATTCAAATTTCCAATTTAATGTCTTGGGTCTTTTTCTTTTGGCACACTCAAGTTGTTCAAAACTAAATTTGGACTCAAATTTAAATTTGGGACTTACTATCCATTATCAAAATCTAAAACAAAGGGAGCCTAAACACCCTATTTCAATTCCTAGTCTACTTCTCCGTAAACTAAATAGAAATAAAATTAAAATAAAAAATTTAAGAGGGATGCTAGACTGAAGGGAGCCCTTGCAAAAACCATTTACAAGGGCACCCCCATTGGTCTATCTCAAGAAATGCATTTATAATGGCACTGAAAATTAGGGATCCCTTCCAAAAACCAGTTACAAGCACCAATGGGGGTGCCATTGTAACTTGTTTTTTTTTGCAAGGCCGCCCTTCAGTCTATCATTCCTCATTCCCATTAAAAATTTCATTCCGTCCAGCAAAATCAGAATACCCCATCTTGGGGGCCAGAAACAGATTCCAAAATTTCCCTTCAATGTCATTCCTACATCTAATTCTGTTCTTTTTTTTTTCTTTTTTTCCAGTCATGCGGAATTGCAAGGGAACGCACGCGAAATCCAAATGTATCTTGCTAGATGCGGAAACCCACGCGAAATCCAAATATATATTGCTAGATACGGAATCCCACGCCAAATCCAAATATATCTTGCCAGATACGAAAACCCACGCGAAAATCGAAACATATATCTTGGTGGATACGAGGATGCTTTTCTTGGCATTTGGACCATTATATATATGGAGGAAAGAGCACCCTTTCCAATATCAGCTAAACATGGGTTCTTACAACACCCATCACAGCTCCACCTCTAACAAACTTCAAAGGCTTGCCAATGAAGAATTAAAGCTGGAGAGAGAGATTATTCGGAGAATTGATGGAGGGAGGATCGAGACCCTGAATTCTAATTCTAGGGAGGGCATTACTATTGGAGATCACGGTATATGCGTTGGGTTCCATGAAGAAAGAAATTATCTGGCGTGGCAGTGGCACGGCCACATAATCCTCTCTGATCAAGAAAATGGGTATACACGGGAACATATTTATGGACATTACTATGAGAGAGTGGAACTCGAATTTAGCTGTTCTGACGATGATAAGAAGGATGAGGAGGAACAGAAACGGAGACGAGGTGGGGATTTGGAATTTCGTCCAGTGGTCGGATTCTTCATGGAATCGGAATTTGGGTTCATCGAAATAAGGTATAGGTTTTTCTTTCTGTATATTTTTTTGTATCTATTTGTAATGGGGTTAAAATCACCCTTGTTGGGGTTTCCATGATTTTCAGTTTTGGGATTAATATATTTGTCCCCATATAAAGCTTTTTTAATATAAAATAATTGTGGGTTATTTTCAGTTTTCTTGGAATTTTGTAGTAATATGCATGCTCGTTTGTTTGATGGGATTTGCTAGCGTCCATTGCCTAGCATCCATCGCAGATGGTCTGTCGCATGTCGGCTGAGCCACCTCATGAATGAAGACAGAAGCTGCTGTAAAGTGAGCCTATGTGGCTGGTCCGACATGCAACAGACCATCTGCGATGGACGCTATGCGATGGACGCTAGCAAATCCCTTGTTTGATATTATGATTCGTAGGCATGTAACAATGAGAAGTGGAATGTGTTTACTATACAATGGTTACAATATAGAACTTCTAAAACTGGCAGAGGACTTTCTAGTAATGTGAATGTGAGTATGGCCTAACCATATATGTTAATTATCCACTTTCTAGTAATGTGAATGTGAGTATGGCCCTCGATTGCATGGCTCTCTATATGTATGTGTGTGGTTTTTGACATTTTAGTCTGTGACTAACTTGAATTTTCTCTAATCAGGGAAATAACTCTGATCACCATTGATATCTTGGTGGAGACGTGTGATATTATTGGAAATCCTGAGATTTTTAGGGGACTTCACACAGCCTTCAATGCAAACTCGGTGTTTCCCCACGTGATCCTCAACAATTCTACAATCAACAGCCACAGCTGGGAGGGACACCCTTTCATTCCGTTCCAATTCTGGCTCCACCTCTCCGGACTTTCCCTTCTATAAGTGGAGGGGTGAACGTATCTGCTCTTTGCTCTCAAGTCAGGTTTATGTACCGAGAGTACGCAATTCTCAAAGCCGCATTCATAAGTATGCAGGAAGAATTCGATGAACGTGTTCATGCTTCTACGTTTGCCTTTGAAAAGAAGAGAAATTATATCATGCCCGATCGGGCATGCTCTGGTAAAAGAGTACCGCCCTTGATATTTGATCCAACAGCAGCCCCTTAAAAAGATGAAAAAAGGGGCTACCTAGGTGTGGGACTAGGTAGGACCCAACCTGATATGGAACAGGCTTAAAGGACTTAATCTAATGCATTCCATCAACTCTAGGGCTTTATGCCATTTTCTTTGTATTGAATAAGTGATCAATTGTTGATGTGGGTGTTCTCTTGGTGCATTTGAAATTATTTGTTTGATTGAAAATGGAATTGGGTCTTCTCATGGGAGTGCAAGGTGCTGTAAAGATAGACGTAGGACTAACATTGGGAAGAATATGGTATCTCGACAACCATGACTCCCTAACATTTCATCCGTATGGAATCTTTCAAAAGGGTTCTTAATTTCGAACAAGTATAGATTGCTATTTTTGGATATCGATATTCAATTATTTAACATTCAACAACAAATTCAAGTCAGAAACAAAATCTATCTTAATGCACCTAAATGTCGAATCTTGTATAAGATTCATATCTAAAATCATTTATACTTCATATTTGATAAAAACCATACTAAGAGTTAAACAACAATTATGATGTCTTATTCTTGCTTTGCGTGGGATCATGATTTGCAAAACATGTCTGAACTTGATGCCTTGTTTTGCCAAAATGGCAAACCACGTGTGGGTATACATTAACAAGGTTTACAATTTACTTTGATTTGCAAAACATGAACATTGATCCAAGCAAGATTGTATGTCTATCTCAGTTGGAAGGTGCTTTCTGTTTCAACCAAAAGATTGTGTGTTCGATCCCAACCCTCACCTAGCCAAATTAATAATAATCCAAGATCATTGGGCAATGAGGTTCTAATTTGGGACAAAAGCAAAAAGGCGAGTCATTATTGTTCGTCCTATTAGTTAGAGATGTGAAGCCAAGGAGACGATACTCAATTCACTATGAGGCTTCCTTTCTGTTATATATTATTAACTATATTTCGTGGGTTAGTTACAAAACTATAGGGCATAGACAAGGAGTCCTTTTGTCACTCCTTTCTTTTAACTTTGTAGGCATAGTTATTAGCTGCATTATTTACTCGATGAAGGCCCATATTCTTACTGAATGCATCAAAATTTTTAGATCACTTGAATTGATACCCCACCTTTCAGATGACCCTCTTGATTTTTGGTAATCATAAGTTGACTCAAAAGAGGTGGAATCATTGACCCATTAGAAAGGGGTTAAAGGGGTTAAACTTGCTTTTAGTTATTAGCTTTTCTTTAACATGGGATGGCTATAGTATAGACACAACTATTTGCATTGGTTCCTACTACATGAGGACGCAAGACTACACTTGTATTGTTCTTACCACTGAAAACTAAAAGACCTGAATGATAGTTAAGAAGGTGAAGTTCCGTTATACATTTTGGTAATGCACATTTTATGGTTTCCTTGTAGGCCTTTTTAAAAGCTATAGATGATGTTGTTTTTTAGATTCTATATTCAGAAATGCAAGTTTTAGTTGACAAATTGGTTTGTTCGACATCTATAGGCTTGCATAGAGGTTAACAATTGTGGCACTCAGACCATGTCATTTGATGATTATGAAGGGACCAATCCAGAAATAGAGGACAACGATTTTATTACTAACAAGAGAGAGTTGTAACCACAAGGAGTGGATCCAAAAAAGGGTTGGGGTTTTCGAGGTCTGCATAAGGTATTATCACTAGTTTTAAACTTGGAAAATACATGTTCTATATCCCATGCTCTGGCTACTCAGATATTCTTTAGACAATTAATGCTTTTGATTTGCATGTTAGGCTATTATTTGTGGCAAAATTGGGCAAGCGTCTGTGCAGAAAATCTTGAGGAATGGGTTCACTGTGACCATCTTTACCAAAGAATTGTAGGTGCAGAGCACTTTCCAAAACCAGCTCAGTGGTATTCAAATTTGAAGTTAGATCCAGTAGTAACCATGTATGTAAGCCCAACGGTACACCCCTTGACAATTTTATATCTTGTTTTGATGATTCCAAACACAAGTGATTAAGTGGTATTAATTTTGTTTGTTGCTTAAGTGTTTAGACTTTAGCAAAGTACCTAAGTCAAGGAATCATGGATCTAGTCCAAGGCAATCATGACGATCAAGTGAGCTGAAGGAAAGAAGAGGAGATCAATGACGAAGATGAGGACTTGAAGATTGGATATCAACTTTAAAGATTCATGTCAAAGTCTTGTGATAGATTGTATAAATCTAATTCACTAAATAATCTCATGGGTACCTAAAAGGGTTCCAAATAATATAATAAAACAAGGAACTCAAAGCCCAAGTGCCAAAGTGAGGTTAAATGTGAAAAGCATCAAATTGGCACTTGGATGGTGGTTGGCCACAGTCCATTATCTTATAGATAATAGCTCTAGACATATTTCCAAATATTTTGCAAATTTTTTTTAAAAGATAATATGCTCTCTTAAGTTGCCATCGAGCACAAGAACGCCGGAATCTTATAAGATGAGAGGGAGATATGAATTTTATAAGAAGACTGCATAAATGTGGAAACAATTAGAATCTGTCTAGCGGTCGGCAGGCGAGGCGACCGGAACGGCCAGCCTCCAGCCACAAACTGTGTTTTTAAATAGGCCTAGTGCGGGATATCCAACCTTCCTTACAGCATCGTAGAAGGACTGCAAATTCTGAGGCGGATATTCTGGCTAAAGAGGGGGTTCATTTATCGGGTATTCGATTTGTTTATCTGCCCGAATCTGACATACCACCCATTTAGGGGGTATTGTCCCACGATTTCTCTTTCTTTTTATTTTCGGGAACATCTTGTCCCCGCTCTCTGTACTTTGTTTTACTTCTATTAAAAGTTACCTTTCAAAAAGAAGAAGAAGAGGCCTAGCAGCTGGTTGAAACTAGCTGTTTATTGGGGGAGCCATGCAATAACTAGTTTTGTGCAGTTTGCCTATAAAAAGGTGATGGGGCTCTTGCATTAAGAATCCTCAGTCGTGAGGCAACTTGAGCCAATTCATCTGCCTCACTATTTTGGAACCCAGGGATGGATCTAACCGTTACGCCCGTGAATTGTTTTATGAGGTTATTGGGTATCATATGATACTGGACTAAGGCATCACTTGAGCATTTGTACTCGCCCCCAAGTTGTTTGATAACTAATTGGGAATCTCCAACAATCTCAGCATTGGTAATTCATATTTCTAGTACTCGGCTTGATTATCGGAACGGTCAAAGTCCACCTGAATTTGGAACAAGAGTTTTTCTTACTATAGCAGCCTCTTCGGTGTGGGATCCATCAAACATTAGGACCCAAGGTTTTAGATGATGATTCCGATATTGAGGCATCTTACGTCATCTATACAAGGGTGATTGGCTAAGAAGTCGGCCAAACCCTGACCCTTGACCGCGCTTCGAGGCACATATTGAATACTTAAAACAATCCGCTTTAAAATCGCAAATCCATTTGGAGAGTTTCATTTAATACCAGGGCTTCGTCAATTTCATTTTGCGTTACACCGAAGAAAGTCAGGTTTCAATTCCAGTCGAAAAGATACTCTGTGACTGAAAGTTGTCCTTTGGTGGTGTCTCGGCCTTGTCCCCAGTCTCATTCCGATCTAGCTCTTTGGCTGTATTAACAACTGGGCTTTTCCTGGATTTTCCCCAATCTATCTTAGTAAGTTCAAGATCACTTCATTTTATAAAAGTTTTTTGTTCTATGTTCTTAAATTTTATGAAAGGCTGTGAAATTATTATCCCCCACGACTATACTTTTTAGTTTTTAATTAACGGATTGTGTTTCTATTGTGCATAGTTTTGAGGATTATTCTTCAGTAATTTCTGAGTTCTAACTGATAGATATCTGCATTTTCCTATCTTCGTGTCTCAGTAAAATTGAAAACATGTTTATCACGTGTTAAATAACGTTTTGCCATGTTTTATTATCATATCCTCCTATGTCATTTTCTAAATTTCAAAAGAATCTCCTATTCAAATTTCCAATCTAATGTTTTGGGTATTTCTCTTTTGGCACATTCATGTTGTTGTGAGCCACCCATTAACCGTGCCTTCACGCGAATACAAGGATTTGGTTTGATTATGTATATAAAAATGGAATGCGCAGGGCTTAGGTGATTTTTTTTTGTTTGGGACTAAAATCTATGAATTATTAGGTTTCGAGCAGGTTAGTTTTACTGTGGAGTGTATGTTGAAAATGGCATTTTTTTAGGGAAAAATATTATCTATTTCGATAGCTATTATAAAAATTTATTGATTATTATATAAAGACCACTGCCTGCCCCTCCTGGAGCAAATTCCTAGTTTTTTCCTTGATGTGAGTCCAAAACCGAATATTCGACTCAAAGTTACATTTTACTTTTGAGACCGATAATCGGTTTGGGACTCACAATAAGTTTTCAAAGTCTAAAACCAACTGGTCCTAAACCTTAGGATGTGTTTGGATTACCAAAATCCGGAATTGGAGTCTACATCCTATTTTAATTCCTACTCTGGTTCACTATAAGCTCAATTTAAAAAAAAAATTCAAAAAAATCTAATAAAAATTTCATTCCAGAATTAAAATACTACATCTTGGGGGCGGGAAACACATTTCCCCTTTAATTATATGAAGATGTCATTTCTACCCCTAATTATGTTCAAATTTTCGAACTAATTAGGCCTTGTTTGGATTTGTAGGAATTTTCTGTAAAAGTTAGGAAAGGAAAAATATTCCTAAAATTTCTTACATTTTAATGTATGAAAAATATAACATGAACCAACCCTATTCAATTTTTAATTAAGACGGACCTTCGATTTTTGATAATATTTTCTAAATTAACCATAACAATATTATTTCTCTCTAAATCATGGAAAGAAATTTCCCGAAGAAGAAATTTCCCACTAGAAATCTTTTTTCTTGCAATCCAAACAGGGCCTAACGGTTTAGACCTGGCAAACGGGTAACCTGCGCGGGTACAGGTACTGGTACCGGCGGATATGGGTAAGAAATACCGGCGCGGGTACGGGTAGCCTTGCATGAACCCGGAACCCACCCGGGCGGGTACGGATATACCCACGGGTAACCCGCCAAATTTAAAGAAGAAATTATATATATATTTTCCAAAAGAAATTATATGATGAACGGGTGTATGAACACATAAAGGTGGTAAGATGGATGTACAAGCCTTGATATTTAATCCAACAACAACTTCTTAACAAGTCAGCTACTGTTGGATCAAATATCAAGGATGGGATGATGAGTACATGCCCATTCATCATACAAATTTTCATTTACTTTAACAAGTGTTTGTCTTGGTACAACCAAAGATACCAGCCACATACTTGTTTTGTTGGCCCACCCACATAGTCTATTTTTTATTGTTTAGTGTTTAGGCCTTAAGAATAAAGAGTTGAAAACCGAATGGCGGGTAACCCGCGGGCACCAATGCCCGACCCAGACCCACCCGTGGGTCACAGGTACGGGTTGGGTGCGGGTATTTTTTCTCGCGGGTAATGAAATTGGTACCCGTACCCCTGCGGGCCGGGTGTACCCGCGGGTACGGGTCTCATTTTGCCAGGTCAATAACGGTTACCCGAAATTAGAATCGGAATTGGATCCCAATTCTAGTGCCTCATTCTTGCAATGGAATAACGAGCGAAGGATATATCTTGGAGGATACGAGGACGTTAATTCCAATGCCTTCTAAACACATCCAAAATCCTTAACAAATCTTCATTGATACGGGTACGTTGATTCTTGCAATCTAAAAAATCCTAAAAAAATCTTTGTTAAATCCGCTATTTTTTGCAGGGAGGGCGCACTATAAATAGCTTCACCAACAAAAGTGAGGAGAAACAGAGCAGAATGGGTTCTTCTTCCAACACCAACAACCTCTCCTTCGACCCTCCCTATCTCAAAACCAATTCCTTTCCTTCCCCTGTCAGAGCCTGGAAGATTTCCAACAAAACACCAACCTCGTTCCTTACATCCCACAATATTTATACAAACCCTATAATTGGGCAAATTGTGAAAGCATAAGAAGGGCCATGGAATCTGACCACCACGTGAATTCGTATCACCAATTAGATCACTCAGCCCCGAACTCCTTCCTTTCCTTTGTTTCCATTTCTCCTTATCATTCTCGTCCTCATCAGTATTGCTCAATTTCAAATCCACATTCTCAAAGTAATTATCGCAAATGTATTCATGTGTATACCCAATTTGAGGTGAAGAATCCGACCATTGGACGAACTCCCATCGCTGATCAGGTCTCCCAGCCCCAAATTCCCGTCTCGTCTCCGTTTATGTTTCTCCTCCTCATTGTTCTTATCATCACCAGATCCGCTGAATTTGAGTTCCACTTTCTCACAGTAATGTCCGTAAATAAATCCCCGCGTATACCCATTTTCTTCATCGAAGAGGATTATGTGTCCGTGTCACTGCTTCACACGATAATCTCTATCTTAGTGGAATCCAATGCATATGTGGTGATCTCCAATAGTAACTCCCTCCCTAGCATTAAGGGTCCGGCTCTCGGTCTTCCAGCTGTTAATTCTCCTAATAATCTCCCTCTCCAGGTTCGACTCTTATTTGGCAAGCCATTGAAGGTTGTTACAGGAGGAGTTGTGGAGGCTGTTGTAAGAACTCGTGTTTGCCCTCTTATTAATGCACTTGGATGGGAGCGCGTTCTTAGCTGATAATTGGAAGGGTGCCATTTAGTATGGCGTTCCTCAATATATAATATGACAAAATATGCTCTCACGATCAGCAAAACCCATTAGCAGAAAATTTTCCTTTTGAAAATGGATCTCCACTCCCATCTCTTCAATTTTCCCTCTCTCAAGGCGTCTAGCTTCCCTATCCGGCGATGACGGCTAAACCCTGAGGTATGCTCTCTCTCTCTCTCTCTCTCTCTCTCTCTCTCTCTCTCTCTCTCTCTCCAACCCCCTATTGAATATCACAATACTTGTATCGCTCATGAGTCAAAAATGACATTTTTAGGGGAAAAAGGATTAGCAAAAATTGATCATGGTTTTAGGGCCTAAAAAGTTTTCATGGTGATTTTTTTCATTTTTTGTTGGATCTAGGTTTCATGATTAGGGTTGTAGGTTATTTTTTGACTGGATTTTACCCATTAAATCAAATAGATTCCTTCTTGCTGAAGATTTTGAATTTTCCGAATCTCCGCAAATTTCAAGTGCATTTTTTCAATTTGAATTCCAGAATTTCTCGAACATAAGATTCTTCTGAGTTTTTCTTAGTTCTGATATTGTTGAATGTCTCACTTTTAGTTACTCCTGATAATTTTGAACTTTGGTGATTGTGTAATTTTGTTTTTCTCCGAGGCTGTCTCTGAGAGATACATCCTCAATTTTCCCTGATCTAGTCCAAAATTTCATGAAAGTATCTTAGTGAGTTCAAGATCACTTCATTTTCTAAAAGTTTTTTGTTGTGCATTCTTTAATTCTAAAAAAGCTTGTGAAATTATTATTCCCGAAGGACTATACTTTTAGTTCATTAATTAATAGGTCTGTAAAATTAGGGTTTCTGCTGTACAAAATTGAATACCTTTTTTTTTTATATTATCAAGTGTTTAAAAAAGGAAAAATATTGAAAGCTTGTTCTAAATATCATTTTGGCACGTGTTATTATCATTTTCTCCGCTCTGGCAGTTTAAAAAATTCAAAAGAGACTCCTATTCAAATTTCCAATTTAATGTTTTGGGTCCTTTTCTTTTGGCACACTCAAGTTGTTGTGAGCCACCCATTAATTGTGCTTTGGCTTGCATACAAGAATTTGTTTTGATTTTGTATATAGAACCGGAATATGGAAGGATCAGCTTAAATTTTTGAGTTTGGGACTAAAATCTAAAAATTAGGTTCATGGTAGTATTAATATGGATCGTGTGTCAAAAATGGTAATTTATAAAGAAAATGATTAATTAATTTGTTGGAAATTACAATAATTTATTGATTATTGTATACAAACCATTGTCTACCTCTCACGGAGCAAATTCCTAGCGTGATCTGAGCCCAAAACTAAATTTGGACTCAAATTTACATTAACTTTTGAGTCCAATAAAAGGTTTGGGACTCACTATCCATTATCCAAATCTAAAAAAAGACATCCTATTTCAATTCCTAGTTTGTTCCCTGAAAAATAGATGAAAAATAAAATAAAAATTTAAGAGGGATGCTAGACTGAAGGGAGTCCTTGCAAAAACCAGTTACAAGCACCAATGGGGGCGCCATAGTAACTTTTTTTTTTGCAAGGGCGCCCTTCAGTCTATCATTCCTCATTGTGATTAAAAATTTCATTCCGCCCCGCAAAATCAGAATACCCTATCTTGGGGGCCAGAAACAGATTCCAAAATTTCCCTTCAATGTCATTCCTACCTCTAATTCTGTTTTTTTTTTTTTTTTTCCAACCAGTCATGCGGAATTGGAAGGGAACGCAGGCGAAATCCAAATATATCTTGCTAGATGCGGAAACCCACGCGAAATCCAAATATATCTTGCTAGATACGGAATCCCACGCCAAATCCAAATATATCTTGCTAGATACGAAAACCCACGCGAAAATCCAAACATATATCTTCGTGGATACGGGGATGCCTTTTCTTGGCATTTGGACTATTATATATATATTGAGGAATAGCCAAAGAAAGGACACGCTTGCAAATATCAGCTAAAAGGAGAGCAAACATGGGTTCTTACAACACCCACCATAACCCCTCCTGTAACAACCTTCAATGGCTTGCCAATGAAGAATCGAAGCTAGAGAGGGAGATTATTCGAAGAATTGATAGCGGGAGGACCGAGACCCTTAACCCTATTTCTAGGGAGGGTGTTACTATTGCAGATCACTGCATATGTGTTGGATTCCATGAAGAAAGAGATTATCGGGTGGGCCAGCGGCACGGCCTTATAATGGTTGGTCCCTAGCAAATTTCATCTTTTAGTAGTTTTTGATGATCAAGAACAAATTTTACCTTCATTTCAAATGACTTTGCATTACTGCAAATGATTTTCTTCCCATTTATTTCAAATGACTTTGTATTAGTTTATGGAGAAAAAATACTAGGGAATTTAAATACTAATGTCTCTCCATCTTTTTTTGCAGGGGACTTCCTTTAGTTTCTGTCGGCGAATAGGAGATAAACATGTGTAATTGACATACGCATTTGATTTGTATTTGCATTTTCTTTGCGAGCGTTGTTTGGCATGGATTTCTTCACGCAACTGTTCAATGCATTCTCTTAGCACCCCATTCTGCTCCTGCAACTCCTCCACAAATTCATTGAAATGAGCTGCTCATCAGAAATGGAAAAGCATTAGAAAAATTCCAAAACAGGAATAAATAAAAATTAAGTATCGAAGAAAAGTTTTTGGCAAGCCAAATAAAGCTTATGATAGGTTCATTTGGGAGAAGTATAGAACTGCACCCATATGTATAACACCACAAACATCAAAGTATTGAAGACTTCTCCCTAAAAGAACTTAGCGGTTCTGACGATGATGAGAACGATGAGGACGAGGAGCAAAAACGGAGATGAGAGGGGGGCTGGGAGATCTGATCGGCAGTGGGATTTCATCCAGTGGTCGGATTCTTCACAGGAATCGGAATTTGGGTTCATCGAAATAAGTTATATGTATTTCATTCTGTATTTTTTTTGTATTTTGTTGTAATGGGGTTAAAAACTTAAAATCCCCCTTGTTGGGGTTTCCATGATTTTAATATACTTGTCCCCATATAAAGTTTTTTTTTTAATATAAATTAATTGTGGGTTATTTTCAGTTTCTTGGAATTTTCTAGTAATATACATGATCGTTTGTTTGGTCTTAAGATTCACAGGCATGTAAAGATGAGAAGCAGAATGTGTTTACTGTACATATGTATGGTACAATGGTTAGATTATAAAATTTCTAAAACTGGCAGAGGACTTTCTTGTAATGTGAATGTGAGTATGGTCTAACTGTAAGCGTTAATTATCCACATTTAGGGTTAGACAATAGAACTTCTCTCAACCAACAGGGACATTTTCTTGGAATTTGGATGTGGGTATAATATAAATAAATTGCTTAAAATTATTTTCAGCATGGAGTGGACATTTTCTTGGAATGTGGATGCGAGTATAGTTTAAACAAATTCGTAAAAATATATTCAGCATGGAGTTTGGAGATTCTAATTTTTGGTAAAAACTGTTTCATTTCGCTAATAATAATATTCCAGTTACATATGTGTATGTCGAATATTCTGACAACTCCTGTAGAACATAAATATGCAGATTTATTCGAGTTGTGTTGACCTAGATGCAAATATCAATGCTGAAAATTGCAGACACGGATAATGATAGTTGTATGAGAAGATCTTGTATTTAACAAGGACATTTAAATTCTTATACTGATACTAAGTTACGAGCAGGGAGACATGCTTAAATGCCCAAGAAAAGATGAAGTTTGCAACTTCCTCTTAGTTTGCCCTTGTTTGCTATAAGCGTTCGTCATGGTTATATTTCATTTTTTCAGATCCTTGTTTAAAGGACTAAATAGTTTGCAATGTGTGAATTGTAAATGTCAAATAGAACATTGAATAGGAGAATAACCTGTTCAAATAACTCATAGTTATTTGCATTTGATTAAGTTCCAGGCACCACAAGATAATGCCAACCAAGTCGTTCCCTTGTACGAAGTTAAGGACTTTATTTTTGGCAATACATTTATTATAGCCAAAGGTTCACTTGGTTTCGTTTAAGGATTTTTCATCCATAGATTGTATGACGCTTGGAAGTTCATTGTTCAGTAGGTGAAGGTGCCCTTTTGGGAACTAATGATGGAGAACCTCTTTTTACGAAATCACAAGTTTCTTCGTTGCTTATTAGAGGCTCGTTCACCTATGGTTGTCAAAATTCTTCTTGCCAATTGGAATTAACAGACTCATCATTACGGGTCTCATGAAACTTAATGTTCTCTATGGCTGTCAATTTCAAAATAGCCAACATGAGGAACTTAGGCTATGATGTAAGGGAAACAAAGTGGGGATCGCCCTTTTTCATCTTGATTTTTATCTTCCCTGCATTAACTGTCAAAATTCTTCTTTGTATACAACTTTCAATTAATCTTCTAAAATTTACAAAACCCAATTCACCCTCCTATTGGGTTGCTGCCTGGGCCTCACAGTATTTTTCAAGTCTTTAGATTAACCAATGCATTTTAATGCCGGCTTGATGCGCACTACAAATCCTCTCATGAACTTCAGCCATTACCACCATGGCTTCCTCTATTCCTAAGAATTTTAGGAGTAGATCATTCATGTTTTTCTTGTAAAAATCGTCACCAAGTATAACGTAGTAATGCTTTTCTTTTCGTTTTCAAATTGGTCAGCATGTGGGGATTTTGTAAGTAGTAGATTATTGGATATCTCCGGTCACTTTTCTTTACATCCAATGCCATGACTTCGATCCGAAAGGGTAATGGATGTTTCTGTACGGTGATTGGTTTCTTGCAAATACCTTTAAGAATCCTTAGTCCTGAGGCGACTTGAGCCAATTCATTTGCCTCACTATTCAGGAACCTAGGGACGGACCTAACCGTAACGTCCGTGAATTGTTTTATGAGGTTATTGGCTATCGTATGATACCGGACTAAGGCTTCACTAGAGCATTTGTACTTGCCCCCAAGTTGTTCGATAACTAATTGGGAATCTCCAACAATCTCAACATTGGTAATTCCCATTTCTAGAAATATTCGAGGTCAATTATCAATACCTCGTGCTTGGCCTGATTATTGGAACACTCAAAGTCTAGCTGAAATGAGAACTGAGTTCTCCCACCATTAGGAGCAATAATTGAGATTCCTGCTCTAGCAGCCTTTTCGGTGTGGGAACCATCAAACATGAGGACCCAAGGTTTTAGACGATGATTCCAATATTGAGGCATCTTACCTCATCCGGTTCAACATCGATACAAGGGCGATTGGCTAAGAAGTCGGCCAAAACCTGACCCTTGACCGCGCTTTGAGGCACGTATTGAATACTTAAAACAATCCGCTTTAAAATCTCCAAATCCATTTGGAGAGTTTCCTGGCAATACCAGGGCTTCATCAATTTCATTTTGAGTTACCCCGAAGAAAGTCAGGTTTGTATTCCGGTCGAAAAAAATACAATGTGGCCGAAAGTTGTCCTCTGATGGTGTCTTGGCCTTGTCCCCAGTCTCATTCCGATCCGGCTCTTAGTAGTTCAAGATGACTTCAGTTTATAAAAGTTTTTTTGTTGTGCATTCTTAAATTTCATGAAAGCTTGTGAAATTATTATTCCCCACGACTATAATATTTAGTTTTTAATTAACGGATTCATAATATTTGCATTTCTATTGTGCAAAGATTTGAGGATTATTCTTCAGTAATTTCTGAGTTTTGTCTAATAGATATCTAAATTTTCCTATCTTCGTGTCTCAACAAAATTGAAAACATTTTTATCACGTGTTCAAAAAAAAAATAAAATTGAAAACTTATTCTAAATATCGTTTTGCTATGTGCTATCATCATATCCCCCTATGTCATTTTCAAAATTTCAAAAGAACCACCTATTCAAATTTCCAATCTAATGTTTTGGGTATTTCCCTTTTGGCACATTCATGTGGTTGTGAGCCACCCGTTAACCGTGCCTTTACGTGAATACACGGATTTGGTTTGATTTTGTATATAAAAATGGAGTGTCCAGGGCTTAGCTTAATTTTTTTTGTTTGGGACTAAAATCTAAGAATTAGGTTTCGGGCAGGATAGTATTACTAATCGTATGTTGAAAATTCCCTGATGAAGCAAATTCCTTGTTTTGTCCTTGATGTGAGTCCAAAACCGAATATTGGACTCAAAGTTACATTTTACCTTATCAAAATCTAAAACAAACTGGTCCAAAACCTTAGGCTATGTTTGGAATGCCAAAATCAAGAATTGTGGTCCACATCCTATTTCAATTCCTATTCTGGTTCCCGATAAACTCAATGCAAAAAAATTAAAAAAAAAACTAATTAAAAAAAATCTAATAAAAATTTCATTCCAGAATTAAAATACCACATCTTGGGACGGGAAACACATTTCCCTTTTAATTATATTAAGATGTCATTTCTACCCTTAATTATGTTCATTTTTTCGAAGTAATTAGGCCATGTTTGGATTGTAGGAATTTTCTGGGAAAGTTAGGACAGGAAAAATATTCCTAAAATTTCTTACATTTTTATATATGAAAAATATAACATGAACCAATCCTATTCAATTTTTAATTAAAATGGACCTTCGATTTATGATAATATTTTCTAAATTAATCATAATAATATCATCTCTCTAAATCATGGAAAGAAATTTCCAGAAGAAAAAATTTCCCACCAGAAATCTTTTTCTTGCAATCCAAACAGGGCCTAAAGGTTACCCGAAATCAGAATCGGAATTGGATCCCTATTCTAGTGCCTCATTCTTGCAATGGAATCACAAGCGAAGTATATATCTTGGAGGATACGAGTACGTTAATTCCAATGCCTTCGAAACACACCCGAAATCCTTAACGTATCTTCGTCGATTCGGGTATGTTGATTCTTGCAATCTAAAATATCTAAAAAAATCTTTATTAAATCCGTTATTTTTTGTAGGGAGGGCGCATTATAAATAGCTTCACCATCAAACGAGAGGAGAAACAGAGCATAATGAGTTCTTCTTCCAACACCAACAACCTCTCCATCGACCCTCCTATCTCAAAACCAATTCTTTTCCTTCCCTTGCCAGAGCCTGGAAGATTTCCAACAAAAAACCAACCTCATTCCTCACATCCCACAATCTTTATTCAAACCCTATAATTGGGCAAATTCTGAAAGCATAAGCATGGACTGGAATCTGACCACTAAGCGAATTCTTGTCACCGATCAGATCACTCAGCCCCGAACTCCTTCCTTTCCTCTGTTTCTGTTTCTCTTTATCATTCTTGTCCTCATCAGTACCGCTCAATTTCAAATCCACATTCTCAAAGTAATTACCGTAAATGTATTCATGCGTATACCCATTTTCCGGTGAAGAATCCGACCACTAGACAAAATCCCATCGCTTATCAGATCTCCCAGCCCCAAATTCCCACCTTGTCTCCGTTTCTGTTCCTCCTCCTCATCGTTCTTATCATCGTCAGAACCGCTAAATTCGAGTTCCACTCTCTCATAGTATTGTTCGTAAATATGCTCCCGCGTATACTCATTTTCTTGATCAAAGAGGATTATATGGCCGTGCCAGTGCCACACTCGATAATCTCTTTCTTCATTGAATCCAACGCATATGCGGTGATCTCCAATAGTAACACCCTCCCTAGAATTAGGGTTCAGGGTCTCGATCCTCCCGTTATCAATTCTCCGAATAATCTCCCTCTCTATCTTCGATTCTTCTTTGGCAAGCCATTGAAGGTTGTTGCAAGAGGAGTTGTGGAGGCTGTTGTAAGAACTCATGCTTGCCCTGTTATTAATGCACTTGGATGGGAGCACTGCTTTAGCTGATATTTGGAAGGGCACCATTTAGTTTGGCATTCCTAAATATATAATACACCAAAATATGCTCTCACTATCAGCAAATATTTTACCTGTGTCCAGAAAGATACGGGTAAGGCTGTACAAGTTTTGTATTCTGAGCAGAGACGGAGGAGTGGGGGCAATTGACCCCCGAATGTTTTTTGGAGGAGTCTTACCTACTTACTTAAAATGACAAAATTACCTTTACCCCTCTTTGATTTTTAATTTATTGCAAAGAGAGACACAATTCTAATTCATTTACCAAACCCATTAGCGGAAAATTTTCCTTTTCAAAATGGATCTCCACTCCCATCTCTTTAATTTTCCCTCTCTCAAGGCGTCTAATTTCCCCTATCCGACGGTGACGGCTAAACCCCCCCGTCTCTCTCTCTCTCTCTCTCTCTCTCTCAAATCCCCTATTGAATATGGCATTACTTGTATGGCTCATGTGTCAAAAATGACAGTTTCTAGGGGGAAAAGGATTAGCAAAAATTGATCATGGTTTTCGGGCCTAAAAAGATTTCATGATCAATGTCGTGGGTTTTTTTTGATTGGATTTTTTGAATGGATTCCTTCTTGCTGATGGTTTTGAATTTTCTGAATCTCTGCAAATTGTCAAGTGCATTTTTTCCATTTGAATTCCAAAATTTATTGAAAATAAGATTCTTCTAAGTTTTTCTTAGTTCTGACAATGTTGAATGTTTCACATTTAGTTACTCCTGATAATTTTGAACTTAGGTGATTGTGTAATTTTATTTTTCTCCGAGGCTGTCTGTGAGAGATACGTCCTGAATTTTCCCTAATCTAGTCATAAATTTCATGAAAGTATCTTAGTGAGTTCAAGATCACTTCATTTTCTAAAAGTGTTTTGTTGTTCATTCTTTAATTCGAAGGAAGCCTGTGAAATTATTATTCCCAATGACTATACTTTTAGTTCTTTACTTAACGGATCCGTAACATTTGGGTTTCTATTGTGCTTAGTTTTGAAGATTACTCCTCAATTGCTGAGATTTAATAGATATCTGCATTTTCCTATTTTCGTGTCTCAACAAAATTGAAAATCATTTTTTTATCAAGTGTTTAAAAAAAAAAGGAGAAATATTGAAAGCTTGTTCTAAATATCATTTTGGCACGTGTTATTATCATTTTCTACACTCAGGCAGTTTCAAAAATCCAAAAGAGACTCTTATTCCAATTTAATGTCTTGGGTCTTTTTCTTTTGGCACACTCAAGTTGTTCAAAACTAAATTTGGACTCAAATTTAAATTTGGGACTTACTATCCATTATCAAAATCTAAAACAAAGGGAGCCTAAACACCCTATTTCAATTCCTAGTCTACTTCTCCGTAAACTAAATAGAAAAAAAATTAAAATAAAAAATTTAAGAGGGATGCTAGACTGATGGGAGCCCTTGCAAAAACCATTTACAAGGGCGCCCCCAGTGGTCTATCTCAAGGAATGCATTTATAATGGCACTGAAAATTAGGGATCCCTTCCAAAAACCAGTTACAAGCACCAATGGGGGCGCCATTGTAACTTGTTTTTTTTTGTAAGGCCGCCCTTCAGTCTATCATTCCTCATTCCCATTAAAAATTTCATTCCGTCCAGCAAAATCAGAATACCCCATCTTGGGGGCCAGAAACAGATTCCAAAATTTCCCTTCAATGTCATTCCTACATCTAATTCTGTTCTTTTTTATTTCTTTTTTTCCAGTCATGCGGAATTGCAAGGGAACGCACGCGAAATCCAAATGTATCTTGCTAGATGCGGAAACCCACGCGAAATCCAAATATATCTTGCTAGATACGGAATCCCACGCCAAATCCAAATATATCTTGCCAGATACGAAAACCCACGCGAAAATCCAAACATATATCTTGGTGGATACGAGGATGCTTTTCTTGGCATTTGGACCATTATATATATGGAGGAAAGAGCACCCTTTCAAATATCAGCTAAACATGGGTTCTTACAACACCCATCACAGCTCCTCCTCTAACAAACTTCAAAGGCTTGCCAATGAAGAATTAAAGCTGGAGAGGGAGATTATTCGGAGAATTGATGGAGGGAGGATCGAGACCCTGAATTCTAATTCTAGGGAGGGCATTACTATCGGAGATCACGGTATATGCGTTGGGTTCCATGAAGAAAGAAATTATCTGGCGTGGCAGTGGCACGGCCACATAATCCTCTCTGATCAAGAAAATGGGTATACACGGGAACATATTTATGGACATTACTATGAGAGAGTGGAACTCGAATTTAGCTGTTCTGACGATGATAAGAAGGATGAGGAGGAGGAACAGAAACGGAGACGAGGTGGGGATTTGGGATTTCGTCCAGTGGGTCGGATTCTTCATGGAATCGGAATTTGGGTTCATCGAAATAAGGTATATTTTTTTGTATCTATTTGTAATGGGGTTAAAATCACCCTTGTTGGGGTTTCCATGATTTTCAGTTTTGGGATTAATATATTTGTCCCCATATAAAGCTTTTTTAATATAAAATAATTGTGGGTTATTTTCAGTTTTCTTGGAATTTTGTAGTAATATGCATGCTCGTTTGTTTGATGGGATTTGCTAGCGTCCATTGCCTAGCATCCATCGCAGATGGTCTGATGCATGTCGGCTGAGCCACCTCATGAATGAAGACAGAAGCTGCTGTAAAGTGAGCCTATGTGGCTGGTCCGACATGCAACAGACCATCTGCGATGGACGCTATGCGATGGACGCTAGCAAATCCCTTGTTTGATATTATGATTCGTAGGCATGTAACAATGAGAAGTGGAATGTGTTTACTATACAATGGTTACAATATAGAACTTCTAAAACTGGCAGAGGACTTTCTAGTAATGTGAATGTGAGTATGGCCTAACCATATATGTTAATTATCCACTTTCTAGTAATGTGAATGTGAGTATGGCCCTCGATTGCATGGCTCTCTATATGTATGTGTGTGGTTTTTGACATTTTAGTCTGTGACTAACTTGAATTTTCTCTAATCAGGGAAACAACTCTGATCACCATTGATATCTTGGTGGAGACGTGTTATATTATTGGAAATCCTGAGATTTTTAGGGGACTTCACACAGCCTTCAATGCAAACTCGGTGTTTCCCCACGTGATCCTCAACAATTCTACAATCAACAGCCACAGCTGGGAGGGACACCCTTTCATTCCGTTCCAATTCTGGCTCCACCTCTCCGGACTTTCCCTTCTATAAGTGGAGGGGTGAACGTATCTGCTCTTTGCTCTCAAGTCAGGTTTATGTAACGAGAGTACGCAATTCTCAAAGCCGCATTCATAAGTAAGCAGGAAGAATTCGATGAACGTGTTCATGCTTCTACTTTTGCCTTTGAAAAGAAGAGAAATTATATCATGCCCGATCGGGCATGCTCTGGTAAAAGAGTACCGCCCTTGATATTTGATCCAACAGCTGCCCCTTAAAAAGATGAAAAAAGGGGCTACCTAGGTGTGGGACTAGGTAGGACCCAACCTGATATGGAACAGGCTTAAAGGACTTAATCTAATGCATTCCATCGACTCTAGGGCTTTATGCCATTTTCTTTGTATTGAATAAGTGATCAATTGTTGATGTGGGTGTTCTCTTGGTGCATTTGACATTATTTGTTTGATTGAAAATGGAATTGGGTCTTCTCATGGGAGTGCAAGGTGCTGTAAAGATAGATGTAGGACTAACATTGGGAAGAATATGTTATCTCGACAACCATGACTCCCTAACATTTCATCCGTATGGAATCTTTCAAAAGGGTTCTTAATTTCGAACAAGTATAGATTGCTATTTTTGGATATCGATATTCAATTATTTAACATTCAACAACAAATTCAAGTAAGAAACAAAATCTATCTTAATGCACCTAAATGTCGAATCTTGTATAAGATTCATATCTAAAATCATTTATACTTCATATTTGATAAAAACCATACTAAGAGTTAAACAACAATTATGATGTCTTATTCTTGCTTTGCGAGGGATCATGATTTGCAAAACATGTCTGAAATGGCAAACCACGTGTGGGTATACATTAACAAGGTTTACAATTTACTTTGATTTGAAAAACATGAACATTGATCCAAGCAAGATTGTATGTCTATCTCAGTTGGAAGGTGCTTTCTGTTTCAACCAAAAGATTGTGTGTTCGATCCCAACCCTCACCTAGCCAAATTAATAATAATCCAAGATCATTGGGCAATGAGGTTCTAATCTGGGACAAAAGCAAAAAGGCGAGTCATTATTGTTCGTCCTATTAGTGTTAGAGATGTGAAGCCAAGGAGACGATACTCAATTCACTATGAGGCTTCCTTTCTGTTATATATTATTAACTATATTTCGTGGGTTAGTTACAAAACTATAGGCCATAGACAAGGAGTCCTTTTGTCACTCCTTTCTTCTAACTTTGTTGGCATAGTTATTAGCTGCATTATTTACTCGATGAAGGGCCATATTCTTACTGAATGCATCAAAATTTTTAGATCACTTGAATTGATATCCCACCTTTCAGATGACCCTCTTGATTTTTGGTAATCATAACTTGACTCAAAAGAGGTGGAATCATTGACCCATTAGAAAGGGGTTAAAGGGGTTAAACTTGCTTTTAGTTATTAGCTTTTCTTTAACATGGGATGGCTATAGTATAGACACAACTATTTGCACTGGTTCCTACTACATGAGGACGCAAGACTACACTTGTATTGTTCTTACCACTGAAAACTAAAAGACCTGAATGATAGTTAAGAAGGTGAAGTTCCGTTATACATTTTGGTAATGCACATTTTATTGTTTCCTTGTAGGCCTTTTTAAAAGCTATAGATGATGTTGTTTTTTAGATTCTATATTCAGAAATGCAAGTTTTAGTTGACAAATTGGTTTGTTCGACATCTATAGGCCTGCATAGAGGTTAACAATTGTGGCACTCAGACCATGTCATTTGATGATTATGAAGGGACCAATCCAGAAATAGAGGACAATGATTTTATTACTAACAAGAGAGAGTTGTAACCACAAGGAGTGGATCCAAAAAAGGGTTGGGGTTTTCGAGGTCTGCATAAGGTATTATCACTAGTTTTAAACTTGGAAAATACATGTTCTATATCCCATGCTCTGGCTACTCAGATATTCTTTAGGCAATTAATGCTTTTGATTTGCATGTTAGGCTATTATTTGTGGCAAAATTGGGCAAGCGTCTGTGCAGAAAATCTTGAGGAATGGGTTCACTGTGACCATCTTTACCAAAGAATTGTAGGTGCAGAGCACTTTCCAAAACCAGCTCAGTGGCACCAAATTGCCGTTCATAATGAACACCTCAGGGCGTATTCTGTTCAACAACTTGTAAAGAAGTATGTGTTGATTGCTTTACAAAACTGAATTTTACACACTACCATTTGGGTGAGTGTTCATCTACGAATATGTATAATGGTGGTTATTAGGTTCTGTTTCTTGCTGATTATGTTGTTGGTAGCTGATATCCTCTTACGGTGCCTCTGTCCAGTTCGTCAGTTTTTGTTGAGGGGGACATCTAAACTATAATCTACAAAGACAGCATAAGTGGCCATGCTAAAGACATTCCTGGGAGGGTGATCTATTTATAATATTAAACATAGTACATTTGGGGTTTTAATAATTAATATTGAAAATGCTGCAATTAATTATGGTATTAGAGCAAATTAAATGTCAGATAGGAGTTTTGTATAGCCACTAAAGAGACCGAACAATGACTTCCATCAGTAGAACGGCATCATGCCCATAGGTTAAAGGAAATGGGGTAGTTCACGTGCTCGATTTTTTAGAAGCCTTGTAAGCCTGTAAGACTTCTGATAACGTTTCATGCCAAGCCCTTTGATTGTCATCAATCATTTTCTCCAAAATCAATTTCAAGGACTTGTTTGTAGATTTGGCCCGACCATTAGCTTGGACGTAATATGGAGTTGAGTTGACAATCTCAAATCCATATTCCTTAGCAAAAGTGACCACCAACTCACTGGTGAACACAATTCCTTAGTCGGTTGTGATGGTCTGTGGTAAGCCGAATCTATGGATGATGTGTTCCTTTAAGAATTTTATAATATCGGTCTGTGTAACCGATTTCATAGTAACAATTTCTGATGTGTTCGTTTAAGAATTTTATAATATCGGTCTGTGTAACTGATTTAATAGGAACAACTTCTACCCATTTAGTAAAATAAACCACAGCTACTATTATAAAACAATGTTGTTTAGACGATGGTGGGTAAAATTTGCAAGTTAAATCCATTTCCAATCCTCAAAATGGCCACGGCTTAACAATTGGGTGCATTATTGTAGCCGCAACATGTTGTACTGGCCCATATTTCTGGCATATTGGATTCAGTCTTGTGTAATTGTGGGCCAGTAGTAACCATGTATGTAAGCCCAACGGTACACCCCTTGACAATTTTATATCTTGTTTTGATGACTCCAAACACAAGTGATTAAGTGGTATTAATTTTGTTTGTTGCTTAAGTGTTTAGACTTTAGCAAAGTACCAAAGTCAAGGAATCATGGATCAAGTCCAAGGCAATCATGACGATCAAGTGAGCTGAAGGAAAGAAGAGGATATCGATGACGAAGATCAGGACTTGAAGATTGGATATCAACTTTAAAGATTCATGTCAAAGTCTTGTGATAGATTGTATAAATCTAATTCACTAAATAATCTCATGGGTACCTAAAAGGGTTCCAAATAATATAATAAAACAAGGAACTCAAAGCCCAAGTGCCAAAGTGAGCTTAAATGTGAAAAGCATCAAATTGGCACTTGGATGGTGGTTGGCTACAGTCCATTATCTTATAGATAATAGCTCTAGACATATTTCAAATATTTTGCAATTTTTTTTAAAAGATAATATGCTCTCTTAAGTTGCCAGCACAAGAACGCCGGAATCTTATAAGATGAGAGGGAGATATAAATTTTATAAGAAGACTGCATAAATGTGGAAAAATTTAGAATCTGTCTAGTGGTCGGCGGGCGAGGCGACCGGAACGGCCATCTGAGGATTGGCGGCTAGCCTCCAGCCACAAACTGTGTTTTTAAATAGGCCTAGTGCGGGATATCCAACCTTCCTTACAGCATCGTAGAAGGACTGCAAATTCTGAGGCGGATATTCTGGCTAAAGAGGGGGTTCATTTATCGGGTATTCGATTTGTTTATCTGCCCGAATCTGGCATACCACCCATTTAGGGGGTATTGTCCCATGATTTCTCTTTCTTTTTATTTTCGGGAACATCTTGTCCCCGCTCTCTGTACTTCGTTTTACTTCTATTAAAAGTTACCTTTCAAAAAGAAGAAGAAGAGGCCTAGCAGCTGGTTGAAACTAGCTGTTTATTGGGGGAGCCATGCAATAACTAGTTTTGTGCAGTTTGCCTATAAAAAGGTGTTCTAACCCCTTGGGATAGTATATAACACCAAAAAACATGATTGGGTGATATTAAACAGTGATTAACACCATTGTGCCTGAAAGTGGTGAACCTTGTAGGGATTAGACCTTAGGCTTCAGTTTGTATATTCTTTGAGAGTGGAAAGTTGTAGTGAGTGAACTTGTTGTATCTGCCATGTTAGAGGCTTTGTATTTTTTATTTTCATTACATTGTATTTGGAGACGCGGATCGTATTTGGAGACGCAGAGCCATCTCCGAAGGCGAGTGTTGGGAGACGAAGAGCCATCTCCGTCGGCAAGTGGTGAGGCAAGGAGCCACCTCGTTGTAATCGGTTTGATCTTCATCTTTAAGAAGATCCGCTTAGTGAAGCTACCAAGGTTTTTGGTGGAGTGGATGTAGGTCCGGAGATTTGGACTATACCACTATAAAATTCTATGTGCACTCTATTCTCTTGCTTCTTACTTTTGTATCTTGATTTTTATCTTCCTTGCATTAACTGTCAAAATTCTTCTTTGGATACAATTTTCAATTAATCTTTTTGAAAGAGCAAAAATTTACAAAACCCAATTCACCCCCTCATGGGTTGCCACCTGGGCCTCACGGTATTTTTCAAGTCTTCAGATTAACCAATGCATTTTAATGCCGGGTTGATGCACAACATAAATCCTCTCATGAACTTCAGCCATTACCACCATGGCTTCCTCTATTCCTAAGAATTTTAGGAGTAGATCATCCATGTTTTTCTTGTAAAAATCGTAACCAAGTATAACGTAGTTTAATGCTTTTCTTTTTCGTTTTCAAATGGGTCGGGATGTGGGGATTTTGTAAGTACTAGATTATTGGATATCTCCAGTCACTTTTCTTTACATCCAATGCCATGACTTCGATTTGAAAGTCTCGGTCATAGACCAAGGGTAATGGATGTTTCTGTACGGTGATGGGGCTCTTGCATTAAGAATCCTCAGTCGTGAGGCAACTTGAGCCAATTCATCTGCCTCACTATTTTGGAACCCAGGGATGGATCTAACCGTTACGCCCGTGAATTGTTTTATGAGGTTATTGGGTATCGTATGATACTGGACTAAGGCATCACTTGAGCATTTGTACTCGCCCCCAAGTTGTTTGATAACTAATTGGGAATCTCCAACAATCTCAGCATTGGTAATTCATATTTCTAGTAATATTCCAGGCCAACTACCAATACCTCGTACTCGGCCTGATTATCGGAACGGTCAAAGTCCACCTGAATTTGGAACAAGAGTTTTTTCTTACTATAGCAGCCTCTTCGGTGTGGGACCCATCAAACATTAGGACCCAAGGTTTTAGATGATGATTCCGATATTGAGGCATCTTACGTCATCTATACAAGGGTGATTGGCTAAGAAGTCGGCCAAACCCTGACCCTTGACCGCGCTTCGAGGCACATATTGAATACTTAAAACAATCCGCTTTAAAATCGCAAATCCATTTGGAGAGTTTCATTTAATACCAGGGCTTCGTCAATTTCATTTTGCGTTACTGAAAGTTGTCCTTTGGTGGTGTCTCGGCCTTGTCCCCAGTTTCATTCCGATCTAGCTCTTTGGCTGTATTAACAACTGGAGTGTATGTTGAAAATGGCATTTTTTTAGGGAAAAATATTATCTATTTCGATAGCTATTATAAAAATTTATTGATTATTATATAAAGACCACTGCCTGCCCCTCCTGGAGCAAATTCCTAGTTTTGTCCTTGATGTGAGTCCAAAACCGAATATTGGACTCAAAGTTACATTTTACTTTTGAGACCGATAATCGGTTTGGGACTCACAATAAGTTTTCAAAGTCTAAAACAAACTGGTCCTAAACCTTAGGCTGTGTTTGGATTACCAAAATCCGGAATTGGAGTCTACATCCTATTTTAATTCCTATTCTGGTTCACTATAAGCTCAATTAAAAAAATATATTCAAAAAAATCTAATAAAAATTTCATTCCAGAATTAAAATACTACATCTTGGGGGCGGGAAACACATTTCCCCTTTAATTATATTAAGATGTCATTTCTACCCCTAATTATGTTCAAATTTTCGAACTAATTAGGCCTTGTTTGGATTTGTAGGAATTTTCTGTAAAAGTTAGGAAAGGAAAAATATTCCTAAAATTTCTTACATTTTAATGTATGAAAAATATAACATGAACCAACCCTATTCAATTTTTAATTCAGATGGACCTTCGATTTTTGATAATATTTTCTAAATTAACCATAACAACATTATTTCTCTCTAAATCATGGAAAGAAATTTCCCACTAGAAATCTTTTTTCTTGCAATCCAAACAGGGCCTAACGGTTTAGACCTGGCAAACGGGTAACCTGCGCGGGTACGGGTACGGGTACCGGCGGATATGGGTAAGAAATACCGGTGCGGGTACGGGTAGTCTTGCATGAACCCGGAACCCACCCGGGTGGGTACGGGTATACCCACGGGTAACCCGGCAAATTTAAAGAAGAAATTATATATATATTTTCCAAAAGAAATTATATGATGAACGGGTGTATGAATACATAAAGGTGGTACGATGGATGTACAAGCCTTGATATTTAATCCAACAACAGCTTCTTAACAAGTCAGCTGCTGTTGGATCAAATATCAAGGATGGGATGATGAGTACATGCCCATTCATCATACAAATTTTCATTTACTTTAACAAGTGTTTGTCTTGGTACAACCAAAGATACCAGCCACATACTTGTTTTGTTGGCTCACCCACATAGTCTATTTTTTATTGTTTAGTGTTTAGGCCTTAAGAATAAAAAGTTGAAAACCGAATGGCGGGTAACCCGCGGGCACCAATGCCCGACCCAGACCCACCCGTGGGTCACAGGTACGGGTTGGGTGCGGGTATTTTTTCTCACGGGTAATGAAATTGGTACCCATACCCCTGCGGGCCGGGTGTACCCGCGGGTACGGGTCTCATTTTGCCAGGTCAATAACGGTTACCCGAAATTAGAATCGGAATTGGATCCCAATTCTAGTGCCTCATTCTTGCAATGGAATCACGAGCGAAGGATATATCTTGGAGGTGTAGACACCCCATTTTGACCGAACCCTTTCATGTCTTGTTTTAAATAATTGTCCTAATAAATTAGTGTTCTAAGGTCCCAAATTATGCCCTAGGTTAGCTTAGGGTCCCACCAAGGTCCCTGTAAAATTTCATCGCGATCCGAGCCCGTTTGCCTAGCAAACAAGCTAAGACAGTGTCGTGGGGCAAGTTCAGAAGAGTGGCGATTTAGCCAGAAAAGGGGTTGTGCTGGAATCTCAAAAACCAGTTCAAATTAGCCATGGCGGGCTGTCCGGGGAGATATAGGGGTATGCAGATTAGTGTACAACTTAATTGAGGGGTGTATTATCCTGAACCAGGGCAATTTCGTAATTTGCGAAGATGCTTTTCTTCTTCTCTAAGTCACCATTAAGCCCTAAGCTAGGTTAGTGAGTGATTAGGACTAGGATTAGTTAGAGGGAATCTTAGTTGGTTATGTTTCTTTTGATCTCAGCCATTGAATGAAAAGGTGATTTTAACGGTTGAGATCATTTTTTTCAAAGAAGATATTTTTGCAAATTTTTCCCCCTGTTTTCTGCTTGGGCCGCCTCTTATAAAATGGTAGTTGTCCTAAATTTGCCAAGGGGGGTGTCCGGGAAGGTTTGGGGGTAGCAAATATATCATTTCTGTTTTTCTTCTTGGGCACCCCCCCTGCTGGTTGAAGGGTATGAAAAATACATTAGAGGGGCTGTCTCGGAGGAAAAGGGGGGTTTGAATATATCATTTCCCTTGTATTTAAAAAAGGCAAAACCCATTCTCGAAAAGAAAAAAAAGAAAATTTCGCAGAGAAGAGCCTCGGCTTTTTTTTATTTTTTTCCTTCCTCCCATCTTCTCCGGCAACTCCCTCTTCTCCGGCCGGCTACATCCCCACCACCGGTCAGCAACCACCACCCTTTTCTTCTTCTTCTTCTTCTTCTTCTTCTTCTTCTTCTTCTTTTCTTCCAACCACCACCCCATCTTCTCCGGTGGGTTTGCCGGAATCCGGCAAGGTCCTCACAGCAACCACCATCCCCTACCACAGAAACCATTTCATTTCCCTCAAACCCATTCCCATTTTCTCCTTAAATCCAAACCGCAAACCCTCTTCAAATCCACCGGACTCCAGCCGATACCCATCATCTCCGACCATTTTCTTCCCATCAAACCCATCTCATTTTCTACCCAGAAACTCCCAAACCCATCTCCGGTCGCCACCATCTCATCCTCTAACCCTTGAACCCTACCCACATCTAACCCAAATGCCATCATCTTCTCCCTAGCCATCATCCTAAACCCTCTCTGCCGCAGCCGTTTATCTGAGGAATCTCCGGTCCGATTGCCATTACCACCTCCATTTCCCACCTTTTTGCAACCTTGATCAAGTCATTTTCATCACCATCGAAGCCCTTTCTAATTCCTCCCATTTGCAACCACCAACAGAGCAGAGGAGAAAATCGATTGAGAGAGAGATTCATTTTCGTAAAGAAAAAAAATTGCAGAGAAAGAGAAGAAGAAGGAGTTGCCATCTCCGGCAATTTCTCTGGCGAATCCCATCCCACCACCATCCTAACCCTCCGACCTCCGATCGTCTCCCCCGGTAAGTCTTGCCGGAAATCTGAGAGAGGTGAGAAAAAGAACAGAAATTCGTGAGTAGAGAGATATCTCTGAGAGATCTAAGAGAGAGAGAGAGAAAATGGGCGATTCACAAACCCTTGTATTTTGATTTTCCGATCGAAATCTTGTTCTCCGGTCAAGATTCCGGTTAAGATCAGACAAATCTCTTGCCGGTAGCAGTATTACTCTTATCTGCTTCCTCTTTCTCTTCTTCACCTAGCATGTTATCCCCCTTTCTGAAACCCTAACCATTTTTACCTTCTTCTCCGGCGATTATTGCCGGAATTCGAAGCTCCGGCCTGTCAAATTTAGTTTGCTGTTTTGTTTTCCCTTTGCTATTGTTGTCTGCTTCTACTTTGTTTATCCGATCATCTTCTACGACCGAATTCCGGCAAGCTTCCGAAGCTAAACCTTTAGCTGAATTTCAAATCTCGAATCAGAGCTTAAAAATCTCAACATAAGGAGAAGCAAGGAAAGGATGAAGAAGGAGAAGTGAATTCATTTTCCGCAAAATCTGCCAAAGAAGAAAAGAAAGATCAATCCAGAGAAGAAGATTTTCTTGAAGCAGCCAAAGAAGGAAGAAGAGGTAAATCAAAGCAAAATTCATAGATATTATCAGAAAGGTATGATCTCATTACCTTCATATTTTTTTTTAGTTGTCTTTACCATGAGCTTAGCGATTAAAAGTTATTTTGTAAAGATTCTGGGAATAACCTGATTATGAATTTTTGTACATCTATCCTCTTCAATTTTGTTTCAATCTCAAAATGTCTCTTGGTGTAAGTTTAGATCTCAGGTTTTGTACTTGATTTCCATGTTACTATAACTCCCAAATCAGGTTTTAACCCCCATTGTTGCTGATTTCTGCAAGTTGAAACAGGTATTCATTATTTGCTTTACTTTCGATTGAAAGTTAGGGGAGATTAGCTAAGTAAAGTGCAGATTTAAAGGATAATGTGAGATTGGGAATAGAATAGAAACAGAGAGGTTTAGCTACTTATAGAGAGCTGAGATAGAGAGAGCTTGAATCTGGTATTATCTCTGGAGATTTTTCATTGTCTTAATTTTGGTTGAAAGAAAGCGGGAAGAAAGATTGACATTAGGACTATTGTTTCACTCTAATAAATTTGTACTGGTGAAGTTTTTTTTTTGAATGATTGAGTAGCAGAAAAAGGTTAGTATTGGTGTATTTTCAGATATTTCTTTCGATCTTAATTGCTATGACATGTTCATTTTGTTTCCCTGTGTATAATTTCCTCTCTTGAATTAACAATGCGATTAGATTAATTTTCGATTTAGATCTATCAAAATGAAACTGTTCTAGTTCTGTTTGGCATAAATTTCTTTGGAATTTGTTAACTAAATGGCACTATATTCCTTCTACCTGAGCAAATTTAGATGATGTTTATGCCCTAGCAGGTTTTAGATTCTCATTATATATGCTAGAAAGGAATTCATGATAGAATCAGCTTGTTTGAATTCCCTTTACTTTTGGATGATTGTAAGCTTGTTATAGTGAAAAGAGATGAGAATAATTTTGCTGGTCTTGTTTGCTTCATTAATCTTTTTTTTCACTAATGTAGAATACCTTTGAATTCCTTTCATACCTATGCTATGAGGCTCACTGGAATATTCTACTGATCTGAACACTTATCATACTCATTCCTTTTTATTTTAAATTGTTTAGGGAAGAAGGAGATCAGATGACTACTCTATTCGATATTATCGACATGAGTACTGTCTGATCTCAAGGTGGGATTAGAAATATTATCATGTGTATTATGATATCAGATGATTACTTTAGCATCATCTGATTTCATCCTCATATTGAGGTGGTGTTTGTGGTTGGACATAGAAGTGTTTGATATTGTTTTTTTTTTGCTTTATTAGGCTATCCAGCGGCTGGTCTGGACTAATTAATGTTGTTTATCATTTTATGATTGCTACAGGTTGTGCACTCTTTAGTTGTAGATCATATTTTGCTGATATTTGATTTGTTTTTATAATAATTGATTGAAAATTTGAGATTATCTGGTATCCTTTTTCCTCTCTTTGGATAGACTAGCACAGTCTTTTGGATTTATGATTAGATTTCTTTAGACACTTTAACCTGTGCTAGGAGACATACTCTGTCTCGTTAGGCAATCCTCCTTTGGAGGCAAGCCTCTTTTTTTAGTTTAACCTCAGGGAGGTTGCTTTGATTTTGATAAATGGTGTACCTATAGGAGGCATGCCTTGCCTCATTTAGAGAGCCTTTGAATCATTTGTTTGTGTGGTGATATTATCGGGGGAGTCTTTGACTCATTTGATCTTTATTGACGTTATTAGGGAGTCATCTGTCTTGGCTTTGTAAGTAATTAGCCTTTAGAAGGCCTGCTTGGTCTCATTTGTAGAATCCTCTCAATTAGTTGTCTTAGCCTTGCTTACCCCTTGTAAGGGCAATGATAAGGTTACTTGGAGCCCATCTTTGTGTGTGTTTGGGAGACCCGCTCGGTCTCATTCTCTCGTTAGTCCTCCTCTCTGTGCGTCGTTTGGTTTTGGGAGAACACCCTACTCGGCTTAGCAGCATACCCCTACGCTTATGGGTATTGGGTTGCACATTTGTTGCACCCTAGGGCTAGGTAGCTGTCCGGCCCGGCTGGGTGTTTTACCTCTGCCAAATGTGCAAATTCGTGTTTCCTTTTCTTTTAGAGAGTCTTTGACTCATCTATTCTTTAGTTGGTGTTAGTGGAGTCTTTGACTCATGTTTCTTTCTCTTTTAGAGAGTCTTTGACTCGTCTATTCTTTAGTTGGTATTAGTGGAGTCTTTGACTCGTGTTCCTTTTCTTTTAGGGAGTCTTTGACTCATTTATCCTTTAGTTGGTATTAGTGGAGTCTTTGACTCGTGTTTCATTCTCTTTTAGAGAGTCTTTGACTCATGTTTCTTTTTCTTTTAGAGAGTCTTTGACTCATTCGTCCTTTGGATGATTTTGCTGGAGAGTCCTTGACTCGCTCGTCCTTGACTCGCTCGTCCTTGACTCGCTCGTCCTTTAGATGGTGTTATTAGAGAGTCTTTGACTTATTTGTCCTTTTAAGAGTGTTATTGGAGAATCTTTGATTCGTTTACCTTTGCTTTTGATAGTGTTATTTGTTTAGGGGTTTCCCTATTTGCCCTAGGGTTTAGCCCTAGGGTTTTGCTTTGTATATTCCCTTAGGTCTTTGACCAAAAGGGTGAAAACTCTTTAAAAACTTCAAGAACATTGGAAAAATTTTAAAATCCAAAAAACATTAAATATTTTAAAACTCAAAAACATTAGAAATTAAATCAAAAACATTTGAAAAACCTTAAAAAGCCTAAAGTGTTGAGTGTTTTAAAAATAGTCATTAGGAGAGTTCGTTTCGAACTACGTTGGCTTGATCCTCTTTCACGAGGTACGTAGTGCAGCTTGTGATACATATCCCAAGTCCAGCCAAACTTTTGTAAATAATATTTTAAACCTTCTTCAAAAACCTTTAAAACCTTGTTTTCAACAAGATCTTCCTCTAGAGTTAGGAGTTTGTCTTAGATAGAGGGTTTTAGAGTTAGGGTTTGTTTTTGATTTGTTGTGTGCATGTTGTGTGTTTGTATTAGAGTTAGGAGTTTGTCCTAGCTAGGAGCGCCTCCATCCGGTCAGTTGGCGATCCGCATCGCCGACTGATGACTAGGTCTTGGATACGTTAGCAATCCTATTGTTTTCCTTAGGGCATACAGCCTAGTTACACGTAGGTTGTAGGAACCACCTGCATTAGCTTAGGGCTAACCTGCATTTAGCTAGGACATATAGGGTGTCCTAAAATCTACAATCCATTTGGAATTTAAATAATCGCGCAAGAAGCTTTAAGAACTAGTCCGGTCTTTTAGATCGAGTCTAAGATAGAGGTCTAGGTGTCTTAGGCATCCTAGTTTAGAATAGGTGCGAAGAACTACGTTGCCTTGATTCTCGTGGAGGCGGGGATACGTAGGCTTCTTTGGATGAACATCAGACCATCCGAGGACTCGGGTTAAATCGTTTAGAGTCTTAGGATTTGTTGTGTTATATTGTATATTTTATATTTTGTTGTGTTTTCTTACTTTCCTGTGCAGACCTATACCTTTAGCTGTAGCATGTATGTGTTTGTTCACCAGAACTTAGACACCAGTTAGGCATGTCACTCATAACCTAGCTGTCATTAGGTGACACATCTTTTATCTTACTTTGTGTATGTTTATTACTTTATCCCCGAGTCATGCATGATTAGGTAGACGTTCACTTGGGGATATTTGTTCCCATTTCACATGATTTTGACCCAAACTTCTTTGAAGTTAATGAAAAATGGCATAAGAGACCAAGTGTTCGCGCTCGGGCGAATTGGGGGCGCTCTTCGGACCTTCTCCATTCGTCATCAGGCACGGACCTTTTGTATCTCTGGTTATCCATTGCAAACAGAACATTTATTTTGGTTCCATGGCGCATCCATGGATGGCGACTCTGAGTTATTTTTAGGTACATCTTGGTTTCGAGCCCTGGCTCCTGATCAGGATGTATCTCATTCGTTTTGTATCGCCACTCATGCTATGCTGTGAGGGTGGCACCTGTTTCGAGAGTTCCTTGGCAGAGCTCTCCTTCACTTTGTGGAGATCTTAGAGGATTGCAGGAGGGATCTCGCGTCTCTCGGCACCGTCCTCGGATCGGGGTCCACAGGAAGATACGAGTACGTTAATTCCAATGCCTTCTAAACACATCCAAAATCCTTAACAAATCTTCATCGATACGGGTACGTTGATTCTTCCAATCTAAAAAATCCAAAAAAAATCTTTGTTAAGTCCGCTATTTTTTGCAGGGAGGGCGCACTATAAATAGCTTCACCAACAAAAGTGAGGAGAAACAGAGCACAATGGGTTCTTCTTCCAACACCAACAACCTCTCCTTCGACCCTCCCTATCTCAAAACCAATTCCTTTCCTTCCCCTGTCAGAGCCTGGAAGATTTCCAACAAAACACAAACCTCGTTCCTTACATCCCACAATCTTTATACAAACCCTATAATTGGGAAAATTGTGAAAGCATAAGAAGGGCCATGGAATTTGACCACCACGTGAATTCGTATCACCAATTAGATCACTCAGCCCCGAACTCCTTCCTTTCCTCTGTTTCCATTTCTCCTTATCATTCTCGTCCTCATCAGTACTGCTCAATTTCAAATCCACATTCTCAAAGTAATTACCGCAAATGTATTCATGCGTATACCCAATTTGAGGTGAAGAATCCGACCATTGGACGAACTCCCATCGCTGATCAGGTCTCCCAGCCCCAAATTCCCGTCTCGTCTCCGTTTATGTTTCTCCTCCTCATTGTTCTTATCATCACCAGATCCGCTGAATTTGAGTTCCACTTTCTCACAGTAATGTCCGTAAATAAATCCCCGCGTATACCCATTTTCTTCATCGAAGAGGATTATGTGTCCGTGTCACTGCTTCACACGATAATCTCTATCTTAGTGGAATCCAATGCATATGTGGTGATCTCCAATAGTAACTCCCTCCCTAGCATTAAGGGTCCGGGTCTCGGTCTTCCAGCTGTTAATTCTCCTAATAATCTCCCTCTCCAGGTTCGACTCTTATTTGGCAAGCCATTGAAGGTTGTTACAGGAGGAGTTGTGGAGGCTGTTGTAAGAACTCGTGTTTGCCCTCTTATTAATGCACTTGGATGGGAGCGCGTTCTTAGCTGATAATTGGAAGGGTGCCATTTAGTATGGCGTTCTTCAATATATAATATGACAAAATATGCTCTCACGATCAGCAAAACCCATTAGCAGAAAATTTTCCTTTTGAAAATGGATCTCCACTCCCATCTCTTCAAATTTCCCTCTCTCAAGGCGTCTAGCTTCCCTATCCGGCGATGACGGCTAAACCCTGAGGTATGCTCTCTCTCTCTCTCTCAAACCCCCTATTGAATATCACAGTACTTGTATCGCTCATGTGTCAAAAATGACAGTTTTAGGGGAAAAAGGATTAGCAAAAATTGATCATGGTTTTAGGGCCTAAAAAGTTTTCATGGTGATTGTTTTCATTTTTTGTTGGATCTAGGTTTCATGATTAGGGTTGTGGGTTATTTTTTGACTGGATTTTACCCATTAAATCAAATAGATTCCTTCTTGCTGAAGATTTTGAATTTTCCGATTCCGCAAATTTCAAGTGCATTTTTTTCAATTTGAATTCCAGAATTTCTCGAACATAAGATTCTTCTGAGTTTTTCTTAGTTCTGATATTGTTGAATGTCTCACTTTTAGTTACTCCTGATAATTTTGAACTTTGGTGATTGTGTAATTTTGTTTTTCTCCGAGGCTGTCTCTGAGAGATACATCCTCAATTTTCCCTGATCTAGTCCAAAATTTCATGAAAGTATCTTAGTGAGTTCAAGATCACTTCACTTTCTAAAAGTTTTTTGTTGTGCATTCTTTAATTCTAAAAAAGCTTGTGAAATTATTATTCCCGAAGGACTATACTTTTAGTTCATTAATTAATAGGTCCGTAAAATTAGGGTTTCTGCTGTACAAAATTGAATACCTTTTTGTTTTATCAAGTGTTTAAAAAAGGAAAAATATTGAAAGCTTGTTCTAAATATCATTTTGGCACGTGTTATTATCATTTTCTCCGCTCTGGCAGTTTAAAAAATTCAAAAGAGACTCCTATTCAAATTTCCAATTTAATGTTTTGGGTCCTTTTCTTTTGGCACACTCAAGTTGTTGTGAGCCACCCATTAATTGTGCTTTGGCTTGCATACAAGAATTTGTTTTGATTTTGTATATAGAACCGGAATATGGAAGGCTCAGCTTAAATTTTTGAGTTTGGGACTAAAATCTAAAAATTAGGTTCATGGTAGTATTAATATGGATCGTGTGTCAAAAATGGTAATTTATAAAGAAAATGATTAATTATTTTGTTGGAAATTACAATAATTTATTGATTATTGTATACAAACCATTGTCTACCTCTCACGGAGCAAATTCCTAGCGTGATCTGAGCCCAAAACTAAATTTGGACTCAAATTTACATTTACTTTTGAGTCCAATAAAAGGTTTGGGACTCACTATCCATTATCAAAATCTAAAAAAAGACATCCTATTTCAATTCCTAGTTTGTTCCCTGAAAAATAAATGAAAAATAAAATAAAAATTTAAGAGGGATGCTAGACTGAAGGGAGTCCTTGCAAAAACCAGTTACAAGCACCAATGGGGGCGCCATAGTAACTTTTTTTTTTGCAAGGGCACCCTTCAGTCTATCATTCCTCATTGTGATTAAAAATTTCATTCCGTCCTGCAAAATCAGAATACCCCATCTTGGGGGCCAGAAACAGATTCCAAAATTTCCCTTCAATGTCATTCCTACCTCTAATTCTGTTTTTTTTATTTTTTTCCAACCAGTCATGCGGAATTGGAAGGGAACGCAGGCCAAATCCAAATATATCTTGCTAGATGCGGAAACCCACACGAAATCCAAATATATATCTTGCTAGATGCGGAATCCCAAGCCAAATCCAAATATATCTTGCTAGATGCGGAATCCCACGCCAAATCCAAATATATCTTACATATATCTTCGTGGATACGGGGATGCCTTTTCTTGGCATTTGGACTATTATATATATATATATATATATATATATATATATATATATATATATATATATATATATATATATTGAGGAATGGCCAAAGAAAGGACACGCTTGCAAATATCAGCTAAAAGGAGTGCAAACATGGGTTCTTACAACACCCACCATAGCCCCTCTTGTAACAACCTTCAAAGGCTTGCCAATGAAGAATCGAAGCTGGAGAGGGAGATTATTCGAAGAATTGATAGCGGGAGGACCGAGACCCTTAACCCTATTTCTAGGGAGGGTGTTACTATTGGAGATCACTGCATATGTGTTGGATTCCATGAAGAAAGAGATTATCGGGTGGGGCAGCGGCACGGCCTTATAATGGTTGGTCCCTAGCAAATTTCATCTTTTAGTAGTTTTTGATGATCAAGAACAAATTTTACCTTCATTTCAAATGACTTTGCATTACTGCAAATGATTATCTTCCCATTTATTTCAAATGACTTTGTATTAGTTTATGGAGAAAAAATACTAGGGAATTTAAATACTAATGTCTCTCCATCTTTTTTTGCAGGGGACTTCCTTTAGTTTCTGTCGGCGAATAGGAGATTGCATTTTCTTTGCGAGCGTTGTTTGGCATGGATTTCTTCACGCAACTGTTCAATGCATTCTCTTAGCACCCCATTCTGCTCCTGTAACTCCTCCACAAATTCATTGAAATGAGCTGCTCATCAGAAATGGAAAAGCATTAGAAAAATTCCAAAACAGGAATAAATAAAAATTAAGTATCGAAGAAAAGTTTTTGGCAAGCCAAATAAAGCTTATGATAGGTTCATTTGGGAGAAGTATAGAACTGCACCCATATGTATTACACCACAAACATCAAAGTATTGAAGACTTCTCCCTAAAAGAACTTAGCGGTTCTGACGATGATGAAAACGATGAGGACGAGGAGCAAAAACGGAGATGAGAGGGGAATTTGGGGCTGGGAGATCTGATCGGCAGTGGGATTTCATCCAGTGGTCGGATTCTTCACAGGAATCGGAATTTGGGTTCATCGAAATAAGTTATATGTATTTCATTCTGTATTTTTTTTTTGTATTTTGTTGTAATGGGGTTAAAAACTTAAAATCCCCCCTGTTGGGGTTTCCATGATTTTAATATACTTGTCCCCATATAAAGTTTTTTTTTTAATATAAATTAATTGTGGGTTATTTTCTGTTTCTTGGAATTTTGTAGTAATATACATGATCGTTTGTTTGATCTTAAGATTCGCAGGCATGTAAAGATGAGAAGCAGAATGTGTTTACTGTACATATGTATGGTACAATGGTTAGATTATAAAATTTCTAAAACTGGCAGAGGACTTTCTTGTAATGTGAATGTGAGTATGGTCTAACTGTAAGCGTTAATTATCCACATTTAGGGTTAGACAATAGAACTTCTCTCAACCAACAGGGACATTTTCTTGGAATTTGGATGTGGGTATAATATAAATAAATTGCTTAAAATTATTTTCAGCATGGAGTGGACATTTTCTTGGAATGTGGATGCGAGTATAGTTTAAACAAATTCGTAAAAATATATTCAGCATGGAGTTTGGAGATTCTAATTTTTGGTAAAAACTGTTTCATTTCGCTAATAATAATATTCCAGTTACATATGTGTATGTCGAATATTCTGACAACTCCTGTAGAACATAAATATGCAGATTTATTCGAGTTGTGTTGACCTAGATGCAAATATCAATGCTGAAAATTGCAGACACGGATAATGATAGTTGTATGAGAAGATCTTGTATTTAACAAGGACATTTAAATTCTTATACTGATACTAAGTTACGAGCAGGGAGACATGCTTAAATGCCCAAGAAAAGATGAAGTTTGCAACTTCCTCTTAGTTTCCCCTTGTTTGCTATAGGCGTTCGTCATGGTTATATTTCATTTTTTCAGATCCTTGTTTAAAGGACTAAATAGTTTGCAATGTGTGAATTGTAAATGTCAAATAGAACATTGAATAGGAGAATAACCTGTTCAAATAACTCATAGTTATTTGCATTTGATTAAGTTCTAGGCACCACAAGATAATGCCAACCAAGTCGTTCCCTTGTACGAAGTTAAGGACTTTATTTTTGGCAATACATTTATTATAGCCAAAGGTTCACTTGGTTTCGTTTAAGGTTTTTTCATCCATAGATTGTATGACGCTTGGAAGTTCATTGTTCAGTAGGTGAAGGTGCCCTTTTGGGAACTAATGATGGAGAACCTCTTTTTACGAAATCACAAGTTTCTTCGTTGCTTATTAGAGGCTCGTTCACCTATGGTTGTCAAAATTCTTCTTGCCAATTGGAATTAACAGACTCATCATTACGGGTCTCATGAAACTTAATGTTCTCTATGGCTGTCAATTTCAAAATAGCCAACATGAGGAACTTAGGCTATGATGTAAGGGAAACAAAGTGGGGATCGCCCTTTTTCATCTTGATTATTATCTTCCTTGCATTAACTGTCAAAATTCTTCTTTGTATACAACTTTCAATTAATCTTCTAAAATTTACAAAACCCAATTCACCCTCCTATTGGGTTGCTGCCTGGGCCTCACAGTATTTTTCAAGTCTTTAGATTAACCAATGCATTTTAATGCCGGCTTGATGCGCACTACAAATCCTCTCATGAACTTCAGCCATTACCACCATGGCTTCCTCTATTCCTAAGAATTTTAGGAGTAGATCATTCATGTTTTTCTTGTAAAAATCGTCACCAAGTATAACGTAGTAATGCTTTTCTTTTCGTTTTCAAATTGGTCAGCATGTGGGGATTTTGTAAGTAGTAGATTATTGGATATCTCCGGTCACTTTTCTTTACATCCAATGCCATGACTTCGATCCGAAAGGGTAATGGATGTTTCTGTTACGCTGATTGGTTTCTTGCAAATACCTTTAAGAATCCTTAGTCCTGAGGCGACTTGAGCCAATTCATTTGCCTCACTATTCAGGAACCTAGGGACGGACCTAACCGTAACGTCCGTGAATTGTTTTATGAGGTTATTGGCTGTGGTATGATACCGGACTAAGGCTTCACTAGAGCATTTGTACTCGCCCCCAAGTTGTTCGATAACTAATTGGGAATCTCCAACAATCTCAACATTGGTAATTCCCATTTCTAGAAATATTCGAGGCCAATTATCAATACCTCGTGCTTGGCCTGATTATTGGAACACTGAAAGTCTAGCTGAAATGAGAACTGAGTTCTCCCACCATTAGGAGCAATAATTGAGATTCCTGCTCTAGCAGCCTCTTCCGTGTGGGAACCATCAAACATTAGGACCCAAGGTTTTAGACGATGATTCCAATATTGAGGCATCTTACCTCATCCGGTTCAACATCGATACAAGGGCGATTGGCTAAGAAGTCGGCCAAAACCTGACCCTTGACCGCGCTTTGAGGCACGTATTGAATACTTAAAACAATCCGCTTTAAAATCTCCAAATCCATTTGGAGAGTTTCCTGGCAATACCAGGGCTTCATCAATTTCATTTTGAGTTACCCCGAAGAAAGTCAGGTTTGTATTCCGGTCGAAAAAAATACAATGTGGCCGAAAGTTGTCCTCTGATGGTGTCTTGGCCTTGTCCCCAGTCTCATTCCGATCCGACTCTTAGTAGTTCAAGATGACTTCAGTTTATAAAAGTTTTTTTGTTGTGCATTCTTAAATTTCATGAAAGCTTGTGAAATTATTATTCCCCACGACTATAATATTTAGTTTTTAATTAACGGATTCATAATATTTGCATTTCTATTGTGCAAAGATTTGAGGATTATTCTTCAGTAATTTCTGAGTTTTGTCTAATAGATATCTAAATTTTCCTATCTTCATGTCTCAACAAAATTGAAAACATTTTTATCACGTGTTCAAAAAAAAATAAAATTGAAAACTTATTCTAAATATCGTTTTGCTATGTGCTATCATCATATCCCCCTATGTCATTTTCAAAATTTCAAAAGAACCACCTATTCAAATTTCCAATCTAATGTTTTGGGTATTTCCCTTTTGGCACATTCATGTGGTTGTGAGCCACCCGTTAACCGTGCCTTTACGTGAATACAAGGATTTGGTTTGATTTTGTATATAAAAATGGAGTGTCCAGGGCTTAGCTTAATTTTTTTTGTTTGGGACTAAAATCTAAGAATTAGATTTCGGGCAGGATAGTATTACTAATCGTATGTTGAAAATTCCCTCATGAAGCAAATTCCTTGTTTTGTCCTTGATGTGAGTCCAAAACCGAATATTGGACTCAAAGTTACATTTTACCTTATCAAAATCTAAAACAAACTGGTCCAAAACCTTAGGCTATGTTTGGAATGCCAAAATCAAGAATTGTGGTCCACATCCTATTTCAATTCCTATTCTGGTTCCCGATAAACTCAATGCAAAAAAATTAAAAATAAACTAATTCAAAAAAATCTAATAAAAATTTCATTCCAGAATTAAAATACCACATCTTGGGACGGGAAACACATTTCCCTTTTAATTATATTAAGATGTCATTTCTACCCTTAATTATGTTCATTTTTTCGAAGTAATTAGGCCATGTTTGGATTGTAGGAATTTTCTGGGAAAGTTAGGACAGGAAAAATATTCCTAAAATTTCTTACATTTTTATATATGAAAAATATAACATGAACCAATCCTATTCAATTTTTAATTAAAATGGACCTTCGATTTATGATAATATTTTCTAAATTAACCATAATAATATCATCTCTCTAAATCATGGAAAGAAATTTCCAGAAGAAAAAATTTCCCACCAGAAATCTTTTTCTTGCAATCCAAACAGGGCCTAAAGGTTACCCGAAATCAGAATCGGAATTGGATCCCGATTCTAGTGCCTCATTCTTGCAAAGGAATCACAAGCGAAGTATATATCTTGGAGGATACGAGTACGTTAATTCCAATGCCTTGGAAACACACCCGAAATCCTTAATGTATCTTCGTCGATTCGGGTATGTTGATTCTTGCAATCTAAAAAATCTAAAAAAATCTTTATTAAATCCGCTATTTTTTGTAGGGAGGGCGCATTATAAATAGCTTCACCATCAAACGAGAGGAGAAACAGAGCATAATGAGTTCTTCTTCCAACACCAACAACCTCTCCATCGACCCTCCCTATCTCAAAACCAATTCTTTTCCTTCCCTTGCCAGAGCATGGAAGATTTCCAACAAAAAACCAACCTCATTCCTCACATCCCACAATCTTTATTCAAACCCTATAATTGGGCAAATTGTGAAAGCATAAGCATGGACTGGAATCTGACCACTAAGCGAATTCCTGTCACCGATCAGATCACTCAGCTCCGAACTCCTTCCTTTCCTCTGTTTCCGTTTCTCTTTATCATTCTTGTCCTCATCAGTACCGCTCAATTTCAAATCCACATTCTCAAAGTAATTACCGTAAATGTATTCATGCGTATACCCATTTTCCGGTGAAGAATCCGACCACTAGACAAAATCCCATCGCTTATCAGATCTCCCAGCCCCAAATTCCCACCTTGTCTCCGTTTCTGTTCCTCCTCCTCATCGTTCTTATCATCGTCAGAACCGCTAAATTCGAGTTCCACTCTCTCATAGTATTGTTCGTAAATATGCTCCCGCGTATACTCATTTTCTTGATCAAAGAGGATTATATGGCCGTGCCAGTGCCACACTCGATAATCTCTTTCTTCATTGAATCCAACGCATATGCGGTGATCTCCAATAGTAACACCCTCCCTAGAATTAGGGTTCAGGGTCTCGATCCTCCCGTTATCAATTCTCCGAATAATCTCCCTCTCTATCTTCGATTCTTCTTTGGCAAGCCATTGAAGGTTGTTGCAAGAGGAGTTGTGGAGGCTGTTGTAAGAACTCATGCTTGCCCTGTTATTAATGCACTTGGATGGGAGCACTGCTTTAGCTGATATTTGGAAGGGCACCATTTAGTTTGGCATTCCTAAATATATAATACGCCAAAATATGCTCTCACTATCAGCAAATATTTTATCTGTGTCCAGAAAGATACGGGTAAGGCCGTACAAGTTTTGTATATATAGAGCAGAGACGGAGGAGTGGGGGCAATTGACCCCCGAATTTTTTTTGGAAGAGTCTTACCTACTTACTTAAAATGACAAAATTACCTTTACCCCTCTTTGATTTTTAATTTATTGCAAAGAGAGACACAATTCTAATTCATTTACCAAACCCATTAGCAGAAAATTTTCCTTTCGAATTTTCTAAATCTCTGCAAATTGTCAAGTGCATTTTTTCCATTTGAATTCCAAAATTTATTGAAAATAAGATTCTTCTAAGTTTTTCTTAGTTCTGACAATGTTGAATGTTTCACATTTAGTTACTCCTGATAATTTTTAATTTAGGTGATTGTGTAATTTTATTTTTCTCCGAGGCTGTCTGTGAGAGATACGTCCTTAATTTTCCCTAATCTAGTCATAAATTTCATGAAAGTATCTTAGTGAGTTCAAGATCACTGAATCTTGTTTCTCGTGGTGGTAGGCTTGTGCTGGTTAAGGCGGTATTGTCCAATATACCTATATACTTCATGTCTTTATTTAAATGCCCTGTTAGTGTCTCCCTTAGGATTGAACAGATCCAGAGGAGATTTTTGTGGGGTGGGAATGAGGATAAGAGAGGAATTGCTTTGGTAAAATGGGAGGAGGTTTGTGTCCCCATTAAGTTGGGTGGTTTGGGTATCAGGAGAATTAGAGATTTTAATCATGCACTCTTGGGTAAATGGTTATGGAGATTTGGGGATGAGCATGATCGTTGGTGGGTCAAGGTCATTAGAAGTAAGTATGGATGTGATATGGGGAGATGGGAATCCTTGGACTTGTTTGAAAAAAAAGGGTTGTCGGTTTGGAGAGACATTCTAAAAATCTCTTCTCTTTTCAAGTCAAAGGTTAGATTTAGAGTGTATAGGGGTGATAGAATATCTTTCTGGCAGGATGTGTGGTGTGGGGATGTGTCCTTTAAGTGTCGTTTTCCGAGATTATTCAATATGGCTTCAAATAGGGAGGCTTTTGTTAGCGATTGCTTTGAGTGGAATGATGGTGTTCTTGTGTGGAACCCTGGGTTTAGAAGATCATTTTTTGAGTGGGAGGTGGAATTGATCTCTAGCCTGCGGGCCATTCTTGAGGGTTGTTACATTAAAAGGAATGGGGAGGATAAAAGGCTTTGGATTGAGGAACCTTCTGGGACTTTCTCGGTTAAATCTTTCTATAAAAGTATTATGCCCATTTCTAACCCTTCATGTTCGGCAAAGGTATGGAAATTTCATTGCCCACCTAGAGTTTCTATCTTTGGTTGGGCGGTTTGTCGTGATAGAATACAAACTATTAATTTTCTGAGAAACTGTGGTATGTGGCTTATTGATCATTGCCCACTATGTCTGCATGATGGGGAATCTGTGAATCACTTGTTTATGCATTGTTCGTTCACTAGGCTCATATGGCAATTCATCTTCATGAGATTTGGGATTTGTTGGGTTTTTCCAAAATCTATTCCGTCACTATTGCACCAATGGGGAGGGGTTCCTTGGAAGGAAAAAGGAAAAACCTTGTGGAATTTTTGTTTACTTGCTACGTGGTGGTCTATATGGAAGGAGAGGAACTCTAGAGTCTTTGAGGGGAAAGCCATGAATCCTCATTGGATTTACTTGAAGATCATCACCTTGGTTATATCTTGGGTGAGATGCCTCCCATCCTTTCGGTTTGTATCGGCTTTTGATCTTTGGGAAGGTTGGCGGGAGGTGTGCTTTAGTGTTGAGCGCAGAGATCTTATTTTGCATAGGTGGAAGCCCCCTGCTCAAAACATGTATAAGGTTAATTTCGATGGTGCGAGTTCCGGCAATCCGGGTCCGGCAGGAGTGGGAGGGGTTTGTCACAATGATAAGGGGGATGTTATGTGGGCATACTACGGCTCTATTGGTGTGTCTGATTCCTCGGATGCGGAAGTAAGGGCGGCACATTTTGGCATTTTGAATATTGATAGAAGGTTGATGGATCAAACCATTGTTGAGGGAGATTCGTTAAATGTGATTCGTTGGTTGAAAGGTGGGGTGGCTCCTCCGTGGAGATTTCTTTCCATTTTTGATGAGATTGAGGACTTAACTGCGGGGTCCGCTATCGGCTTTCAACATGTTAGAAGATCGGCAAATGATAAGGCGGATGCGCTAGCTAAGCGTGGTGTCTCCGGTGGTTCTATTCTGTGGTTCGACCACCTTCCTCCCTGAAAGGGGTTTTCTCTGTATTTTGTTTTTTCTTTGTTCCTGTTTCTTTCTTGCTTCCTATTGTAGATATGGGTGGTCCATCTCGGCCACCTAAATTTGCTATATATTATTATTGCCATTTCAAAAAAAAAGAAAAGATCACTTCATTTTGTAAAAGTGTTTTGTTGTTCATTCTTTAATTCTAAGGAAGCCTGTGAAATTATTATTCCCAATGACTATACTTTTAGTTCTTTACTCCTCAATTGCTGAGATTTAATAGATAACTGCATTTTCCTATCTTCGTGTCTCAACAAAATTGAAAACCATTTTTTTATCAAGTGTTTAAAAAAAAAGGAGAAATATTGAAAGCTTGTTCTAAATATCATTTTGGCACATGTTATTATCATTTTCTACACTCCGGTAGTTTCAAAAATCCAAAAGAGACTCTTTGGTCTATCTCAAGAAATGCATTTATAATGGCACTGAAAATTAGGGATCCCTTCCAAAAACCAGTTACAAGCACCAATGGGGGCGCCATTGTAACTTGTTTTTTTTTGTAAGGCCGCCCTTCAGTCTATCATTCCTCATTCCCATTAAAAATTTCATTCCGTCCAGCAAAATCAGAATACCCCATCTTGGGGGCCAGAAACAGATTCCAAAATTTCCCTTCAATGTCATTCCTACATCTAATTCTGTTCTTTTTTTTTTTTTCTTTTTTTCCAGTCATGCGGAATTGCAAGGGAACGCACGCGAAATCCAAATGTATCTTGCTAGATGCGGAAACCCACGCGAAATCCAAATATATCTTGCTAGATACGGAATCCCACGCCAAATCCAAATATATCTTGCCAGATACGAAAACCCACGCGAAAATCCAAACATATATCTTGGTGGATACGAGGATGCTTTTCTTGGCATTTGGACCATTATATATATGGAGGAAAGAGCACCCTTTCAAATATCAGCTAAACATGGGTTCTTACAACACCCATCACAGCTCCTCCTCTAACAAACTTCAAAGGCTTGCCAATGAAGAATTAGAGCTGGAGAGGGAGATTATTCGGAGAATTGACGGAGGGAGGATCGAGACCCTGAATTCTAATTCTAGGGAGGGCATTACTATTGGAGATCACGGTATATGCGTTGGGTTCCATGAAGAAAGAAATTATCTGGCGTGGCAGTGGCACGGCCACATAATCCTCTCTGATCAAGAAAATGGGTATACACGGGAACATATTTATGGACATTACTATGAGAGAGTGGAACTCGAATTTAGCTGTTCTGACGATGATAAGAAGGATGAGGAGGAGGAACAGAAACGGAGACGAGGTGGGGATTTGGGATTTCGTCCAGTGGGTCGGATTCTTCATGGAATCGGAATTTGGGTTCATCGAAATAAGGTATATTTTTTTGTATCTATTTGTAATGGGGTTAAAATCACCCTTGTTGGGGTTTCCATGATTTTCAGTTTTGGGATTAATATATTTGTCCCCATATAAAGCTTTTTTAATATAAAATAATTGTGGGTTATTTTCAGTTTTCTTGGAATTTTGTAGTAATATGCATGCTCGTTTGTTTGATGGGATTTGCTAGCGTCCATTGCCTAGCATCCATCGCAGATGGTCTGTTGCATGTCGGCTGAGCCACCTCATGAATGACGACAGAAGCTGCTGTAAAGTGAGCCTATGTGGCTGGTCCGACATGCAACAGACCATCTGCGATGGACGCTATGCGATGGACGCTAGCAAATCCCTTGTTTGATATTATGATTCGTAGGCATGTAACAATGAGAAGTGGAATGTGTTTACTATACAATGGTTACAATATAGAACTTCTAAAACTGGCAGAGGACTTTCTAGTAATGTGAATGTGAGTATGGCCTAACCATATATGTTAATTATCCACTTTCTAGTAATGTGAATGTGAGTATGGCCCTCGATTGCATGGCTCTCTATATGTATGTGTGTGGTTTTTGACATTTTAGTCTGTGACTAACTTGAATTTTCTCTAATCAGGGAAACAACTCTGATCACCATTGATATCTTGGTGGAGACGTGTGATATTATTGGAAATCCTGAGATTTTTAGGGGACTTCACACAGCCTTCAATGCAAACTCGGTGTTTCCCCACGTGATCCTCAACAATTCTACAATCAACACCCACAGCTGGGAGGGACACCCTTTCATTCCGTTCCAATTCTGGCTCCACCTCTCCGGACTTTCCCTTCTATAAGTGGAGGGGTGAACGTATCTGCTCTTTGCTCTCAAGTCAGGTTTATGTAACGAGAGTACGCAATTCTCAAAGCCGCATTCATAAGTATGCAGGAAGAATTCGATGAACGTGTTCATGCTTCTACTTTTGCCTTTGAAAAGAAGAGAAATTATATCATGCCCGATCGGGCATGCTCTGGTAAAAGAGTACCGCCCTTGATATTTGATCCAACAGCTGCCCCTTAAAAAGATGAAAAAAGGGGCTACCTAGGTGTGGGACTAGGTAGGACCCAACCTGATATGGAACAGGCTTAAAGGACTTAATCTAATGCATTCCATCGACTCTAGGGCTTTATGCCATTTTCTTTGTATTGAATAAGTGATCAATTGTTGATGTGGGTGTTCTCTTGGTGCATTTGACATTATTTGTTTGATTGAAAATGGAATTGGGTCTTCTCATGGGAGTGCAAGGTGCTGTAAAGATAAATGTAGGACTAACATTGGGAAGAATATGTTATCTCGACAACCATGACTCCCTAACATTTCATCCGTATGGAATCTTTCAAAAGGGTTCTTAATTTCGAACAAGTATAGATTGCTATTTTTGGATATCGATATTCAATTATTTAACATTCAACAACAAATTCAAGTAAGAAACAAAATCTATCTTAATGCACCTAAATGTCGAATCTTGTATAAGATTCATATCTAAAATCATTTATACTTCATATTTGATAAAAACCATACTAAGAGTTAAACAACAATTATGATGTCTTATTCTTGCTTTGCGTGGGATCATGATTTGCAAAACATGTCTGAAATGGCAAACCACGTGTGGGTATACATTAACAAGGTTTACAATTTACTTTGATTTGCAAAACATGAACATTGATCCAAGCAAGATTGTATGTCTATCTCAGTTGGAAGGTGCTTTCTGTTTCAACCAAAAGATTGTGTGTTCGATCCCAACCCTCACCTAGCCAAATTAATAATAATCCAAGATCATTGGGCAATGAGGTTCTAATCTGGGACAAAAGCAAAAAGGCGAGTCATTATTGTTCGTCCTATTAGTGTTAGAGATGTGAAGCCAAGGAGACGATACTCAATTCACTATGAGGCTTCCTTTCTGTTATATATTATTAACTATATTTCGTGGGTTAGTTACAAAACTATAGGGCATAGACAAGGAGTCCTTTTGTCACTCCTTTCTTCTAACTTTGTTGGCATAGTTATTAGCTGCATTATTTACTCGATGAAGGGCCATATTCTTACTGAATGCATCAAAATTTTTAGATCACTTGAATTGATATCCCACCTTTCAGATGACCCTCTTGATTTTTGGTAATCATAACTTGACTCAAAAGAGGTGGAAACATTGACCCATTAGAAAGGGGTTAAAGGGGTTAAACTTGCTTTTAGTTATTAGCTTTTCTTTAACATGGGATGGCTATAGTATAGACACAACTATTTGCACTGGTTCCTACTACATGAGGACGCAAGACTACACTTGTATTGTTCTTACCACTGAAAACTAAAAGACCTGAATGATAGTTAAGAAGGTGAAGTTCCGTTATACATTTTGGTAATGCACATTTTATTGTTTCCTTGTAGGCCTTTTTAAAAGCTATAGATGATGTTGTTTTTTAGATTCTATATTCAGAAATGCAAGTTTTAGTTGACAAATTGGTTTGTTCGACATCTATAGGCCTGCATAGAGGTTAACAATTGTGGCACTCAGACCATGTCATTTGATGATTATGAAGGGACCAATCCAGAAATAGAGGACAATGATTTTATTACTAACAAGAGAGAGTTGTAACCACAAGGAGTGGATCCAAAAAAGGGTTGGGGTTTTCGAGGTCTGCATAAGGTATTATCACTAGTTTTAAACTTGGAAAATACATGTTCTATATCCCATGCTCTGGCTACTCAGATATTCTTTAGGCAATTAATGCTTTTGATTTGCATGTTAGGCTATTATTTGTGGCAAAATTGGGCAAGCGTCTGTGCAGAAAATCTTGAGGAATGGGTTCACTGTGACCATCTTTACCAAAGAATTGTAGGTGCAGAGCACTTTCCAAAACCAGCTCAGTGGCACCAAATTGCCGTTCATAATGAACACCTCAGGGCGTATTCTGTTCAACAACTTGTAAAGAAGTATGTGTTGATTGCTTTACAAAACTGAATTTTACACACTACCATTTGGGTGAGTGTTCATCTACGAATATGTATAATGGTGGTTATTAGGTTCTGTTTCTTGCTGATTATGTTGTTGGTAGCTGATATCCTCTTACGGTGCCTCTGTCCAGTTCGTCAGTTTTTGTTGAGGGGGACATTGATACACTTACAGAGCAGCCACGTAATTCAACTGTTTCAGAGCAGGGGTATAACAGAGCAGCACGAGCCAAAAGCAAGCCGCATTGGATGAAGGATTATGTGGAGAATTAGATTGTCAATAATGAGAGTTAGGATAGAGTTAATTACTTCCTTAATGAAGTGTGTAACTAATCGGATAGATGTAACAAACTGATGATGACGTTCTCTTATAAAGAGACCACTCTATCAGAAAAGGGTAACAAGAAAATATTCTCTCATATCTCTGCTCTTTTCTTTTCCCGCCTCTGATTTTCTTCTTCTTCTTCCTCTAGACTCCTCTGTTTTGGACAGAAAACCAGATTGGATTTCACCAAAACCAACTGGACTCTATCATTGGCGCTTTCATTGAGCCTCCTATCAGCAGCAATGGAAGAAAATCACCATGCACAAGCTAAGATCGATGAGCACTTCACGCTCTGCCAACAGCAAATCAACGAAATACGTCTCACTCAATCACAACAACACGAAGAACTCGTCGCCCTGATCAAGCAATTGCAGACCCGTCTCCAAAACCCCTACCTACATCGAACTACAGGTGAAGCCATTGATGAGGTCCCTGATTGCATCATGGAGGATGATAATGATGAAATTTTCGAGGACACTTCAACTGAAAATTTGGGGGATAAACCAGCGGAAATCAGCTTCCCCACACTCGTCGGTCAACAAAATCCAAGTACTATACATCTCACAAGGGTAAGCCCTAACCATTCCCTCCATGTTTTGATCGATGATGGTTCAACTCACAATTTTGTGAAGGACCAAGTAGCAAAAATAATTAAATGGCCAATAGTACCACCCACTCCATTCAGAGTTTTAATTGGAAACGGGGAATCATTACTTTGTCCTAAAAAATGCCTTGATGTCAAACTCAATCTCCAAACACCTGAATTCCAATTTGATTTAGTCCTCCTACCTTCTAAAGGGGCTGCTGTTATTTTGGGCATTCAATGGTTAGAGGAACTAGGAGCTGTTCTGGAATGTTCATCCGCTCACAAACTGTTTGCCACATTGTCTAAATATCAATTTTGCCAAAATATGCTTGACTATTTGGGAAAATTGTTATCTGGCCTTGGCTTACAATCTGATCCTGATACGGTTCAAGCCATGCAACATTGGACATGGCCCTCCTCTTTGAAACACTTGTGCGGATTCCTCGGCCTGACAGGATACTACCGTCAATTTATTCGTCATTATGCTACTGTAGCCTCCCCTCTCACAGACCTCTTACAAAAAGACGCTTTTCCTTGGAGTTCTGAAGCTCAAAAGGCATTTGCTCATTCAAAGAAATGCCTAAGAACAATGTTCGAGGCACTCTACGGAAGAAAACCTCCTACAATACCATCGTACAATTCAGGCTCTTCTTCCATTGAAGCAGTGGAGGACGACCTTCCACAACGTGATCAGATTTTAATCCGCCTCAAGTATACTTTACATCAATCTCAAGCGAGAATGAGCTGTCTAGGGGATCTCAAACGTGAACTAATGGTTTTACAACCAAGTTCCCTGATCCAAGCTATGTCCTTAGCAAGGATATATGAACAAAAGTATGACGACATGAAGAAATCATGGAAACCACCATGGACTAAACCAGTGGGTAGTGGTTCGGATGCTTTTTCCTGGAACCCAGAGGCCCAATCTGCTTTCGATTCTCTGAAATCGTTGTTGACCCAGGTCCCTGTATTGGCCTCACCAGATTTTTCCAAGGAATTTGTTTTAGAGACAGATGCTTCAAGTATCGCCATCGGAGCCGTGTTGATGCAGGACAAACATCCTATTGCTTACTTTAGCAAAAAGATGTCACCTACCATGTCCCTTGCCTCTGCCTATGTCAAAGAATTATTTGCCATCACTGAAGCAGTTAAAAAATGGCGTCAATATCTATTGGGCCAAAAATTCACCATTTATACCGACCATCACAGTTTAAAAAATCTGATGGCTCAGGTAATTCCGACTCCTGAACAACAACAATACCTTTGTAAGTTACTGGGTTACAATTATGCAATCGTGTACAAATCGGGAAAGGACAATATCGCGGCAGATGCTCTCTCCAGAATCGAGGAAAGTTTACCAGATTCAAAGCCACATTCAAGTTTGTCCCAATTAATGGCATTGTCCAGCCCAATTTTTGACATCACAAGCCAACTTCAGTTGGAAAACAATATTGATTCTGAACTGCGAGCAAAACGAGCTGAAATTGAACAAGGAAAAGCTTCTTCGGCATTTTCACTTCGAAACGGTTTCATCCTTCATAATCATAGATTGTTCATCGGCTCAAACTCACCACTGCCAGTTCCACAACAAATTTGGGAAGACATTGCGATGGACTTCATCAATGGCTTACCCCCTTCAAATGGATTCACTGTCATCTTGGTGGTCATTGATCGGCTTTCAAAATATGCCCATTTTGGAGCACTTCCTTCCTCTTATACTGCTGTTAAAGTGGCAAGGCTCTTCACTGACATCGCTGTCAAGCTCCATGGCATACCAAAAACAATTGTATCAGGCAGGGACCCAATCTTCACTAGCAAGTTTTGGTCAGAGATATGGAAATTAAGCGGCACCACTCTTACCATGTCATCTGCATATCAACCACAAACGGATGGTCAATCTGTGGTGTTAAATCGCTGCCATGAGCAGTATCTGCATGCATTCTCTCAAGACAATCCTAAACATTGGCAGGCGTCCTTGCTATGGGCCGAATATTCATATAACACTTCATTTCACAGTGCCATTAAAATGACACCATATGAAGCAGTTTATGGCCGACAGCCTCCGACAATTCCTTCATATATGCAAGGATCCTCTCGAGTAGAAGCCGCTGATGAAGAACTGACACAAAGAGATACTATTCTGACTCGGCTCAAAACTAATCTTATTCGCGCTCACTCACGAATGAAGTCTTTGGCCGATCAAAAATGCACTGATAAACAATTGGAGGTTGGTAGTTGGGTCCTCTTAAAGCTTCAATCATATAGACAACTTTCTGTTGCTACAAGATCTTCCCAGAAATTGAGTAAACGGTTTTACGGACCATACGAAATTGAGTCCAAGGTGAGTAATGTTGCATACAAATTGAAACTTCCAGGTGGTAATCGCATTCACCCTGTTTTTCAAATTTCCCTGCTCAAGCAGTATTATGGTCCTACTCCAAATGTTGTTTGTGACTTACCATCCCCAGGTGTCGCCAATCAGCCCCTCATTTCACCTTTGGGAATTCTCAGCACACGAACTATCTTACGAGATAATAAGGCTGTTCAACAGGTGCCAGTTCAGTGGACAGGGTTACTACCCGAGGATACTTCGTGGGAAGATATTAAGTCACTCCAAACTGATTTTCCCCATTTACACCTTGAGGACAAGGTTGATTTTCAAGGGGTAGGCAATGATACACTTACAGAGCAGCCACGTAATTCAACTGTTTCAGAGCAGGGGTATAACAGAGCAGCACGAGCCAAAAGCAAGCCGCATTGGATGAAGGATTATGTGGAGAATTAGATTGTCAATAATGAGAGTTAGGATAGAGTTAATTACTTCCTTAATGAAGTGTGTAACTAATCGGATAGATGTAACAAACTGATGATGACGTTCTCTTATAAAGAGACCACTCTATCAGAAAAGGGTAACAAGAAAATATTCTCTCATATCTCTGCTCTTTTCTTTTCCCGCCTCTGATTTTCTTCTTCTTCTTCCTCTAGACTCCTCTGTTTTGGACAGAAAACCAGATTGGATTTCACCAAAACCAACTGGACTCTATCAGACATCTAAACTATAATCTACAAAGACAGCATAAGTGGCCATGCTAAAGACATTCCTGGGAGGGTGATCTATTTATAATATTAAACATAGTACATTTGGGGTTTTAATAATTAATATTGATAATGCTGCAATTAATTATGGTATTAGAGCAAATTAAATGTCAGATAGGAGTTTTGTATAGCCACTAAAGAGACCGAACAATGACTTCCATCAGTAGAACGGCATCATGCCCATAGGTTAAAGGAAATGGGGTAGTTCACGTGCTCGATTTTTTAGAAGCCTTGTAAGCCTGTAAGACTTCTGATAACGTTTCATGCCAAGCCCTTTGATTGTCATCAATCATTTTCTCCAAAATCAATTTTAAGGACTTGTTTGTAGATTTGGCCGGACCATTAGCTTGGACGTAATATGGAGTTGAGTTGACAATCTCAAATCCATATTCCTTAGCAAAAGTGACCACCAACTCACTGGTGAACACAATTCCTTAGTCGGTTGTGATGGCCTGTGGTAAGCCGAATCTATGGATGATGTGTTCCTTTAAGAATTTTATAATATCGGTCTGTGTAACCGATTTCATAGGAACAATTTCTGATGTGTTCCTTTAAGAATTTTATAATATCGGTCTGTGTAACTGATTTAATAGGAACAACTTCTACCCATTTAGTAAAATAATCCATAGCTACTATTATAAAACTGTGTTGTTTAGACGATGGTGGGTAAATTTTGCAAGTTAAATCCATTTCCAATCCTCAAAATGGCCACGGCTTAACAATTGGGTGCATTATTGTAGCCGCAACATGTTGTACTGGCCCATATTTCTGGCAAGGCTGACAGCCTCTGGCATATTGGATTCAGTCTTGTGTAATTGTGGGCCAGTAGTAACCATGTATGTAAGCCCAACGGTACACCCCTTGACAATTTTATATCTTGTTTTGATGACTCCAAACACAAGTGATTAAGTGATATTAATTTTGTTTGTTGCTTAAGTGTTTAGACTTTAGCAAAGTACCAAAGTCAAGGAATCATGGATCAAGTCCAAGGCAATCATGACGATCAAGTGAGCTGAAGGAAAGAAGAGGATATCGATGACGAAGATCAGGACTTGAAGATTGGATATCAACTTTAAAGATTCATGTCAAAGTCTTGTGATAGATTGTATAAATCTAATTCACTAAATAATCTCATGGGTACCTAAAAGGGTTCCAAATAATATAATAAAACAAGGAACTCAAAGCCCAAGTGCCAAAGTGAGCTTAAATGTGAAAAGCATCAAATTGGCACTTGGATGGTGGTTGGCCACAGTCCATTAGCTTATAGATAATAGCTCTAAACATATTTCAAATATTTTGCAAATTTTTTTTAAAAGATAATATGCTCTCTTAAGTTGCCATCGAGCACAAGAACGCCGGAATCTTATAAGATGAGAGGGAGATATGAATTTTATAAGAAGACTGCATAAATGTGGAAAAATTTAGAATCTGTCTAGCGGTCGGCAGGCGAGGCGACCGGAATGGCCATCTGAGGATTGGCGGTCAGCCTCCAGCCACAAACTGTGTTTTTAAATAGGCCTAGTGCGGGATATCCAACCTTCCTTACAGCATCGTAGAAGGACTGCAAATTCTGAGGCGGATATTCTGGCTAAAGAGGGGGTTCATTTATCGGGTATTCGATTTGTTTATCTGCCCGAATCTGGCATACCACCCATTTAGGGGTATTGTCCCATGATTTCTCTTTCTTTTTATTTTCGGGAACATCTTGTCCCCGCTCTCTGTACTTCGTTTTACTTCTATTAAAAGTTACCTTTCAAAAAGAAGAAGAAGAGGCCTAGCAGCTGGTTGAAACTAGCTGTTTATTGGGGGAGCCGTGCAATAACTAGTTTTGTGCAGTTTGCCTATAAAAGGGAGTTCTAACCCCTTGGGATAGTATATAACACCCAAAAACATGATTGGGTGATATTAAATAGTGATTAACATCATTGTGCCTGAAAGTGGTGAACCTTGTAGGGATTAGACCTTAGGCTTCAGTTTGTATATTCTTATTCTTCGAAAGTGGAAACTTGTAGTGAGTGAACTAGTTGTGTCCGCCATGTTAGTGGCTTTGTATTTTTGATTTTCATTACGTTGTATTTGGAGACGCAAAGCCATCTCCGAAGGCGAGTGTTGGGAGACGAAGAGCCATCTCCGTCGGCAAGTGGTGAGGCACGGAGCCACCTCGTTGTAATCGGTTTGATCTTCATCATTAAGAAGATCCGGTTAGTGAAGCTACCAAGGTTTTTGGTGGAGTGGATGTCGGTTCGGAGATTTGGACCGAACCACTATAAAAATCTATTTGCACTCTATTCTCTTGCTTATTACTTTTGTATCTTGATTTTTATCTTCCTTCCATTAACTGTCAAAATTCTTCTTTCGATACAATTTTCGATTAATCTTTTTGAAAGAGCAAAAATTTACAAAACCCAATTCACCCCCTCATGGGTTGCCACCTGGGTCTCACGGTATTTTTCAAGTCTTCAGATTAACCAATGCATTTTAATGCCGGGTTGATGCACAACATCAATCCTCTCATGAACTTCAGCCATTACCACCATGGCTTCCTCTATTCCTAAGAATTTTAGGAGTAGATCATCCATGTTTTTCTTGTAAAAATCGTAACCAAGTATAACGTAGTTTAATGCTTTTCTTTTTCGTTTTCAAATGGGTCGGGATGTGGGGATTTTGTAAGTACTAGATTATTGGATATCTCCAGTCACTTTTCTTTACATCCAATGCCATGACTTCGATTTGAAAGTCTCGGTCATAGACCAAGGGTAATGGATGTTTCTGTACGGTGATGGGGCTCTTGCATTAAGAATCCTCAGTCGTGAGGCAACTTGAGCCAATTCATCTGCCTCACTATTTTGGAACCCAGGGATGGATCTAACCGTTACGCCCGTGAATTGTTTTATGAGGTTATTGGGTATCGTATGATACTGGACTAAGGCATCACTTGAGCATTTGTACTCGCCCCCAAGTTGTTTGATAACTAATTGGGAATCTCCAACAATCTCAGCATTGGTAATTCATATTTCTAGTAATATTCCAGGCCAACTACCAATACCTCGTACTCGGCCTGATTATCGGAACGGTCAAAGTCCACCTGAATTTGGAACAAGAGTTTTTTCTTACTATAGCAGCCTCTTCGGTGTGGGACCCATCAAACATTAGGACCCAAGGTTTTAGATGATGATTCCGATATTGAGGCATCTTACGTCATCTATACAAGGGTGATTGGCTAAGAAGTCGGCCAAACCCTGACCCTTGACCGCGCTTCGAGGCACATATTGAATACTTAAAACAATCCGCTTTAAAATCGCAAATCCATTTGGAGAGTTTCATTTAATACCAGGGCTTCGTCAATTTCATTTTGCGTTACTGAAAGTTGTCCTTTGGTGGTGTCTCGGCCTTGTCCCCAGTTTCATTCCGATCTAGCTCTTTGGCTGTATTAACAACTGGAGTGTATGTTGAAAATGGCATTTTTTTAGGGAAAAATATTATCTATTTCGATAGCTATTATAAAAATTTATTGATTATTATATAAAGACCACTGCCTGCCCCTCCTGGAGAAAATTCCTAGTTTTGTCCTTGATGTGAGTCCAAAACCGAATATTGGACTCAAAGTTACATTTTACTTTTGAGACCGATAATCGGTTTGGGACTCACAATAAGTTTTCAAAGTCTAAAACAAACTGGTCCTAAACCTTAGGCTGTGTTTGGATTACCAAAATCCGGAATTGGAGTCTACATCCTATTTTAATTCCTATTCTGGTTCACTATAAGCTCAATTAAAAAAAAATATTCAAAAAAATCTAATAAAAATTTCATTCCAGAATTAAAATACTACATCTTGGGGGCGGGAAACACATTTCCCCTTTAATTATATTAAGATGTCATTTCTACCCCTAATTATGTTCAAATTTTCGAACTAATTAGGCCTTGTTTGGATTTGTAGGAATTTTCTGTAAAAGTTAGGAAAGGAAAAATATTCCTAAAATTTCTTACATTTTAATGTATGAAAAATATAACATGAACCAACCCTATTCAATTTTTAATTCAGATGGACCTTCGATTTTTGATAATATTTTCTAAATTAACCATAACAACATTATTTCTCTCTAAATCATGGAAAGAAATTTCCCACTAGAAATCTTTTTTCTTGCAATCCAAACAGGGCCTAACGGTTTAGACCTGGCAAACGGGTAACCTGCGCGGGTACGGGTACGGGTACCGGCGGATATGGGTAAGAAATACCGGTGCGGGTACGGGTAGTCTTGCATGAACCCGGAACCCACCCGGGTGGGTACGGGTATACCCACGGGTAACCCGGCAAATTTAAAGAAGAAATTATATATATATTTTCCAAAAGAAATTATATGATGAACGGGTGTATGAATACATAAAGGTGGTACGATGGATGTACAAGCCTTGATATTTAATCCAACAACAGCTTCTTAACAAGTCAGCTGCTGTTGGATCAAATATCAAGGATGGGATGATGAGTACATGCCCATTCATCATACAAATTTTCATTTACTTTAACAAGTGTTTGTCTTGGTACAACCAAAGATACCAGCCACATACTTGTTTTGTTGGCTCACCCACATAGTCTATTTTTTATTGTTTAGTGTTTAGGCCTTAAGAATAAAAAGTTGAAAACTGAATGGCGGGTAACCCGCGGGCACCAATGCCCGACCCAGACCCACCCGTGGGTCACAGGTACGGGTTGGGTGCGGGTATTTTTTCTCACGGGTAATGAAATTGGTACCCATACCCCTGCGGGCCGGGTGTACCCGCGGGTACGGGTCTCATTTTGCCAGGTCAATAACGGTTACCCGAAATTAGAATCGGAATTGGATCCCAATTCTAGTGCCTCATTCTTGCAATGGAATCACGAGCGAAGGATATATCTTGGAGGATACGAGTACGTTAATTCCAATGCCTTCTAAACACATCCAAAATCCTTAACAAATCTTCATCGATACGGGTACGTTGATTCTTGCAATCTAAAAAATCCTAAAAAAATCTTTGTTAAATCCGCTATTTTTTGCAGGGAGGGCGCACTATAAATAGCTTCACCAACAAAAGTGAGGAGAAACAGAGCACAATGGGTTCTTCTTCCAACACCAACAACCTCTCCTTCGACCCTCCCTATCTCAAAACCAATTCCTTTCCTTCCCCTGTCAGAGCCTGGAAGATTTCCAACAAAACACCAACCTCGTTCCTTACATCCCACAATCTTTATACAAACCCTATAATTGGGCAAATTGTGAAAGCATAAGAAGGGCCATGGAATCTGACCACCACGTGAATTCGTATCACCAATTAGATCACTCAGCCCCGAACTCCTTCCTTTCCTCTGTTTCCATTTCTCCTTATCATTCTCATCCTCATCAGTACTGCTCAATTTCAAATCCACATTCTCAAAGTAATTACCGCAAATGTATTCATGCGTATACCCAATTTGAGGTGAAGAATCCGACCATTGGACGAACTCCCATCACTGATCAGGTCTCCCAGCCCCAAATTCCCGTCTCGTCTCCGTTTATGTTTCTCCTCCTCATTGTTCTTATCATCACCAGATCCGCTGAATTTGAGTTCCACTTTCTCACAGTAATGTCCGTAAATAAATCCCCGCGTATACCCATTTTCTTCATCGAAGAGGATTATGTGTCCGTGTCACTGCTTCACACGATAATCTCTATCTATGGGAATCCAATGCATATGTGGTGATCTCCAATAGTAACTCCCTCCCTAGCATTAAGGGTCCGGGTCTCGGTCTTCCAGCTGTTAATTCTCCTAATAATCTCCCTCTCCAGGTTCGACTCTTATTTGGCAAGCCATTGAAGGTTGTTACAGGAGGAGTTGTGGAGGTTGTTGTAAGAACTCGTGTTTGCCCTCTTATTAATGCACTTGGATGGGAGCGCGTTCTTAGCTGATAATTGGAAGGGTGCCATTTAGTATGGCGTTCCTCAATATATAATATGACAAAATATGCTCTAACGATCAGCAAAACCCATTAGCAGAAAATTTTCCTTTTGAAAATGGATCTCCACTCCCATCTCTTCAATTTTCCCTCTCTCAAGGCGTCTAGCTTCCCTATCCGGCGATGACGGCTAAACCCTGAGGTATGCTCTCTCTCTCTCTCTCTCTCTCTCTCTCTCTCTCTCTCTCAAACCCCCTATTGAATATCACAGTACTTGTATCGCTCATGTGTCAAAAATGACAGTTTTAGGGGAAAAAGGATTAGCAAAAATTGATCATGGTTTTAGGGCCTAAAAAGTTTTCATGGTGATTGTCTTCATTTTTTGTTGGATCTAGGTTTCATGATTAGGGTTGTGGGTTATTTTTTGACTGGATTTTACCCATTAAATCAAATAGATTCCTTCTTGCTGAAGATTTTGAATTTTCCGATTCTCTGCAAATTTCAAGTGCATTTTTTCAATTTGAATTCCAGAATTTCTCGAACATACGATTCTTCTGAGTTTTTCTTAGTTCTGATATTGTTGAATGTCTCACTTTTAGTTACTCCTGATAATTTTGAACTTTGGTGATTGTGTAATTTTGTTTTTCTCCGAGGCTGTCTCTGAGAGATACATCCTCAATTTTCCCTGATCTAGTCCAAAATTTCATGAAAGTATCTTCTTAGTGAGTTCAAGATCACTTCATTTTCTAAAAGTTTTTTGTTGTGCATTCTTTAATTCTAAAAAAGCTTGTGAAATTATTATTCCCGAAGGACTATACTTTTACTTCATTAATTAATAGGTCCGTAAAATTAGGGTTTCTGCTGTACAAAATTGAATACCTTTTTTTTTTATCAAGTGTTTAAAAAAGGAAAAATATTGAAAGCTTGTTCTAAATATCATTTTGGCACGTGTTATTATCATTTTCTCAGCTCTGGCAGTTTAAAAAATTCAAAAGAGACTCCTATTCAAATTTCCAATTTAATGTTTTGGGTCCTTTTCTTTTGGCACACTCAAGTTGTTGTGAGCCACCCATTAATTGTGCTTTGGCTTGCATACAAGAATTTGTTTTGATTTTGTATATAGAACCGGAATATGGAAGGCTCAGCTTAAATTTTTGAGTTTGGGACTAAAATCTAAAAATTAGGTTCATGGTAGTATTAATATGGATCGTGTGTCAAAAATGGTAATTTATAAAGAAAATGATTAATTATTTTGTTGGAAATTACAATAATTTATTGATTATTGTATACAAACCATTGTCTACCTCTCACGGAGCAAATTCCTAGCGTGATCTGAGCCCAAAACTAAATTTGGACTCAAATTTACATTACTTTTGAGTCCAATAAAAGGTTTGGGACTCACTATCCATTATCAAAATCTAAAAAAAGACATCCTATTTAAATTCCTAGTTTGTTCCCTGAAAAATAAATGAAAAATAAAATAAAAATTTAAGAGGGATGCTAGACTGAAGGGAGTCCTTGCAAAAACCAGTTACAAGCACCAATGGGGGCGCCATAGTAACTTTTTTTTTTGCAAGGGCGCCCTTCAGTCTATCATTCCTCATTGTGATTAAAAATTTCATTCCGTCCTGCAAAATCAGAATACCCCATCTTGGGGGCCAGAAACAGATTCCAAAATTTCCCTTCAATGTCATTCCTACCTCTAATTCTGTTTTTTTTATTTTTTTCCAACCAGTCATGCGGAATTGGAAGGGAACGCAGGCGAAATCCAAATATATCTTGCTAGATGCGGAAACCCATGCGAAATCCAAATATATATCTTGCTAGATGCGGAATCCCAAGCCAAATCCAAATATATCTTGCTAGATGCGGAATCCCACGCCAAATCCAAATATATCTTCGTGGATACGGGGATGCCTTTTCTTGGCATTTGCACTATTATATATATATATTGAGGAATGGCCAAAGAAAGGACACGCTTGAAAATATCAGCTAAAAGGAGTGCAAACATGGGTTCTTACAACACCCACCATAGCCCCTCTTGTAACAACCTTCAAAGGCTTGCCAATGAAGAATCGAAGCTGGAGAGGGAGATTATTTGAAGAATTGATAGCGGGAGGACCGAGACCCTTAACCCTATTTCTAGGGAGGGTGTTACTATTGGAGATCACTGCATTTGGAATTAACGCACTCATCATTATGGGTCACACAAAGCTTAATGTTCTCTATGGCAATCAATTTAAAAAATGGGCAGCATGAGGGTCTTAGAAAAATTTGAAATGAGCTGCTCATCAGAAATGGAAAAGCATTAGAAAAATTCCAAAACAGGAATAAATAAAAATTAAGCTAGTATCGAAGAAAAGTTTTCGGCAAGCCAAATAAAGCTTATGATAGGTTCATTTGGGAGAAGTATAGAACTGCACCCATATGTATTACACCACAAACATCAAAGTTTCGAAGACTTCTCCCTAAAAGAACTTAGCGGTTCTGACGATGATGACAACGATGAGGACGAGGAGCAAAAACGGAGATGAGAGGGGAATTTGGGGCTGGGAGATCTGATCGGCAGTGGGATTTCATCCAGTGGTCGGATTCTTCACAGGAATCGGAATTTGGGTTCATCGAAATAAGTTATATGTATTTCATTCTGTATTTTTTTTGTATTTTGTTGTAATGGGGTTAAAAACTTAAAATCCCCCTTGTTGGGGTTTCCATGATTTTAATATACTTGTCCACATATAAAGTTTTTTTTTTAATATAAATTAATTGTGGGTTATTTTCTGTTTCTTGGAATTTTGTAGTAATATACATGATCGTTTGTTTGATCTTAAGATTCGCAGGCATGTAAAGATGAGAAGCAGAATGTGTTTACTGTACATATGTATGGTACAATGGTTAGATCATAAAATTTCTAAAACTGGCAGAGGACTTTCTTGTAATGTGAATGTGAGTATGGTCTAACTGTAAGCGTTAATTATCCACATTTAGGGTTAGACAATAGAACTTCTCTCAACCAACAGGGACATTTTCTTGGAATTTGGATGTGGGTATAATATAAATAAATTGCTTAAAATTATTTTCAGCATGGAGTGGACATTTTCTTGGAATGTGGATGCGAGTATAGTTTAAACAAATTCGTAAAAATATATTCAGCATGGAGTTTGGAGATTCTAATTTTTGGTAAAAACTGTTTCATTTCGCTAATAATAATATTCCAGTTACATATGTGTATGTCGAATATTCTGACAACTCCTGTAGAACATAAATATGCAGATTTATTCGAGTTGTGTTGACCTAGATGCAAATATCAATGCTGAAAATTGCAGACACGGATAATGATAGTTGTATGAGAAGATCTTGTATTTAACAAGGACATTTAAATTCTTATACTGATACTAAGTTACGAGCAGGGAGACATGCTTAAATGCCCAAGAAAAGATGAAGTTTGCAACTTCCTCTTAGTTTGCCCTTGTTTGCTATAAGCGTTCGTCATGGTTATATTTCATTTTTTCAGATCCTTGTTTAAAGGACTAAATAGTTTGCAATGTGTGAATTGTAAATGTCAAATAGAACATTGAATAGGAGAATAACCTGTTCAAATAACTCATAGTTATTTGCATTTGATTAAGTTCCAGGCACCACAAGATAATGCCAACCAAGTCGTTCCCTTGTACGAAGTTAAGGACTTTATTTTTGGCAATACATTTATTATAGCCAAAGGTTCACTTGGTTTCGTTTAAGGATTTTTCATCCATAGATTGTATGACGCTTGGAAGTTCATTGTTCAGTAGGTGAAGGTGCCCTTTTGGGAACTAATGATGGAGAACCTCTTTTTACGAAATCACAAGTTTCTTCGTTGCTTATTAGAGGCTCGTTCACCTATGGTTGTCAAAATTCTTCTTGCCAATTGGAATTAACAGACTCATCATTACGGCTCTCATGAAACTTAATGTTCTCTATGGCTGTCAATTTCAAAATAGCCAACATGAGGAACTTAGGCTATGATGTAAGGGAAACAAAGTGGGGATCGCCCTTTTTCATCTTGATTTTTATCTTCCCTGCATTAACTGTCAAAATTCTTCTTTGTATACAACTTTCAATTAATCTTCTAAAATTTACAAAACCCAATTCACCCTCCTATTGGGTTGCTGCCTGGGCCTCACAGTATTTTTCAAGTCTTTAGATTAACCAATGCATTTTATTGCCGGCTTGATGCGCACTACAAATCCTCTCATGAACTTCAGCCATTACCACCATGGCTTCCTCTATTCCTAAGAATTTTAGGAGTAGATCATTCATGTTTTTCTTGTAAAAATCGTCACCAAGTATAACGTAGTAATGCTTTTCTTTTCGTTTTCAAATTGGTCAGCATGTGGGGATTTTGTAAGTAGTAGATTATTGGATATCTCCGGTCACTTTTCTTTACATCCAATGCCATGACTTCGATCCGAAAGGGTAATGGATGTTTCTGTACGGTGATTGGTTTCTTGCAAATACCTTTAAGAATCCTTAGTCCTGAGGCGACTTGAGCCAATTCATTTGCCTCACTATTCAGGAACCTAGGGACGGACCTAACCGTAACGTCCGTGAATTGTTTTATGAGGTTATTGGCTATCGTATGATACCGGACTAAGGCTTCACTAGAGCATTTGTACTCGCCCCCAAGTTGTTCGATAACTAATTGGGAATCTCCAACAATCTCAACATTGGTAATTCCCATTTCTAGAAATATTCGAGGTCAATTATCAATACCTCGTGCTTGGCCTGATTATTGGAACACTCAAAGTCTAGCTGAAATGAGAACTGAGTTCTCCCACCATTAGGAGCAATAATTGAGATTCCTGCTCTAGCAGCCTTTTCGGTGTGGGAACCATCAAACATGAGGACCCAAGGTTTTAGACGATGATTCCAATATTGAGGCATCTTACCTCATCCGGTTCAACATCGATACAAGGGCGATTGGCTAAGAAGTCGGCCAAAACCTGACCCTTGACCGCGCTTTGAGGCACGTATTGAATACTTAAAACAATCCGCTTTAAAATCTCCAAATCCATTTGGAGAGTTTCCTGGCAATACCAGGGCTTCATCAATTTCATTTTGAGTTACCCCGAAGAAAGTCAGGTTTGTATTCCGGTCGAAAAAAATACAATGTGGCCGAAAGTTGTCCTCTGATGGTGTCTTGGCCTTGTCCCCAGTCTCATTCCGATCCGGCTCTTAGTAGTTCAAGATGACTTCAGTTTATAAAAGTTTTTTTGTTGTGCATTCTTAAATTTCATGAAAGCTTGTGAAATTATTATTCCCCACGACTATAATATTTAGTTTTTAATTAACGGATTCATAATATTTGCATTTCTATTGTGCAAAGATTTGAGGATTATTCTTCAGTAATTTCTGAGTTTTGTCTAATAGATATCTAAATTTTCCTATCTTCGTGTCTCAACAAAATTGAAAACATTTTTATCACGTGTTCAAAAAAAAAATAAAATTGAAAACTTATTCTAAATATCGTTTTGCTATGTGCTATCATCATATCCCCCTATGTCATTTTCAAAATTTCAAAAGAACCACCTATTCAAATTTCCAATCTAATGTTTTGGGTATTTCCCTTTTGGCACATTCATGTGGTTGTGAGCCACCCGTTAACCGTGCCTTTACGTGAATACACGGATTTGGTTTGATTTTGTATATAAAAATGGAGTGTCCAGGGCTTAGCTTAATTTTTTTTGTTTGGGACTAAAATCTAAGAATTAGGTTTCGGGCAGGATAGTATTACTAATCGTATGTTGAAAATTCCCTGATGAAGCAAATTCCTTGTTTTGTCCTTGATGTGAGTCCAAAACCGAATATTGGACTCAAAGTTACATTTTACCTTATCAAAATCTAAAACAAACTGGTCCAAAACCTTAGGCTATGTTTGGAATGCCAAAATCAAGAATTGTGGTCCACATCCTATTTCAATTCCTATTCTGGTTCCCGATAAACTCAATGCAAAAAAATTAAAAAAAAAACTAATTAAAAAAAATCTAATAAAAATTTCATTCCAGAATTAAAATACCACATCTTGGGACGGGAAACACATTTCCCTTTTAATTATATTAAGATGTCATTTCTACCCTTAATTATGTTCATTTTTTCGAAGTAATTAGGCCATGTTTGGATTGTAGGAATTTTCTGGGAAAGTTAGGACAGGAAAAATATTCCTAAAATTTCTTACATTTTTATATATGAAAAATATAACATGAACCAATCCTATTCAATTTTTAATTAAAATGGACCTTCGATTTATGATAATATTTTCTAAATTAATCATAATAATATCATCTCTCTAAATCATGGAAAGAAATTTCCAGAAGAAAAAATTTCCGACCAGAAATCTTTTTCTTGCAATCCAAACAGGGCCTAAAGGTTACCCGAAATCAGAATCGGAATTGGATCCCTATTCTAGTGCCTCATTCTTGCAATGGAATCACAAGCGAAGTATATATCTTGGAGGATACGAGTACGTTAATTCCAATGCCTTCGAAACACACCCGAAATCCTTAACGTATCTTCGTCGATTCGGGTATGTTGATTCTTGCAATCTAAAATATCTAAAAAAATCTTTATTAAATCCGCTATTTTTTGTAGGGAGGGCGCATTATAAATAGCTTCACCATCAAACGAGAGGAGAAACAGAGCATAATGAGTTCTTCTTCCAACACCAACAACCTCTCCATCGACCCTCCTATCTCAAAACCAATTCTTTTCCTTCCCTTGCCAGAGCCTGGAAGATTTCCAACAAAAAACCAACCTCATTCCTCACATCCCACAATCTTTATTCAAACCCTATAATTGGGCAAATTCTGAAAGCATAAGCATGGACTGGAATCTGACCACTAAGCGAATTCTTGTCACCGATCAGATCACTCAGCCCCGAACTCCTTCCTTTCCTCTGTTTCCGTTTCTCTTTATCATTCTTGTCCTCATCAGTACCGCTCAATTTCAAATCCACATTCTCAAAGTAATTACCGTAAATGTATTCATGCGTATACCCATTTTCCGGTGAAGAATCCGACCACTAGACAAAATCCCATCGCTTATCAGATCTCCCAGCCCCAAATTCCCACCTTGTCTCCGTTTCTGTTCCTCCTCCTCATCGTTCTTATCATCGTCAGAACCGCTAAATTCGAGTTCCACTCTCTCATAGTATTGTTCGTAAATATGCTCCTGCGTATACTCATTTTCTTGATCAAAGAGGATTATATGGCCGTGCCAGTGCCACACTCGATAATCTCTTTCTTCATTGAATCCAACGCATATGCGGTGATCTCCAATAGTAACACCCTCCCTAGAATTAGGGTTCAGGGTCTCGATCCTCCCGTTATCAATTCTCCGAATAATCTCCCTCTCTATCTTCGATTCTTCTTTGGCAAGCCATTGAAGGTTGTTGCAAGAGGAGTTGTGGAGGCTGTTGTAAGAACTCATGCTTGCCCTGTTATTAATGCACTTGGATGGGAGCACTGCTTTAGCTGATATTTGGAAGGGCACCATTTAGTTTGGCATTCCTAAATATATAATACGCCAAAATATGCTCTCACTATCAGCAAATATTTTACCTGTGTCCAGAAAGATACGGGTAAGGCTGTACAAGTTTTGTATTCTGAGCAGAGACGGAGGAGTGGGGGCAATTGACCCCCGAATGTTTTTTGGAGGAGTCTTACCTACTTACTTAAAATGACAAAATTACCTTTACCCCTCTTTGATTTTTAATTTATTGCAAAGAGAGACACAATTCTAATTCATTTACCAAACCCATTAGCGGAAAATTTTCCTTTTCAAAATGGATCTCCACTCCCATCTCTTTAATTTTCCCTCTCTCAAGGCGTCTAATTTCCCCTATCCGACGGTGACGGCTAAACCCCCCCGTCTCTCTCTCTCTCTCTCTCTCTCTCTCTCTCTCTCTCTCTCTCTCTCAAATCCCCTATTGAATATGGCATTACTTGTATGGCTCATGTGTCAAAAATGACAGTTTCTAGGGGGAAAAGGATTAGCAAAAATTGATCATGGTTTTCGGGCCTAAAAAGATTTCATGATCAATGTCGTGGGTTTTTTTTGATTGGATTTTTTGAATGGATTCCTTCTTGCTGATGGTTTTGAATTTTCTGAATCTCTGCAAATTGTCAAGTGCATTTTTTCCATTTGAATTCCAAAATTTATTGAAAATAAGATTCTTCTAAGTTTTTCTTAGTTCTGACAATGTTGAATGTTTCACATTTAGTTACTCCTGATAATTTTGAACTTAGGTGATTGTGTAATTTTATTTTTCTCCGAGGCTGTCTGTGAGAGATACGTCCTGAATTTTCCCTAATCTAGTCATAAATTTCATGAAAGTATCTTAGTGAGTTCAAGATCACTTCATTTTCTAAAAGTGTTTTGTTGTTCATTCTTTAATTCGAAGGAAGCCTGTGAAATTATTATTCCCAATGACTATACTTTTAGTTCTTTAATTAACGGACATTTGGGTTTCTTCGTGTCTCAACAAAATTGAAAACCATTTTTTTATCAAGTGTTTAAAAAAAAAGGAAAAATATTGAAAGCTTGTTCTAAATATCATTTTGGCACGTGTTATTATCATTTTCTACACTCCGGCAGTTTCAAAAATCCAAAAGAGACTCTTATTCAAATTTCCAATTTAATGTCTTGGGTCTTTTTCTTTTGGCACACTCAAGTTGTTCAAAACTAAATTTGGACTCAAATTTAAATTTGGGACTTACTATCCATTATCAAAATCTAAAACAAAGGGAGCCTAAACACCCTATTTCAATTCCTAGTCTACTTCTCCGTAAACTAAATAGAAAAAAAATTAAAATAAAAAATTTAAGAGGGATGCTAGACTGAAGGGAGCCCTTGCAAAAACCATTTACAAGGGCGCCCCCATTGGTCTATCTCAAGAAATGCATTTATAATGGCACTGAAAATTAGGGATCCCTTCCAAAAACCAGTTACAAGCACCAATGGGAGCGCCATTGTAACCTGTTTTTTTTTGCAAGGCCGCCCTTCAGTCTATCATTCCTCATTCCCATTAAAAATTTCATTCCGTCCAGCAAAATCAGAATACCCCATCTTGGGGGCCAGAAACAGATTCCAAAATTTCCCTTCATTGTCATTCCTACATCAAATTCTGTTCTGTTTTTTTTCTTTTTTTCCACAGTCATGCGGAATTGCAAGGGAACGCACGCGAAATCCAAATGTATCTTGCTAGATGCGGAAACCCACGCGAAATCCAAATATATCTTGCTAGATACGGAATCCCACGCCAAATCCAAATATATCTTGCTAGATACGAAAACCCACGCGAAAATCCAAACATATATCTTGGTGGATACGAGGATGCTTTTCTTGGCATTTGGACCATTATATATATGGAGGAAAGAGCACCCTTTCAAATATCAGCTAAACATGGGTTCTTACAACACCCATCACAGCTCCTCCTCTAACAAACTTCAAAGGCTTGCCAATGAAGAATTAAAGCTGGAGAGGGAGATTATTCGGAGAATTGATGGAGGGAGGATCGAGACCCTGAATCCTAATTCTAGGGAGGCCATTACTATTGGAGATCACGGTATATGCGTTGGGTTCCATGAAGAAAGAAATTATCCGGCGTGGCAGTGGCACGGCCACGTAATCCTCTCTGATCAAGAAAATGGGTATACACGGGAACATATTTATGGACATTACTATGAGAGAGTGGAACTCGAATTTAGCTGTTCTGACGATGATAAGAATGAAGAGGAAGAGGAACAGAAACGGAGACGAGGTGGGGATTTGGGATTTCGTCCAGTGTTCGGATTCTTCATGGAATCGGAATTTGGGTTCATCGAAATAAGGTATAGGTTATTCTTTCTGTATTTTTTTTTGTATCTTTTTGTAATGGGGTTAAAATCACCCTTGTTATTTTCAGTTTTCTTGGAATTTTGTAGTAATATACATGCTCGTTTGTTTGATGGGATTTGCTAGCGTCCATTGCCTAGCATCCATCGCAGATGGTCTGTCGCATGTCGGCTGAGCCACCTCATGAATGAAGACAGAAGCTGCTGTAAAGTGAGCCTATGTGGCTGGTCCGACATGCAACAGACCATCTGCGATGGACGCTAGCAAATCCCTTGTTTGATATTATGCTTCGTAGGCATGTAACAATGAGAAGTGGAATGTGTTTACTATACAATGGTTACAATATAGAACTTCTAAAACTGGCAGAGGACTTTCTAGTAATGTGAATGTGAGTATGGCCTAACCATATATGTTAATTATCCACTTTCTAGTAATGTGAATGTGAGTATGGCCCTCGATTGCATGGCTCTCTATATGTATGTGTGTGGTTTTTGACATTTTAGTCTGTGACTAACTTGAATTTTCTCTAATCAGGGAAATAACTCTGATCACCATTGATATCTTGGTGGAGACGTGTGATATTATTGGAAATCCTGAGATTTTTAGGGGACTTCACACAGGCTTCAATGCAAACTCGGTGTTTCCCCACGTGATCCTCAACAATTCTACAATCAACAGCCACAGCTGGGAGGGACACCCTTTCATTCCGTTCCAATTCTGGCTCCACCTCTCCGGACTTTCCCTTCTATCACCATTGATATCTTGGTGGAGACGTGTGATATTATTGGAAATCCTGAGATTTTTAGGGGACTTCACACAGGCTTCAATGCAAACTCGGTGTTTCCCCACGTGATCCTCAACAATTCTACAATCAACAGCCACAGCTGGGAGGGACACCCTTTCATTCCGTTCCAATTCTGGCTCCACCTCTCCGGACTTTCCCTTCTATAAGTGGAGGGGTGAACGTATCTGCTCTTTGTTCTCAAGTCAGGTTTATGTACCGAGAGTATGCAATTCTCAAAGCCGCATTCATAAGTATGCAGGAAGAATTCGATGAACGTGTACATGCTTCTACTTTTGCCTTTGAAAAGAAGAGAAATTATATCATGCCCGATCGGGCATGCTCAGGTAAAAGAGTACCGCCCTTGATATTTGATCCAACAGCAGCCCCTTAAAAAGATGAAAAAGGGGCTACCTAGGTGTGGGACTAGGTAGGACCCAACCTGATATGGAACAGACTTAAAGGACTTAATCTAATGCATTCCATCAACTCTAGGGCTTTATGCCATTTTCTTTGTATTGAATAAGTGATCAATTGTTGATGTGGGTGTTCTCTTGGTGCATTTGACATTATTTGTTTGATTGAAAATGGAATTGGGTCTTCTCATGGGAGTGCAAGGTGCTGTAAAGATAGATGTAGGACTAACATTGGGAAGAATATGTTATCTCGACAACCATGACTCCCTAACATTTCATCCGTATGGAATCTTTCAAAAGGGTTCTTAATTTCGAACTAAGTATAGCTTGCTATTTTTGGATATCGATATTCAATTATTTAACATTCAACAACAAATTCAAGTCAGAAACAAAATCTATCTTAATGCACCTAAATGTCGAATCTTGTATAAGATTCATATCTAAAATCATTTATACTTCATATTTGATAAAAACCATACTAAGAGTTAAACAACAATTATGATGTCTTATTCTTGCTTTGCGTGGGATCATGATTTGCAAAACATGTCTGAACTTGATGCTTTGTTTTGCCAAAATGGCAAACCACGTGTGGGTATACATTAACAAGGTTTACAATTTACTTTGATTTGCAAAACATGAACATTGATCCAAGCAAGATTGTATGTCTATCTCAGTTGGAAGGTGCTTTCTGTTTCAACCAAAAGATTGTGTGTTCGATCCCAACCCTCACCTAGCCAAATTAATAATAATCCAAGCTCATTGGGCAATGAGGTTCTAATTTGGGACAAAAGCAAAAAGGCGAGTCATTATTGTTCGTCCTATTAGTGTTAGAGATGTGAAGCCAAGGAGACGATACTCAATTCACAATGAGGCTTCCTTTCTGTTATATATTATTAACTATATTTCGTGGGTTGGTTACAAAACTATAGGGCATAGACAAGGAGTCCTTTTGTCACTCCTTTCTTTTAACTTTGTTGGCATAGTTATTAGCTGCATTATTTACTCGATGAAGGGCCATATTCTTACTGAATGCATCAAAATTTTTAGATCACTTGAATTGATATCCCACCTTTCAGATGACCCTCTTGATTTTTGGTAATCATAACTTGACTCAAAAGAGGTGGAATCATTGACCCATCAGAAAGGGGTTAAAGGGGTTAAACTTGCTTTTAGTTATTAGCTTTTCTTTAACATGGGATGGCTATAGTATAGACACAACTATTTGCATTGGTTCCTACTACACGAGGACGCAAGACTACACTTGTATTGTTCTTATCACTGAAAACTAATAGACCTGAATGATAGTTAAGAAGGTGAAGTTCCGTTATACATTTTGGTAATGCACATTTTATTGTTTCCTTGTAGGCCTTTTTAAAAGCTATAGATGATGTTGTTTTTTAGATTCTATATTCAGAAATGCAAGTTTTAGTTGACAAATTGGTTTGTTCGACATCTATAGGCCTGGATAGAGGTTAACAATTGTGGCACTCAGACCATGTCATTTGATGATTATGAAGGGACCAATCCAGAAATAGAGGACAATGATTTTATTACTAACAAGAGAGAGTTGTAACCACAAGGAGTGGATCCAAAAAAGGGTTGGGGTTTTCGAGGTCTGCATAAGGTATTATCACTAGTTTTAAACTTAGAAAATACATGTTCTATATCCAATGCTCTGGCTACTCAGATATTCTTTAGGCAATTAATGCTTTTGATTTGCATGTTAGGCTATTATTTGTGGCAAAATTGGGCAAGCGTCTGTGCAGAAAATCTTGAGGAATGGGTTCACTGTGACCATCTTTACCAAAGAATTGTAGGTGCAGAGCACTTTCCAAAACCAGCTCAGTGGCACCAAATTGCCGTTCATAATGAACACCTCAGGGCGTATTCTGTTCAACAACTTGTAAAGAAGTATGTGTTGATTGCTTTACAAAACTGAATTTTACACACTACCATTTGGGTGAGTGTTCATCTACGAATATGTATAATGGTGGTTATTAGGTTCTGTTTCTTGCTGATTATGTTGTTGGTAGCTGATATCCTCTTCCGGTGCCTCTGTCCAGTTCGTCAGTTTTTGTTGAGGGGGACATCTAAACTATAGTCTACAAAGACAGCATAAGTGGCCAAGCTAAAGACATTCCTGAGAGGGTGATCTATTTATAATATTAAACATAGTACATTTGGGGTTTTAATAATTAATATTGATAATGCTGCAATTAATTATGGTATTAGAGCAAATTAAATGTCAGATAGGAGTTTTGTATAGCCACTAAAGAGACCGAACAATGACTTCCATCAGTAGAACGGCATCATGCCCATAGGTTAAAGGAAATGGGGTAGTTCACGTGCTCGATTTTTTAGAAGCCTTGTAAGCCTGTAAGACTTCTGATAACGTTTCATGCCAAGCCCTTTGATTGTCATCAATCATTTTCTCCAAAATCAATTTCAAGGACTTGTTTGTAGATTTGGCCCGACCATTAGCTTGGACGTAATATGGAGTTGAGTTGACAATCTCAAATCCATATTCCTTAGCAAAAGTGACCACCAACTCACTGGTGAACACAATTCCTTTGTCGGTTGTGATGGTCTGTGGTAAGCCGAATCTATGGATGATGTGTTCCTTTAAGAATTTTATAATATCGGTCTGTGTAACCGATTTCATAGGAACAATTTCTGATGTGTTCGTTTAAGAATTTTATAATATCGGTCTGTGTAACTGATTTAATAGGAACAACTTCTACCCATTTAGTAAAATAATCCATAGCTACTATTATAAAACAATGGTGTTTAGACGATGGTGGGTAAAATTTGCAAGTTAAATCCATTTCCAATCCTCAAAATGGCCACGGCTTAACAATTGGGTGCATTATTGTAGCCGCAACATGTTGTACTGGCCCATATTTCTGGCAAGGCTGACAGCCTCTGGCATATTGGATTCAGTCTTGTGTAATTGTGGGCCAGTAGTAACCATGTATGTAAGCCCAACGGTACACCCCTTGACAATTTTATATCTTGTTTTGATGACTCCAAACACAAGTGATTAAGTGGTATTAATTTTGTTTGTTGCTTAAGTGTTTAGACTTTAGCAAAGTACCAAAGTCAAGGAATCATGGATCAAGTCCAAGGCAATCATGACGATCAAGTGAGCTGAAGGAAAGAAGAGGAGATCAATGACGAAGATCAGGACTTGAAGAATGGATATCAACTTTAAAGATTCATGTCAAAGTCTTGTGATAGATTGTATAAATCTAATTCACAAAATAATCTCATGGGTACCTAAAAGGGTTCCAAATAATATAATAAAACAAGGAACTCAAAGCCCAAGTGCCAAAGTGAGCTTAAATGTGAAAAGCATCAAATTGGCACTTGGATGGTGGTTGGGCACAGTCCATTATCTTATAGATAATAGCTCTAGACATATTTCAAATATTTTGCAAATTTTTTTAAAAAGATAATATGCTCTCTTAAGTTGCCATCGAGCACAAGAACGCCGGAATCTTATAAGATGAGAGGGAGATATGAATTTTATAAGAAGACTGCATAAATGTGGAAAAATTTAGAATCTGTCTAGCGGTCGGCAGGCGAGGTGACCGGAACGGCCATCTGAGGATTGGCGGCCAGCCTCCAGCCACAAACTGTGTTTTTAAATAGGCCTAGTGCGGGATAGCCAACCTTCCTTACAGCATCGTAGAAGGACTGCAAATTCTGAGGCGGATATTCTGGTTAAAGAGGGGGTTCATTTATCGGGTATTCGATTTGTTTATCTGCCCGAATCTGGCATACCACCCATTTAGGGGGTATTGTCCCATGATTTCTCTTTCTTTTTATTTTCGGGAACATCTTGTCCCCGCTCTCTGTACTTCGTTTTACTTCTATTAAAAGTTACCTTTCAAAAAGAAGAAGAAGAGGCCTAGCAGCTGGTTGAAACTAGCTGTTTATTGGGGGAGCCATGCAATAACTAGTTTTGTGCAGTTTGCCTATAAAAAGGTGTTCTAACCCCTTGGGATAGTATATAACACCAAAAAACATGATTGGGTGATATTAAACAGTGATTAACACCATTGTGCCTGAAAGTGGTGAACCTTGTAGGGATTAGACCTTAGGCTTCAGTTTGTATATTCTTTGAGAGTGGAAAGTTGTAGTGAGTGAACTTGTTGTATCTGCCATGTTAGAGGCTTTGTATTTTTTATTTTCATTACATTGTATTTGGAGACGCGGATCGTATTTGGAGACGCAGAGCCATCTCCGAAGGCGAGTGTTGGGAGACGAAGAGCCATCTCCGTCGGCAAGTGGTGAGGCACGGAGCCACCTCGTTGTAATCGGTTTGATCTTCATCGTTAAGAAGATCCGCTTAGTGAAGCTACCAAGGTTTTTGGTGGAGTGGATGTAGGTCCGGAGATTTGGACTATACCACTATAAAATTCTATGTGCACTCTATTCTCTTGCTTCTTACTTTTGTATCTTGATTTTTATCTTCCTTGCATTAACTGTCAAAATTCTTCTTTCGATACAATTTTCGATTAATCTTTTTGAAAGAGCAAAAATTTACAAAACCCAATTCACCCCCTCATGGGTTGCCACCTGGGCCTCACGGTATTTTTCAAGTCTTCAGATTAACCAATGCATTTTAATGCCGGGTTGATGCACAACATAAATCCTCTCATGAACTTCAGCCATTACCACCATGGCTTCCTCTATTCCTAAGAATTTTAGGAGTAGATCATCCATGTTTTTCTTGTAAAAATCGTAACGAAGTATAACGTAGTTTAATGCTTTTCTTTTTCGTTTTCAAATCGGTCAGGATGTGGGGATTTTGTAAGTACTAGATTATTGGATATCTCCAGTCACTTTTCTTTACATCCAATGCCATGACTTCGATTTGAAAGTCTCGGTCATAGACCAAGGGTAACGGATGTTTCTGTACGGTGATGGGGCTCTTGCATTAAGAATCCTCAGTCGTGAGGCAACTTGAGCCAATTCATCTGCCTCACTATTTTGGAACCCAGGGCTTCGTCAATTTCATTTTGCGTTACTGAAAGTTGTCCTTTCGTGGTGTCTCGGCCTTGTCCCCAGTCTCATTCCGATCTAGCTCTTTGGCTGTATTAACAACTGGGCTTTTCCTGGATTTTCCCCAATCTATCTTAGTAAGTTCAAGATCACTTCATTTTATAAAAGTTTTTTATTCTATGTTCTTAAATTTTATGAAAGGCTGTGAAATTATTATTCCCCACGACTATACTTTTTAGTTTTTAATTAACGGATTCGTAATATTTGTGTTTCTATTGTGCATAGTTTTGAGGATTATTCTTCAGTAATTTCTGAGTTCTAACTGATAGATATCTGCATTTTCCTATCTTCGTGTCTCAATAAAATTGAAAACATGTTTATCACGTGTTAAATAACGTTTTGCCATGTTTTATTATCATATCCTCCTATGTCATTTTCTAAATTTCAAAAGAATCTCCTATTCAAATTTCCAATCTAATGTTTTGGGTATTTCTCTTTTGGCACATTCATGTTGTTGTGAGCCACCCATTAACCGTGCCTTCACGCGAATACAAGGATTTGGTTTGATTATGTATATAAAAATGGAATGCGCAGGGCTTAGGTGATTTTTTTTTGTTTGGGACTAAAATCTAAGAATTATTAGGTTTCGAGCAGGTTAGTATTACTCTGGAGTGTATGTTGAAAATGGCATTTTTTTAGGGAAAAATATTATCTATTTCGATAGCTATTATAAAAATTTATTGATTATTATATAAAGACCACTGCCTGCCCCTCCTGGAGCAAATTCCTAGTTTTGTCCTTGATGTGAGTCCAAAACCGAATATTGGACTCAAAGTTACATTTTATTTTTGAGACCGATAATCGGTTTGGGACTCACAATAAGTTTTCAAAGTCTAAAACAAACTGGTCTTAAACCTTAGGCTGTGTTTGGATTACCAAAATCCGGAATTGGAGTCTACATCCTATTTTAGTTCCTATTCTGGTTCACTATAAGCTCAACTTAAAAAAAAAAATTCAAAAAAATCTAATAAAAATTCATTCCAGAATTAAAATACTACATCTTGGGGGTGGGAAACACATTTCCCCATTAATTATATTAAGATGTCATTTCTACCCCTAATTATGTTCAAATTTTCGAACTAATTAAGCCTTGTTTGGATTTGTAGGAATTTTTTGTAAAAGTTAGGAAAGGAAAAATATTCCTAAAATTTCTTACATTTTAATGTATGAAAAATATAACATGAACCAACCCTATTCAAATTTTAATTAAGACGGACCTTCGATTTTTGATAATATTTTCTAAATTAACCATAACAATATTATTTCTCTCTAAATCATGGAAAGAAATTTCCCGAAGAAGAAATTTCCCACTAGAAATCTTTTTTCTTGCAATCCAAACAGGGCCTAACGGTTTAGACCTGGCAAACGGGTAACCTGCGCGGGTACGGGTACGGGTACCGGCGGATATGGATAAGAAATACCGGCGGGGGTACGGGTAGCCTTGCATGAACCCGGAACCCACCCGGGCGGGTACGGGTATACCCACGGGTAACCCGGCAAATTTAAAGAAGAAATTATATATATATTTTCCAAAAGAAATTATACGATGAACGGGTGTATGAATACATAAAGGTGGTACGATGGATGTACAAGCCTTGATATTTAATCCAACAACAGCTTCTTAACAAGTCAGCTGCTGTTGGATCAAATATCAAGGATGGGATGATGAGTACATGCCCATTCATCATACAAATTTTCATTTACTTTAACAAGTGTTTGTCTTGGTACAACCAAAGATACCAGCCACATACTTGTTTTGTTGGCCCACCCACATAGTCTATTTTTTATTGTTTAGTGTTTAGGCCTTAAGAATAAAAAGTTGAAAACCGAATGGCGGGTAACCCGCGGGCACCAATGCCCGACCCAGACCCACCCGTGGCTCACAGGTACGGGTTGGGTGCGGGTATTTTTTCTCGCGGGTAATGAAATTGGTACCCGTACCCCTGCGAGCCGGGTGTACCCGCGGGTACGGGTCTCATTTTGCCAGGTCAATAACGGTTACCCGAAATTAGAATCGGAATTGGATCCCAATTCTAGTGCCTCATTCTTGCAATGGAATCACGAGCGAAGGATATATCTTGGAGGATACGAGTACGATAATTCCAATGCCTTCTAAACACATCCAAAATCCTTAACAAATCTTCATCGATACGGGTACGTTGATTCTTGCAATCTAAAAAATCCTAAAAAAATCTTTGTTAAATCCGCTATTTTTTGCAGGGAGGGCGCACTATAAATAGCTTCACCAACAAAATTGAGGAGAAACAGAGCACAATGGGTTCTTCTTCCAACACCAACAACCTCTCCTTCGACCCTCCCTATCTCAAAACCAATTCCTTTCCTTCCCCTGTCAGAGCGGAAGATTTCCAACAAAACACCAACCTCGTTCCTTACATCCCACAATCTTTATACAAACCCTATAATTGGGCAAATTGTGAAAGCATAAGAAGGGCCATGGAATCTGACCACCACGTGAATTCGTATCACCAATTAGATCACTCAGCCCCGAACTCCTTCCTTTCCTCTGTTTCCATTTCTCCTTATCATTCTCGTCCTCATCAGTACTGCTCAATTTCAAATCCACATTCTCAAAGTAATTACCGCAAATGTATTCATGCGTATACCCAATTTGAGGTGAAGAATCCGACCATTGGACGAACTCCCATCACTGATCAGGTCTCCCAGCCCCAAATTCCCGTCTCGTCTCCGTTTATGTTTCTCCTCCTCATTCTTCTTATCATCACGAGATCCGCTGAATTTGAGTTCCACTTTCTCACAGTAATGTCCGTAAATAAATCCCCGCGTATACCCATTTTCTTCATCAAAGAGGATTATGTGTCCGTGTCACTGCTTCACACGATAATCTCTATCTTAGTGGAATCCAATGCATATGTGGTGATCTCCAATAGTAACTCCCTCCCTAGCATTAAGGGTCCGGGTCTCGGTCTTCCAGCTGTTAATTCTCCTAATAATCTCCCTCTCCAGGTTCGACTCTTATTTGGCAAGCCATTGAAGGTTGTTACAGGAGGAGTTGTGGAGGTTGTTGTAAGAACTCATGTTTGCCCTCTTAATAATGCACTTGGATGGGAGCGCGTTCTTAGCTGATAATTGGAAGGGTGCCATTTAGTATGGCGTTCCTCAATATATAATATGACAAAATATGCTCTCACCATCAGCAAAACCCATCAGCAGAAAATTTTCCTTTTGAAAATGGATCTCCACGCCCATCTCTTCAATTTTCCCTCTCTCAAGGCGTCTAGCTTCCCTATCCGGCGATGACGGCTAAACCCTGAGGTATGCTCTCTCTCTCTCTCTCTCTCTCTCTCTCTCTCTCTCTCTCTCAAACCCCTATTGAATATCACAGTACTTGTATCGCTCATGTGTCAAAAATGACAGTTTTAGGGGAAAAAGGATTAGCAAAAATTGATCATGGTTTTAGGGCCTAAAAAGTTTTCATGGTCATTGTTTTCATTTTTTGTTGGATCTAGGTTTCATGATTAGGGTTGTGGGTTATTTTTTGACTGGATTTTGCCCATTAAATCAAATAGATTCCTTCTTGCTGAAGATTTTGAATTTTCCGATTCTTTGCAAATTTCAAGTGCATTTTTTCAATTTGAATTTCAGAATTTCTCGAACATAAGATTCTTCTGAGTTTTTCTTAGTTCTGATATTGTTGAATGTCTCACTTTTAGTTACTCCTGATAATTTTGAACTTTGGTGATTGTGTAATTTTGTTTTTCTCCGAGGCTGTCTCTGAGAGATACATCCTCAATTTTCCCTTATCTAGTCCAAAATTTCATGAAAGTATCTTCTTAGTGAGTTCAAGATCACTTCATTTTCTAAAAGTTTTTTGTTGTGCATTCTTTAATTCTAAAAAAGCTTGTGAAATTATTATTCCCGAAGGACTATAGTTTTAGTTCATTAATTAATAGGTCCGTAAAATTAGGGTTTCTGCTGTACAAAATTGAATACCTTTTTTTTTTATCAAGTGTTTAAAAAAGGAAAAATATTGAAAGCTTGTTCTAAATATAATTTTGGCACGTGTTATTATCATTTTCTCCGCTCTGGCAGTTTAAAAAATTCAAAAGAGACTCCTATTCAAATTTCCAATTTAATGTTTTGGGTCCTATTCAAATTTCCATTAATTGTGCTTTGGCTTGCATACAAGAATTTGTTTTGATTTTGTATATAGAACCGGAATATGGAAGGCTCAGCTTAAATTTTTGAGTTTGGGACTAAAATCTAAAAATTAGGTTCATGGTAGTATTAATATGGATCGTGTGTCAAAAATGGTAATTTATAAAGAAAATGATTAATTATTTTGTTGGAAATTACAATAATTTATTGATTATTGTATACAAACCATTGTCTACCTCGCCCAAAACTAAATTTGGACTCAAATTTACATTTACTTTTGAGTCCAATAAAAGGTTTGGGACTCACTATCCATTATCAAAATCTAAAAAAAGACATCCTATTTCAATTCCTAGTTTGTTCCCTGAAAAATAAATGAAAGAAAAAAATAAAAATTTAAGAGGGATGCTAGACTGAAGGGAGTCCTTGCAAAAACCAGTTACAAGCACCAATGGGGGCGCCATAGTAACTTTTTTTTTTGCAAGGGCGCCCTTCAGTCTATCATTCCTCATTGTGATTAAAAATTTCATTCCGTCCCGCAAAATCAGAATACCCCATCTTGGGGGCCAGAAACAGATTCCAAAATTTCCCTTCAATGTCATTCCTACCTCTAATTCTGTTTTTTTTATTTTTTTGCAACCAGTCATGCGGAATTGGAAGGGAACGCAGGCGAAATCCAAATATATCTTGCTAGATGCGGAAACCCACGCGAAATCCAAATATATATCTTGCTAGATGCGGAATCCCAAGCCAAATCCAAATATATCTTGCTAGATGTGGAATCCCACGCCAAATCCAAATATATCTTCGTGGATACGGGGATGCCTTTTCTTGGCATTTGGACTATTATATATATATATTGAGGAATGGCCAAAGAAAGGACACGCTTGCAAATATCAGCTAAAAGGAGTGCAAACATGGGTTCTTACAACACCCACCATAGCCCCTCTTGTAACAACCTTCAAAGGCTTGCCAATGAAGAATCGAAGCTGGAGAGGGAGATTATTCGAAGAATTGATAGCGGGAGGACCGAGACCCTTAACCCTATTTCTAGGGAGGGTGTTACTATTGGAGATCACTGCATATGTGTTGGATTCCATGAAGAAAGAGATTATCGGGTGGGGGCAGCGGCACGGCCTTATAATGGTTGGTCCCTAGCAAATTTCATCTTTTAGTAGTTTTTGATGATCAAGAACAAATTTTACCTTCATTTCAAATGACTTTGCATTACTGCAAATGATTATCTTCCCATTTATTTCAAATGACTTTGTATTAGTTTATGGAGAAAAAATACTAGGGAATTTAAATACTAATGTCTCTCCATCTTTTTTTGCAGGGGACTTCCTTTAGTTTCTGTCGGCGAATAGGAGATAAACATGTGTAATTGACATACGCATTTGATTTGTATTTGCATTTTCTTTGCGAGCGTTGTTTGGCATGGATTTCTTCACGCAACTGTTCAATGCATTCTCTTAGCACCCCATTCTGCTCCTGCAACTCCTCCACAAATTCATTGAAATGAGCTGCTCATCAGAAATGGAAAAGCATTAGAAAAATTCCAAAACAGGAATAAATAAAAATTAAGTATCGAAGAAAAGTTTTTGGCAAGCCAAATAAAGCTTATGATAGGTTCATTTGGGAGAAGTATAGAACTGCACCCATATGTATTACACCACAAACATCAAAGTATTGAAGACTTCTCCCTAAAAGAACTTAGCGGTTCTGACGATGATGAGAACGATGAGGACGAGGAGCAAAAACGGAGATGAGAGGGGAATTTGGGGCTGGGAGATCTGATCGGCAGTGGGATTTCATCCAGTGGTCGGATTCTTCACAGGAATCGGAATTTGGGTTCATCGAAATAAGTTATATGTATTTCATTCTGTATTTTTTTTGTATTTTGTTGTAATGGGGTTAAAAACTTAAAATCCCCCTTGTTGGGGTTTCCATGATTTTAATATACTTGTCCCCATATAAAGTTTTTTTTTTAATATAAATTAATTGTGGGTTATTTTCAGTTTCTTGGAATTTTGTAGTAATATACATGATCGTTTGTTTGATCTTAAGATTCACAGGCATGTAAAGATGAGAAGCAGAATGTGTTTACTGTACATATGTATGGTACAATGGTTAGATTATAAAATTTCTAAAACTGGCAGAGGACTTTCTTGTAATGTGAATGTGAGTATGGTCTAACTGTAAGCGTTAATTATCCACATTGAGGGGAGACTGGAAGTGCTGCAAGTGTGGGTTCCACAATTTCAAGAGAAGGGTTGAATGTTGGCAATGCGGGAAGATCTGGTCGTCGTATGACTGCAATGTCGATACGAGTCCGCCAAAACCAAAGACCAATGCATTGAATGCATCAAGTAGTGGGAGCAAGGAAGGGATTGATAAGCCTGAGTCTGGCAGTAGGAAAACTCCTTTGAATATTGTCTTTGGCGAGCCAGACAAAGGAGCGGTTCTTCCATTGGTCTCTTTGAAAGGAACAGAACGTAGTTTGTGGGGCAAAATCGTGGAAGGATGGTCTGGCAATGTTCAGGCTTTGGAAGCTTGGTTGTTTGAAAGGAAAGTTGCAGAAGGGGCTGTTAAAGTTTACAAAATAGATGAAAGGGAAGTTATGATTGTTTTAAAGGCGGACTCTGCTCTTGAGAAATCGAAGATAGCCTGGTTTGCTGCTAGAAATTCGCCATTTGTTGAATTGAGCTCTTGGTCGAAGAAGTTTGAGAATCTGACAAGGGTGGAGTGGTGGTTTATTTCTGGAATTCCACCTCAAGCTTGGTGTGTGGAGAATTTCAGAAACATTGGGAAGAGGATTAGTAGTGTAATTGAGATGGATGATTCCTGCAAAGCTGCTAGAGGATATCAGTGGGCCAAAGTTCGGATTGCCACAAGCTCTGGTTGCCCAATCGTGGTGGCTTTTCCGGTAGGCATCGACGGAGCAACGATGTGGGTGAAATGCGAAATGGAGTCGGCGCGCAAAAAAGTGGATGGGGGTAAGACATATTCCAATCAATTCAGCTCGGATGGGTTTGGTGCTGATGGATGTTCGGAAAACCAGTCTGGTAGTGGGGAGGAGCAGGTTAGCATGGATTGGGCTGGAAGGAATAGGGTGGTGCACGATAGCGGGGGGGGGGGGGGGGGGCACATGATAGTAGGGGGCGCACGTTAGCGCAGAATTTGAAAATCAAATTTCTCAAATTTGTGGTGAGGAAAGAATGGAAGGGAGTGGGCGGGAGTTTCTGGAAGGTCAGACGTCTGGTGTTGACAGAGGTAGGGGGGTTGACTTGATTGACGCTAGGTTGGTGGGCTTGCCAGATGATCATATAAGTGGGCATAGGTTGGTGGGCTTGCCAGATGATCAAATCAGTGGACATATTAATGGGCTTAGAAGACATTTGAACCTGCTGGTGGAGAATATTATTGGGCTGGTGGAGAACAACTCAGGGAGAGGTTGTGGGCCCGTTACACCTTTAAGACAAATGCCAATTGCTAGGAAATTTTGCAACATTGCAGATGGCCCACCCTTGATTGACATGTCACCAGATCAAGGGATCATAAACATTGGGGCAGATTTGCATGGTGTTGCTGGCAATGAAATTAGCCTGGATGAATGGAGAGCTGATTCAAGAGCAGTGGATAGTGTCTATTCAAGTGACGTTGAATTAAGGAGAACATCGGTGCGTCGTAGGGAAGACTCTAACACTGATTTGAGGGGAGAGTGTGAGGAATACTCTCGGAGGATTATCCCTTCGGACTTGGTTTTCCAGAGAATTAATGATGGTTTGGGTAACTCAGAGCACTCTGTACAGTTCAGCCTGGACCGAGCGGGAGAGAAAAGCACCACAAGTGCCGAAGAAGATCCTATCTTACCAGGTATTGGTGGGTTAATGAAGATATTTCAAGTCAATCAATCACAACTGGAATGCGATGGTTGTAGTCTTGGCTTCAACTCCCCCAAAGGTATCAACTCTTCGTTTTCATTTTGTGGCAATGAGGTGTCTTTTCCTTATCCAAATATGCAGGGCACAGAAATGAGTTTCTATGTAGAGGACGAAATCAGTGAGGCTTTGGGTATGGATGTCCCAAACCATTGCTTGCTATCCTCTCCTATTCCTTCTTGTTATGGGCATCTTGATAAGAGGGCTTTGTTGGGCCGGGAAAATTCCAATAGTCCCGAGGAGATAGAGGGGGTTGAAGGGTCTGAGGGTAACATGGAGTTACTGGAGAGGGCAGTGGATAAGGTGATAGATGTTAGTGAGAAGGTGGGGTTAAGATACCTCGGACCATTACCGGAGTTTCGTGGTATGATTCGGTCAATTGAATTAAGGGATATGGTTGGGGGAGAGGTTAACGAGTCTCACAGGAGTGAATCTTCGAAGAAGTCACTCCGAGAGTTGGCTAGATTGAAATCGGGTGTTAACTATGGGGATAAGAAGAGTGAGGGAGGTAAGAAGAGTTCTCCATTGAGTAGTGTCAAGTCAGGGAGAAAGGGGAGAAAGTACGTGAAAATTGTTTCCTTATGAAGACGTTATCATGGAATGTAAATGGATTGGGTTCTTTGGCGAAGAGAGCTCAAGTGAAGGAAATGGTTAAACGATGTAAACCGAGTCTTGTATGTCTACAAGAAACCAAATTAGAGGTTATTGATAAGGTTACTGTTCAGAGTATTGGTCTCACAGGTCAGTGGAGCTTTTCTTTTGTGGGTTCAATTGGCCTTTCTGGGGGGATTTTGGTTGCTTGGGAGGAGTCTTATTGGAATGTGGTCGAGGAATGGAAAGGTAGGTTCTCCTTGTCTGTTGTTCTAGAAAGGGTGGAAGACTCGGTGAGAGTTGTTTTCTCTGGGGTCTATGGGCCTTCTCAAAGGGTGGAGAAAAGGTTGTTATGGGGGGAGTTAGATGGGATTAGGGCGCGATGGTCCCATCCTTGGTGTTTAGGTGGAGACTTTAATGAAATTAGATTTGTGTGTGAAAGGGTGGCTTGCACGAGGTCTAATAGAAATATGGTCTTATTCGCTGATTTCATTTCTAAGCATGAGTTAATCGATCTTCCGTTATCTGGGGCTCGGTTCACGTGGAATAGAGGGGAGAGTCATAGTAGGATTGACCGCTTCCTTGTATGTCCGCTGTGGATGTGCTTGACTCCTGAGGTGATACAAAAATCCCTGGTTCATTCGGTTTCAGATCACTGTCCTATTCTTCTGGACCCGAGGTTAGAATCTTGGGGCCCCACACCTTTTCGATTTGAGATTGCATGGCTCCAGGATCCAAATATGGAAGAAAGAATGGGAAAATGGTGGGCCTCTGAAAATTTTGAGGGGCCTGCAGACGTTAGAAGAGGGAGAAAATTGAGATTTGTTAAGAAGATGTTGAAGGAATGGATTAAGAAGAAAAGAGGGGCTGACTCTTGCAGAAAGAATTGGTTGGAAAGTAGGATTGTAGATCTAGGAGATTTAGAGGAAGAGGGATTGGGGAACATTGTTTCTAGGGAGAAATTGGGGCGTTTTCGAGAAGAACATAAAAGTATTCTTCTAAATGAAGAGATATCCTGGAGGCAAAAGTCGAGGGTCAAGTGGCTGAAGGAAGGTGATAAAAATACAGCTTACTTTCATGCTATGGCTAGTGCTAGAAGAAGGGGTAATAGGATTGTCTCATTGATGGTGGACGGGGCGGTGGTTTCCAGAAAGGAAGATATTTCGAGTGCTATATTGAGCTTTTATAATGCCTTATATACATCAGATGGTATATTGAAGCCTATTCCGGAGGGGGTGGATTTTAATCATTTAGAATGTGATCAGAGTAGGAAATTGGAGGATCCGTTTGAGGTCGACGAGATTGAGAGGGCTGTTTTCTCTTTGAGTAGAGATAAGGCTCCCGGGCCAGATGGCTTTTGTTTGGCATTTTTCCAATCTTGTTGGGAATATGTCAAGGGTGACCTAGTGGTGTTTTTTCATGAGTTCCATCAAGGTATGGAGTTGGATAGAGGTTCGGGGGCTACTTTCATTACTCTAATTCCTAAGGTGGAAGGTGCTTGTAGGATATCGGAGTTTAGACCTATAAGTCTTGTGGGATGCCTTTATAAGGTTTTGGCTAAAGTTTTAGCGGATCGCTTAAAAAGGGTACTTCCATCAATCATATCGGATTATCAATGTGCTTTCGTCGAAAAAAGACAAATTTTAGATTGCTCCTTGATTGCAAATGAGGCTATTGACTCATATCGCAAACTTCGTAAGCAAGGCATCTTGTGTAAGTTGGACATGGAGAAAGCTTATGATAGAGTGGATTGGGGATGTCTGGATTACTCTCTTCAGCGTATGGGATTCGGATGTCTATGGCGTTCGTGGATGAAGAGTTGTGTGTCATCTGCTTGGTTTTCTATTCTCATTAATGGATCTCCAAAGGGTTTCTTCAAGTCGTCTAGAGGGCTTAGACAAGGGGATCCTCTATCCCCTTTCTTGTTTATCATTGTGGCAGAAATCCTTAGTAGGTTACTGGCGAAGGGAAGCAGCCTTGATCTTTTTAGAGGATTCAGGATCGGCTTGGAGGAGGTGGAGGTCTCCCACTTGCAGTTTGCTGATGATACATTATTATTTTGTGAGCCGGAGATTGGGCAAGTGAGAAACTTAAAAGCCATTTTGAGATGCTATGAGCTCATTTCAGGCCAAAAATCTAATTTCCACAAGTCTAAAATTTTTGCTTTGAATATTCCTGAGGAGAGGGCTCTGGAAATTGCTGTGATTCTGGGATGTCAGCTGGACGCGTTTCCTTCCTCATATTTGGGCCTTCCGTTAGGGGTTGGTAGACCGAATAAAGATCTGTGGGTTCCTATAGTTGAGAGGATCGAGAGAAGATTAGGTTCATGGAAAATGAATCTTGTTTCTCGTGGTGGTAGGCTTGTGCTGGTTAAGGCGGTATTGTCCAATATACCTATATACTTCATGTCTTTATTTAAATGCCCTGTTAGTGTCTCCCTTAGGATTGAACAGATCCAGAGGAGATTTTTGTGGGGTGGGAATGAGGATAAGAGAGGAATTGCTTTGGTCAAATGGGAGGAGGTTTGTGTCCCCATTAAGTTGGGTGGTTTGGGTATCAGGAGAATTAGAGATTTTAATCATGCACTCTTGGGTAAATGGTTATGGAGATTTGGGGATGAGCATGATCGTTGGTGGGTCAAGGTCATTAGAAGTAAGTATGGAAGTGATTTGGGGAGATGGGAATCCTTGGACTTGTTTAAAAAAAAAGGGTTGTCGGTTTGGAGAGACATTCTAAAAATCTCTTCTCTTTTCAAGTCAAAGGTTAGATTTAGAGTGTATAGGGGTGATAGAATATCTTTCTGGCAGGATGTGTGGTGTGGGGATGTGTCCTTTAAGTGTCGTTTTCCGAGATTATTCAATATGGCTTCAAATAGGGAGGCGTTTGTTAGCGATTGCTTTGAGTGGAATGATGGTGTTCTTGTGTGGAACCCTGGGTTTAGAAGATCATTTTTTGAGTGGGAGGTGGAATTGATCTCTAGCCTGCGGGCCCTTCTTGAGGGTTGTTACATTAAAAGGAATGGGGAGGATAAAAGGCTTTGGATTGAGGAACCTTCTGGGACTTTCTCGGTTAAATCTTTCTATAAAAGTATTATACCCATTTCTAACCCTTCATGTTCGGCAAAGGTATGGAAATTTCATTGCCCACCTAGAGTTTGTATCTTTGGTTGGGCGGTTTGTCGTGATAGAATACAAACTATTAATTTTCTGAGAAACCGTGGTATGTGGCTTATTGATCATTGCCCACTATGTCTGCATGATGGGGAATCTGTGGATCACTTGTTTATGCATTGTTCGTTCACTAGGCTCATATGACAATTCATCTTCATGAGATTTGGGATTTGTTGGGTTTTTCCAAAATCTATTCCGTCACTATTGCACCAATGGGGAGGGGTTCCTTGGAAGGAAAAAGGAAAAACCTTGTGGAATTTTTGTTTACTTGCTACGTGGTGGTCTATATGGAAGGAGAGGAACTCTAGAGTCTTTGAGGGGAAAGCCATGAATCCTCATTGGATTTACTTGAAGATCATTACCTTGGTTATATCTTGGGTGAGATGCCTCCCATCCTTTCGGTTTGTATCGGCTTTTGATCTTTGGGAAGGTTGGCGGGAGGTGTACTTTAGTGTTGAGCGCATAGATCTTATTTTGCATAGGTGGAAGCCCCCTGCTCAAAACATGTATAAGGTTAATTTCGATGGTGCGAGTTCCGGCAATCCGGGTCCGGCAGGAGTGGGAGGGGTTTGTCACAATGATAAGGGGGATGTTATGTGGGCATACTACGGCTCTATTGGTGTGTCTGATTCCTCGGATGCGGAAGTGAGGGCGGCTCATTTTGGCATTTTGAATATTGATAGAAGGTTGATGGATCAGACCATTGTTGAGGGAGATTCGTTAAATGTGATTCGTTGGCTGAAAGGTGGGGTGGATCCTCCGTGGAGATTTCTTTCCATTTTTGATGAGATTGAGGACTTAACTGTGGGGTCCGCTATCGGCTTTCAACATGTTAGAAGATCGGCAAATGATAAGGCGGATGCGCTAGCTAAGCGTGGTGTCTCCGGTGGTTCTATTCTGGGGTTCGACCACCTTCCTCCCTGAAAAGGGGTTTTCTCTGTATTTTGTTTTTTCTTTGTTCCTGTTTCTTTCTTGCTTCCTATTGTAGATATGGGTGGTCCATCTCGGCCTCCTTAATTTGCTATATATTATTATTGCCATTTCAAAAAAAACAATAGAACTTCTCTCAACCAACAGGGACATTTTCTTGGAATTTGGATGTGGGTATAATATAAATAAATTGCTTAAAATTATTTTCAGCATGGACATTTTCTTGGAATGTGGATGCGAGTATAGTTTAAACAAATTCGTAAAAATATATTCAGCATGGAGTTTGGAGATTCTAATTTTTGGTAAAAACTGTTTCATTTCGCTACTAATAATATTCCAGTTACATATGTGTATGTCGAATATTCTGACAACTCCTGTAGAACATAAATATGCAGATTTATTCGAGTTGTGTTGACCTAGATGCAAATATCAATGCTGAAAATTGCAGACACGGATAATGATAGTTGTATGAGAAGATCTTGTATTTAACAAGGACATTTAAATTCTAATACTGATACTAAGTTACGAGCAGGGAGACATGCTTAAATGCCCAAGAAAAGATGAAGTTTGCAACTTCCTCTTATTTTCCCCTTGTTTGCTACAAGCGTTCGTCATGGTTATATTTCATTTTTTCAGATCCTTGTTTAAAGGACTAAATAGTTTGCAATGTGTGAATTGTAAATGTCAAATAGAACATTGAATAGGAGAATAACCTGTTCAAATAACTCATAGTTATTTGTAACTCATAGTTATTTGCATTTGATTAAGTTCCTGGCACCACAAGATAATGCCAACCAAGTCGTTCCCTTGTACGAAGTTAAGGACTTTATTTTTGGCAATACATTTATTATAGCCAAAGGTTCACTTGGTTTCGTTTAAGGATTTTTCATCCATAGATTGTATGACGCTTGGAAGTTCATTGTTCAGTAGGTGAAGGTGCCCTTTTGGGAACTAATGATGGAGAACCTCTTTTTACGAAATCACAAGTTTCTTCGTTGCTTATTAGAGGCTCGTTCACCTATGGTTGTCAAAATTCTTCTTGCCAATTGGAATTAACAGACTCATCATTACGGGTCTCATGAAACTTACTGTTCTCTATGGCTGTCAATTTCAAAATAGCCAACATGAGGAACTTAGGCTATGATGTAAGGGAAACAAAGTGGGGATCGCCCTTTTTCATCTTGATTTTTATCTTCCTTGCATTAACTGTCAAAATTCTTCTTTGTATACAACTTTCAATTAATCTTCTAAAATTTACAAAACCCAATTCACCCTCCTATTGGGTTGCTGCCTGGGCCTCACAGTATTTTTCAAGTCTTTAGATTAACCAATGCATTTTAATGCCGGCTTGATGCGCACTACAAATCCTCTCATGAACTTCAGCCATTACCAACATGGCTTCCTCTATTCCTAAGAATTTTAGGAGTAGATCATTCATGTTTTTCTTGTAAAAATCGTCACCAAGTATAACGTAGTAATGCTTTTCTTTTCGTTTTCAAATTGGTCAGCATGTGGGGATTTTGTAAGTAGTACATTATTGGATATCTCCGGTCACTTTTCTTTACATCCAATGCAATGACTTCGATCCGAAAGGGTAATGGATGTTTCTGTACGGTGATTGGTTTCTTGCAAATACCTTTAAGAATCCTTAGTCCTGAGGCGACTTGAGCCAATTCATTTGCCTCACTATTCAGGAACCTAGGGACGGACCTAACCGTAACGTCCGTGAATTGTTTTATGAGTTTATTGGCTATCGTATGATACCGGACTAAGGCTTCACTAGAGCATTTGTACTCGCCCCCAAGTTGTTCGATAACTAATTGGGAATCTCCAACAATCTCAACATTGGTAATTCCCATTTCTAGAAATATTCGAGGTCAATTATCAATACCTCGTGCTTGGCCTGATTATTGGAACACTCAAAGTCTAGCTGAAATGAGAACTGAGTTCTCCCACCATTAGGAGCAATAATTGAGATTCCTGCTCTAGCAGCCTTTTCGGTGTGGGAACCATCAAACATGAGGACCCAAGGTTTTAGACGATGATTCCAATATTGAGGCATCTTACCTCATCCGGTTCAACATCGATACAAGGGCGATTGGCTAAGAAGTCGGCCAAAACCTGACCCTTGACCGCGCTTTGAGGCATGTATTGAATACTTAAAACAATCCGCTTTAAAATCTCCAAATCCATTTGGAGAGTTTCCTGGCAATACCAGGGCTTCATCAATTTCATTTTGAGTTACACCGAAGAAAGTCAGGTTTGTATTCCAGTCGAAAAAAATACAATGTGGCCGAAAGTTGTCCTCTGATGGTGTCTTGGCCTTGTCCCCAGTCTCATTCCGATCCGGCTCTTAGTAGTTCAAGATGACTTCATTTTATAAAAGTTTTTTTGCTGTGCATTCTTAAATTTCATGAAAGCTTGTGAAATTATTATTCCCCACGACTATAATATTTAGTTTTTAATTAACGGATTCATAATATTTGCATTTCTATTGTGCAAAGATTTGAGGATTATTCTTCAGTAATTTCTGAGTTTTGTCTAATAGATATCTAAATTTTCCTATCTTCGTGTCTCAACAAAATTGAAAACATTTTTATCACGTGTTCAAAATAAAAATAAAATTGAAAACTTATTCTAAATATCGTTTTGCTAATTTCAAAAGAACCACCTATTCAAATTTCCAATCTAATGTTTTGGGTATTTCCCTTTTGGCACATTCATGTGGTTGTGAGCCACCCGTTAACCGTGCCTTTACGTGAATACAAGGATTTGGTTTGATTTTGTATATAAAAATGGAGTGTCCAGGGCTTAGCTTAATTTTTTTTGTTTGGGACTAAAATCTAAGAATTAGATTTCGGGCAGGATAGTATTACTAATCGTATGTTGAAAATTCCCTGATGAAGCAAATTCCTTGTTTTGTCCTTGATGTGAGTCCAAAACCGAATATTGGACTCAAAGTTACATTTTACCTTATCAAAATCTAAAACAAACTGGTCCAAAACCTTAGGCTATGTTTGGAATGCCAAAATCAAGAATTGTGGTCCACATCCTATTTCAATTCCTATTCTGGTTCCCGATAAACTCAATGCAAAAAAAAAAAAAAAAAAAACTAATTCAAAAAAATCTAATAAAAATTTCATTCCAGAATTAAAATACCACATCTTGGGACGGGAAACACATTTCCCTTTTAATTATATTAAGATGTCATTTCTACCCTTAATTATGTTCATTTTTTCGAAGTAATTAGGCCATGTTTGGATTGTAGGAATTTTCTGGGAAAGTTAGGACAGGAAAAATATTCCTAAAATATCTTACATTTTTATATATGAAAAATATAACATGAACCAATCCTATTCAATTTTTAATTAAAGTGGACCTTCGATTTATGATAATATTTTCTAAATTAACCATAATAATATCGTCTCTCTAAATCATGGAAAGAAATTTCCAGAAGAAAAAATTTCCCACCAGAAATCTTTTTCTTGCAATCCAAACAGGGCCTAAAGGTTACCCGAAATCAAAATCGGAATTGGATCCCGATTCTAGTGCCTCATTCTTGCAATGGAATCACAAGCGAAGTATATATCTTGGAGGATACGAGTACGTTAATTCCAATGCCTTCGAAACACACCCGAAATCCTTAACGTATCTTCGTCGATTCGGGTATGTTGATTCTTGCAATCTAAAAAATCTAAAAAAATCTTTATTAAATCCGCTATTTTTTGTAGGGAGGGGGGCGCATTATAAATAGCTTCACCATCAAACGAGAGGAGAAACAGAGCATAATGAGTTCTTCTTCCAACACCAACAACCTCTCCATCGACCCTCCCTATCTCAAAACCAATTCTTTTCCTTCCCTTGCCAGAGCCTGGAAGATTTCCAACAAAAAACCAACCTCATTCCTCACATCCCACAATCTTTATTCAAACCCTATAATTGGGCAAATTCTGAAAGCATAAGCATGGACTGGAATCTGACCACTAAGCGAATTCCTGTCACCGATCAGATCACTCAGCCCCGAACTCCTTCCTTTCCTCTGTTTCCGTTTCTCTTTATCATTCTTGTCCTCATCAGTACCTCTCAATTTCAAATCCACATTCTCAAAGTAATTACCGTAAATGTATTCATGCGTATACCCATTTTCCGGTGAAGAATCCGACCACTAGACAAAATCCCATCGCTTATCAGATCTCCCAGCCCCAAATTCCCACCTTGTCTCCGTTTCTGTTCCTCCTCCTCATCATTCTTATCATCGTCAGAACCGCTAAATTCGAGTTCCACTCTCTCATAGTATTGTTCGTAAATATGCTCCCGCGTATACTCATTTTCTTGATCAAAGAGGATTATATGGCCGTGCCAGTGCCACACTCGATAATCTCTTTCTTCATTGAATCCAACGCATATGCGGTGATCTCCAATAGTAACACCCTCCCTAGAATTAGGGTTCAGGGTCTCGATCCTCCCGTTATCAATTCTCCGAATAATCTCCCTCTCTATCTTCGATTCTTCTTTGGCAAGCCATTGAAGGTTGTCGCAAGAGGAGTTGTGGAGGCTGTTGTAAGAACTCATGCTTGCCCTGTTATTAATGCACTTGGATGGGAGCACTGCTTTAGCTGATATTTGGAAGGGCACCATTTAGTTTGGCATTCCTAAATATATATTACGCCAAAATATGCTCTCACTATCAGCAAATATTTTACCTGTGTCCAGAAAGATACGAGTAAGGCTGTACAAGTTTTGTATTCTGAGCAGAGACGGAGGAGTGGGGGCAATTGACCCCTGAATTTTTTTTGGAGGAGTCTTACCTACTTACTTAAAATGACAAAATTACCTTTACCCCTCTTTGATTTTTAATTTATTGCAAAGAGAGACACAATTCTAATTCATTTACCAAACCCATTAGCGGAAAATTTTCCTTTTCAAAATGGATCTCCACTCCCATCTCTTTAATTTTCCCTCTCTCAAGGCGTCTAGTTTCCCCTATCCGATGATGACGGCTAAACCCCCCCCCCCCCCCCCCCCCCCCCCCCTCTCTCTCTCAAATCCCCTATTGAATATGGCATTACTTGTATGGCTCATGTGTCAAAATGACAGTTTCTAGGGGGAAAAGGATTAGCAAAAATTGATCATGGTTTTGGGGCCTAAAAAGATTTCATGATCAATGTCGTGGGTTTTTTTTGACTGGATTTTTTGAATGGATTCCTTCTTGCTGATGGTTTTGAATTTTTTGAATCTCTGCAAATTGTCAAGTGCATTTTTTCCATTTGAATTCCAAAATTTATTGAAAATAAGATTCTTCTAAGTTTTTCTTAGTTCTAACAATGCTGAATGTTTCACATTTAGTTACTCCTGATAATTTTGAACTTAGGTGATTGTGTAATTTTATTTTTCTCCGAGGCTGTCTGTGAGAGATACGTCCTTAATTTTCCCTAATCTAGTCATAAATTTCATGAAAGTATCTTAGTGAGTTCAAGATCACTTCATTTTCTAAAAGTGTTTTGTTGTTCATTCTTTAATTCGAAGGAAGCCTGTGAAATTATTATTCCCAATGACTATACTTTTAGTTCTTTAATTAACGGATCCGTAACATTTGGGTTTCTATTGTGCTTAGTTTTGAAGATTACTCCTCAATTGCTGAGATTTAATAGATATCTGCATTTTCCTATCTTCGTGTCTCAACAAAATTGAAAACCATTTTTTTATCAAGTGTTTAAAAAAAAAAGGAGAAATATTGAAATCTTGTTCTAAATATCATTTTGGCACGTGTTATTATCATTTTCTACACTCCGGCAGTTTCAAAAATCCAAAAGAGACTCTTATTCAAATTTCCAATTTAATGTCTTGGGTCTTTTTCTTTTGGCACACTCAAGTTGTTCAAAACTAAATTTGGACTCAAATTTAAATTTGGGACTTACTATCCATTATCAAAATCTAAAACAAAGGGAGCCTAAACACCCTATTTCAATTCCTAGTCTACTTCTCCGTAAACTAAATAGAAATAAAATTAATATAAAAATTTAAGAGGGATGCTAGACTGAAGGGAGCCCTTGCAAAAACCATTTACAAGGGCGCCCCCATTGGTCTATCTCAAGAAATGCATTTATAATGGCACTGAAAATTAGGGATCCCTTCCAAAAACCAGTTACAAGCACCAATGGGAGCGCCATTGTAACTTGTTTTTTTTTGCAAGGCCGCCCTTCAGTCTATCATTCCTCATTCCCATTAAAAATTTCATTCCGTCCAGCAAAATCAGAATACCCCATCTTGGGGGCCAGAAACAGATTCCAAACTTTCCCTTCAATGTCATTCCTACATCTAATTCTGTTCTTTTTTTTTCTTTTTTTCCACAGCCATGCGGAATTGCAAGGGAACGCACGCGAAATCCAAATATTTCTTTCTAGATACGGAATCCCACGCCAAATCCAAATATATCTTGCTAGATACGAAAACCCACGCGAAAATCCAAACATATATCTTGGTGGATACGAGGATGCTTTTCTTGGCATTTGGACCATTATATATATGGAGGAAAGAGCACCCTTTCAAATATGGGTTCTTACAACACCCATCGCAGTTCCTCCTCTTACAAACTTCAAAGGCTTGCCAATGAAGAATTAAAGCTGGAGAGGGAGATTATTCTAGGGAGGGCCGTATATGCGTTGGGTTCCATGAAGAAAGAAATTATCCGGTGTGGCAGTGGCACGGCCACATAATCCTCTCTGATCAAGAAAATGGGTATACATGGGAACATATTTATGGACATTACTATGAGAGAGTGGAACTCGAATTTAGCTGTTCTGACGATGATAAGAATGATGAGGAGGAACAGAAACGGAGACGAGGTGGGGATTTGGGATTTCGTCCGGTGGTCGGATTCTTCATGGAATCGGAATTTGGATTCATCGAAATAAGGTATAGGTTTTTCTTTCTGTATTTTTTTTTGTATCTTTTTGTAATGGGGTTAAAATCACCCTTGTTATTTTCAGTTTTCTTGGAATTTTGTAGTAATATACATGCTCGTTTGTTTGATGGGATTTGCTAGCGTCCATTGCCTAGCATCCATCGCAGATGGTCTGTTGCATGTCGGCTGAGCCACCTCATGAATGAAGACAGAAGCTGCTGTAAAGTGAGCCTATGTGGCTGGTCCGACATGCAACAGACCATCTGCGATGGACGCTAGCAAATCCCTTGTTTGATATTATGATTCATAGGCATGTAACAATGAGAAGTGGAATGTGTTTACTATACAATGGTTACAATATAGAACTTCTAAAACTGGCAGAGGACTTTCTAGTAATGTGAATGTGAGTATGGTCTAACCATAAATGTTAATTATCCACTTTCTAGTAATGTGAATGTGAGTATGGCCCTCGATTGCATGGCTCTCTATATGTATGTGTGTGGTTTTTGACATTTTAGTCTGTGACTAACTTGAATTTACTCTAATCAGGGAAATAACTCTGATCACCATTGATATCTTGGTGGAGACGTGTGATTTTATTGGAAATCCTGAGATTTTTAGGGGACTTCAGACAGCCTTCAATGCAAACTCGGTGTTTCCCCACGTGATCCTCAACAATTCTACAATCAACAGCCACAGCTGGGAGGGACACCCTTTCATTCCGTTCCAATTCTGGCTCCATCTCTCCAGACTTTCCCTTCTATAAGTGGAGGGGTGAACGTATCTGCTCTTTGTTCTCAAGTCAGGTTTATGTACCGAGAGTACGCAATTCTCAAAGCCGCATTCGTAAGTATGCAGGAAGAATTCGATGAACGTGTTCATGCTTCTACTTTTGCCTTTGAAAAGAAGAGACATTATATCATGCCCGATCGGGCATGCTCTGGTGAAAGAGTACCGCCCTTGATATTTGATCCAACAGCAGCCCCTTAAAAAGATGAAAAAAGGGGCTACCTAGGTGTGGGAGTAGGTAGGACCCAACCTGATATGGAACATGCTTAAAGGACTTAATCTAATGCATTCCATCAACTCTAGGGCTTTATGCCATTTTCTTTGTATTGAATAAGTGATCAATTGTTGATGTGGGTGTTCTCTTGGTGCATTTGACATTATTTGTTTGATTGAAAATGGAATTGGGTCTTCTCATGGGAGTGCAAGGTGCTGTAAAGATAGATGTAGGACTAACATTGGGAAGAATATGTTATCTCGACAACCATGACTCCCTAACATTTCATCCGTGTGGAATCTTTCAAAAGGGTTCTTAATTTCGAACAAGTATAGATTGCTATTTTTGGATATCGATATTCAATTATTTAACATTCAACAACAAATTCAAGTCAGAAACAAAATCTATCTTAATGCACCTAAATGTCGAATCTTGTATAAGATTCATATCTAAAATCATTTATACTTCATATTTGATAAAAACCATACTAAGAGTTAAACAACAATTATGATGTCTTATTCTTGCTTTGCGTGGGATCATGATTTGCAAAACATGTCTGAACTTGATGCTGTGTTTTGCCAAAATGGCAAACCACGTGTGGGTATACATTAACAAGGTTTACAATTTACTTTGATTTGCAAAACATGAACATTGATCCAAGCAAGATTGTATGTCTATCTCAGTTGGAAGGTGCTTTCTGTTTCAACCAAAAGATTGTGTGTTCGATCCCAACCCTCACCTAGCCAAATTAATGATAATCCAAGATCATTGGGCAATGAGGTTCTAATTTGGGACAAAAGCAAAAAGGCGAGTCATTATTGTTCGTCCTATTAGTGTTAGAGATGTGAAGCCAAGGAGACGATACTCAATTCACTATGAGGCTTCCTTTCTGTTATATATTATTAACTATATTTGGTGGGTTACTTACAAAACTATAGGGCATAGACAAGGAGTCCTTTTGTCACTCCTTTCTTTTAACTTTGTTGGCATAGTTATTAGCTGCATTATTTACTCGATGAGGGGCCATATTCTTACTGAATGCATCAAAATTTTTAGATCACTGGAATTGATATCCCACCTTTCAGATGACCCTCTTGATTTTTGGTAATCATAACTTGACTCAAAAGAGGTGGAATCATTGACCCATTAGAAAGGGGTTAAACTTGCTTTTAGTTTTTAGCTTTTCTTTAACATGGGATGGCTATAGTATAAACACAACTATTTGCATTGATTCCTACTACACGAGGACGCAAGACCACTGAAAACTAATAGACCTGAATGATAGTTAAGAAGGTGAAGTTCCGTGATACAATTTGGTAATGCACATTTTATTGTTTCCTTGTAGGCCTTTTTAAAAGCTATAGATGATGTTGTTTTTTAGATTCTATATTCAGAAATGCAAGTTTTAGTTGACAAATTGGTTTGTTCGACATCTATAGGCCTGCATAGAGGTTAACAATTGTGGCACTCAGACCATGTCATTTGATGATTATGAAGGGACCAATCCAGAAATAGAGGACAATGATTTTATTACTAACAAGAGAGAGTTGTAACCACAAGGAGTGGATTCAAAAAAGGGTTGGGGTTTTCGAGGTCTGCATAAGGTATTATCACTAGTTTTAAACTTGGAAAATACATGTTCTATATCCCATGCTCTGGCTACTCAGATATTCTTTAGGCAATTAATGCTTTTGATTTGCATGTTAGGCTATTATTTGTGGCAAAATTGGGCAAGCGTCTGTGCAGAAAATCTTGAGGAATGGGTTCACTGTGACCATCTTTACCAAAGAATTGTAGGTGCAGAGCACTTTCCAAAACCAGCTCAGTAGCACCAAATTGCCGTTCATAATGAACACCTCAGGGCGTATTCTGTTCAACAACTTGTAAAGAAGTATGTGTTGATTGCTTTACAAAACTGAATTTTACACACTACCATTTGGGTGAGTGTTCATCTACGAATATGTATAATGGTGGTTATTAGGTTCTGTTTCTTGCTGATTATGTTGTTGGTAGCTGATATCCTCTTCCGGTGCCTCTGTCCAGTTCGTCAGTTTTTGTTGAGGGGGACATCTAAACTATAGTCTACAAAGACAGCATAAGTGGCCAAGCTAAAGACATTCCTGAGAGGGTGATCTATTTATAATATTAAACATAGTACATTTGGGGTTTTAATAATTAATATTGATAATGCTGCAATTAATTATGGTATTAGAGCAAATTAAATGTCAGATAGGAGTTTTGTATAGCCACTAAAGAGACCGAACAATGACTTCCATCAGTAGAACGGCATCATGCCCATAGGTTAAAGGAAATGGGGTAGTTCACGTGCTCGATTTTTTAGAAGCCTTGTAAGCCTGTAAGACTTCTGATAACGTTTCATGCCAAGCCCTTTGATTGTCATCAATCATTTTCTCCAAAATCAATTTCAAGGACTTGTTTGTAGATTTGGCCCGACCATTAGCTTGGACGTAATATGGAGTTGAGTTGACAATCTCAAATCCATATTCCTTAGCAAAAGTGACCACCAACTCACTGGTGAACACAATTCCTTAGTCGGTTGTGATGGTCTGTGGTAAGCCGAATCTATGGATGATGTGTTCCTTTAAGAATTTTATAATATCGGTCTGTGTAACTGATTTAATAGGAACAACTTCTACCCATTTAGTAAAATAATCCATAGCTACTATTATAAAACAGTGATGTTTAGACGATGGTGGGTAAAATTTGCAAGTTAAATCCATTTCCAATCCTCAAAATGGCCACGGCTTAACAATTGGGTGCATTATTGTAGCCGCAACATGTTGTACTGGCCCATATTTCTGGCAAGGCTGACAGCCTCTGGCATATTGGATTCAGTCTTGTGTAATTGTGGGCCAGTAGTAACCATGTATGTAAGCCCAACGGTACACCCCTTGACAATTTTATATCTTGTTTTGATGACTCCAAACACAAGTGATTAAGTGGTATTAATTTTGTTTGTTGCTTAAGTGTTTAGACTTTAGCAAAGTACCAAAGTCAAGGAATCATGGATCAAGTCCAAGGCAATCATGACGATCAAGTGAGCTGAAGGAAAGAAGAGGAGATCAATGACGAAGATCAGGACTTGAAGACTGGATATCAACTTTAAAGAATCATGTCAAAGTCTTGTGATAGATTGTATAAATCTAATTCACTAAATAATCTCATGGGTACCTAAAAGGGTTCCAAATAATATAATAAAACAAGGAACTCAAAGCCCAAGTGCCAAAGTGAGCTTAAATGTGAAAAGCATCAAATTGGCACTTGGATGGTGGTTGGCCACAGTCCATTATCTTATAGATAATAGCTCTAGACATATTTCAAATATTTTGCAAATTTTTTTTAAAAGATAATATGCTCTCTTAAGTTGCCATCGAGCACAAGAACGCCGGAATCTTATAAGATGAGAGGGAGATATGAATTTTATAAGAAGATTGCATAAATGTGGAAAAATTTAGAATCAGTCTAGCGGTCGGCGGGCGAGGCGACCGGAACGGACATCTGAGGATTGGCGGCCAGCCTCCAGCCACAAACTGTGTTTTTAAATAGGCCTAGTGCGGGATATCCAACCTTCCTTACAGCATCGTAGAAGGACTGCAAATTCTGAGGCGGATATTCTGGCTAAAGAGGGGGTTCATTTATCGGGTATTCAATTTGTTTATCTGCCCGAATCTGGCATACCACCCATTTATGGGGTATTGTCCCATGATTTCTCTTTCTTTTTATTTTCGGGAACATCTTGTCCCCGCTCTCTGTACTTCGTTTTACTTCTATTAAAAGTTACCTTTCAAAAAGAAGAAGAAGAGGCCTAGCAGCTGGTTGAAACTAGCTGTTTATTGGGGGAGCCGTGCAATAACTAATTTTGTGCAGTTTGCCTATAAAAGGGTGTTCTAAACCCTTGGGATAGTATATAACACCCAAACACATGATTGGGTGATATTAAACAGTGATTAACACCATTGTGCCTGAAAGTGGTGAACCTTGTAGGGATTAGACCTTAGGCTTCAGTTTGAATATTCTTTGAGAGTGGAAACTTGTAGTGCGTGAACTTGTTGTATCTGCCATGTTAGAGGCTTTGTATTTTTTATTTTTATTACGTTGTATTTGGAGACGCGGAGCATATTTGGAGACGCAGAGCCATCTCCGAAGGCGAGTGTTGGGAGACGCAGAGCCATCTCCGTCAGCAAGTGGTGAGGCACGGAGCCACCTCGTTGTAATCGGTTTGATCTTCATCGTTAAGAAGATCCGCTTAGTGAAGCTACCAAGGTTTTTGGTGGAGTGGATGTAGGTCCGGAGATTTGGACTATACCACTATAAAATTCTATGTGCACTCTATTCTCTTGCTTCTTACTTTTGTATCTTGATTTTTATCTTCCTTGCATTAACTGTCAAAATTCTTCTTTGGATACAATTTTCAATTAATCTTTTTGAAAGAGCAAAAATTTACAAAACCCAATTCACCCCCTCATGGGTTGCCACCTGGGCCTCACGGTATTTTTCAAGTCTTCAGATTAACCAATGCATTTTAATGCCGGGTTGATGCACAACATAAATCCTCTCATGAACTTCAGCCATTACCACCATGGCTTCCTCTATTCCTAAGAATCTTAGGAGTAGATCATCCATGTTTTTCTTGTAAAAATCGTAACCAAGTATAACGTAGTTTAATGCTTTTCTTTTTCGTTTTCAAATCGGTCGGGATGTGGGGACTTTGTAAGTACTAGATTATTGGATATCTCCAGTCACTTTTCTTTACATCCAATGCCATGACTTCGATTTGAAAGTCTCGGTCATAGACCAAGGGTAATGGATGTTTCTGTACGGTGATGGGGCTCTTGCATTAAGAATCCTCAGTCATGAGGCAACTTGAGCCAATTCATCTGCCTCACTATTTTGGAACCCAGGGATGGATCTAACCGTTACGCCCGTGAATTGTTTTATGAGGTTATTGGGTATCGTATGATACTGGACTAAGGCATCACTTGAGCATTTGTACTCGCCCCCAAGTTGTTTGATAACTAATTGGGAATCTCCAACAATCTCAGCATTGGTAATTCATATTTCTAGTAATATTCCAGGCCAACTACCAATACCTCGTACTCGGCCTGATTATCGGAACGGTCAAAGTCCACCTGAATTTGGAACAAGAGTTTTTTCTTACTATAGCAGCCTCTTCGGTGTGGGACCCATCAAACATTAGGACCCAAGGTTTTAGATGATGATTCCGATATTGAGGCATCTTACGTCATCTATACAAGGGTGATTGGCTAAGAAGTCGGCCAAACCCTGACCCTTGACCGCGCTTCGAGGCACATATTGAATACTTAAAACAATCCGCTTTAAAATCGCAAATCCATTTGGAGAGTTTCATTTAATACCAGGGCTTCGTCAATTTCATTTTGCGTTACACCGAAGAAAGTCAGGTTTCAATTCCAGTCGAAAAGATACTCTGTGACTGAAAGTTGTCCTTTGGTGGTGTCTCGGCCTTGTCCCCAGTCTCATTCCGATCTAGCTCTTTGGCTGTATTAACAACTGGGCTTTCCTGGATTTTCCCCAATCTATCTTAGTAAGTTCAAGATCACTTCATTTTATAAAAGTTTTTTGTTCTATGTTCTTAAATTTTATGAAAGGCTGTGAAATTATTATTCCCCACGACTATACTTTTTAGTTTTTAATTAACGGATTCGTAATATTTGTGTTTCTATTGTGCATAGTTTTGAGGGTTATTCTTCAGTAATTTCTGAGTTCTAACTGATAGATATCTGCATTTTCCTATCTTCGTGTCTCAGTAAAATTGAAAACATGTTTATCACGTGTTAAATAACGTTTTGCCATGTTTTATTATCATATCCTCCTATGTCATTTTCTAAATTTCAAAAGAATCTCCTATTCAAATTTCCAATCTAATGTTTTGGGTATTTCTCTTTTGGCACATTCATGTTGTTGTGAGCCACCCATTAACCGTGCCTTCACGCGAATACAAGGATTTGGTTTGATTATGTATATAAAAATGGAATGCGCAGGGCTTAGGTGATTTTTTTTTGTTTGGGACTAAAATCTAAGAATTATTAGGTTTCGAGCAGGTTAGTATTACTCTGGAGTGTATGTTGAAAATGGCATTTTTTTAGGGAAAAATATTATCTATTTCGATAGCTATTATAAAAATTTATTGATTATTATATAAAGACCACTGCCTGCCCCTCCTGGAGCAAATTCCTAGTTTTGTCCAAAATTGTGAGTCCAAAACCGAATATTGGACTCAAAGTTACATTTTACTTTTGAGACCGATAATCGGTTTGGGACTCACAATAAGTTTTCAAAGTCTAAAACAAACTGGTCCTAAACCTTAGGCTGTGTTTGGATTACCAAAATCCGGAATTGGAGTCTACATCCTATTTTAATTCCTATTCTGGTTCACTATAAGCTCAATTTAAAAAAAAAATTCAAAAAAATCTAATAAAAATTTCATTCCAGAATTAAAATACTACATCTTGGGGGCGGGAAACACATTTCCCCTTTAATTATATTAAGATGTCATTTCTACCCCTAATTATGTTCAAATTTTCGAACTAATTAGGCCTTGTTTGGATTTGTAGGAATTTTTTGTAAAAGTTAGGAAAGGAAAAATATTCCTAAAATTTCTTACATTTTAATGTATGAAAAATATAACATGAACCAACCCTATTCAATTTTTAATTAAGACGGACCTTCGATTTTTGATAATATTTTCTAAATTAACCATAACAATATTATTTCTCTCTAAATCATGGAAAGAAATTTCCCGAAGAAGAAATTTCCCACTAGAAATCTTTTTTCTTGCAATCCAAACAGGGCCTAACGGTTTAGACCTGGCAAACGGGTAACCTGCGCGGGTACGGGTACGGGTACCGGCGGATATGGGTAAGAAATACCGGCGCGGGTACGGGTAGCCTTGCATGAACCCGGAACCCACCCGGGCGGGTACGGGTATACCCACGGGTAACCCGGCAAATTTAAAGAAGAAATTATATATATATTTTCCAAAAGAAATTATATGATGAACGGGTGTATGAATACATAAAGGTGGTACGATGGATGTACAAGCCTTGATATTTAATCCAACAACAGCTTCTTAACAAGTCAGCTGCTGTTGGATCAAATATCAAGGATGGGATGATGAGTACATGCCCATTCATCATACAAATTTTCATTTACTTTAACAAGTGTTTGTCTTGGTACAACCAAAGATACCAGCCACATACTTGTTTTGTTGGCCCACCCACATAGTCTATTTTTTATTGTTTAGTGTTTAGGCCTTAAGAATAAAAAGTTGAAAACCGAATGGCGGGTAACCCGCGGGCAGCAATGCCCGACCCAGACCCACCCGTGGGTCACAGGTACGGGTATTTTTTCTCGCGGGTAATGAAATCGGTACCCGTACCCCTGCGGGCCGGGTGTACCCGCGGGTACGGGTCTCATTTTGCCAGGTCAATAACGGTTACCCGAAATTAGAATCGGAATTGGATCCCAATTCTAGTGCCTCATTCTTGCAATGGAATCACGAGCGAAGGATATATCTTGGAGGATACGAGTACGTTAATTCCAATGCCTTCTAAACACATCCAAAATCCTTAACAAATCTTCATCGATACGGGTACGTTGATTCTTGCAATCTAAAAAATCCTAAAAAAATCTTTGTTAAATCCGCTATTTTTTGCAGGGAGGGCGCACTATAAATAGCTTCACCAACAAAAGTGAGGAGAAACAGAGCACAATGGGTTCTTCTTCCAACACCAACAACCTCTCCTTCGACCCTCCCTATCTCAAAACCAATTCCTTTCCTTCCCCTGTCAGAGCCTGGAAGATTTCCAACAAAACACCAACCTCGTTCCTTACATCCCACAATCTTTATACAAACCCTATAATTGGGCAAATTGTGAAAGCATAAGAAGGGCCATGGAATCTGACCACCACATGAATTCGTATCACCAATTAGATCACTCAGCCCCGAACTCCTTCCTTTCCTCTGTTTCCATTTCTCCTTATCATTCTCGTCCTCATCAGTACTGCTCAATTTCAAATCCACATTCTCAAAGTAATTACCGCAAATGTATTCATGTGTATACCCAATTTGAGGTGAAGAATCCGACCATTGGACGAACTCCCATCACTGATCAGGTCTCCCAGCCCCAAATTCCCGTCTCGTCTCCGTTTATGTTTCTCCTCCTCATTGTTCTTATCATCACCAGATCCGTTGAATTTGAGTTCCACTTTCTCACAGTAATGTCCGTAAATAAATCCCCGCGTATACCCATTTTCTTCATCGAAGAGGATTATGTGTCCGTGTCACTGCTTCACACGATAATCTCTATCTTAGTGGAATCCAATGCATATGTGGTGATCTCCAATAGTAACTCCCTCCCTAGCATTAAGGGTCCGGGTCTCGGTCTTCCAGCTGTTAATTCTCCTAATAATCTCCCTCTCCAGGTTCGACTCTTATTTGGCAAGCCATTGAAGGTTGTTACAGGAGGAGTTGTGGAGGTTGTTGTAAGAACTCGTGTTTGCCCTCTTATTAATGCACTTGGATGGGAGCGTGTTCTTAGCTGATAATTGGAAGGGTGCCATTTAGTATGGCGTTCCTCAATATATAATATTACAAAATATGCTCTCACGATCAGCAAAACCCATTAGCAGAAAATTTTCCTTTTGAAAATGGATCTCCACTCCCATCTCTTCAATTTTCCCTCTCTCAAGGCGTCTAGCTTCCCTATCCGGCGATGACGGCTAAACCCTGAGGTATGCTCTCTCTCTCTCTCTCTCTCTCTCTCTCTCTCTCTCAAACCCCCTATTGAATATCACAGTACTTGTATCGCTCATGTGTCAAAAATGACAGTTTTAGGGGAAAAAGGATTAGCAAAAATTGATCATGGTTTTAGGGCCTAAAAAGTTTTCATGGTCATTGTTTTCATTTTTTGTTGGATCTAGGTTTCATGATTAGGGTTGTGGGTTATTTTTTGACTGGATTTTACCCATTAAATCAAATAGATTCCTTCTTGCTGAAGATTTTGAATTTTCCGATTCTCTGCAAATTTCAAGTGCATTTTTTTCAATTTGAATTCCAGAATTTCTCGAACATAAGATTCTTCTGAGTTTTTCTTAGTTCTGATATTGTTGAATGTCTCACTTTTAGTTACTCCTGATAATTTTGAACTTTGGTAATTGTGTAATTTTGTTTTTCTCCGAGGCTGTCTCTGAGAGATACATCCTCAATTTTCCCTGATCTAGTCCAAAATTTCATGAAAGTATCTTCTTAGTGAGTTCAAGATCACTTCATTTTCTAAAAGTTTTTTGTTGTGCATTCTTTAATTCTAAAAAAGCCTGTGAAATTATTATTCCCGAAGGACTATACTTTTAGTTCATTAATTAATAGGTCCGTAAAATTAGGGTTTCTGCTGTACAAAATTGAATACCTTTTTTTTTTATCAAGTGTTTAAAAAAGGAAAAATATTGAAAGCTTGTTCTAAATATCATTTTGGCACGTGTTATTATCATTTTCTCCGCTCTGGCAGTTTAAAAAATTCAAAAGAGACTCCTATTCAAATTTCCAATTTAATGTTTTGGGTCCTTTTCTTTTGGCACACCCAAGTTGTTGTGAGCCACCCATTAATTGTGCTTTGGCTTGCATACAAGAATTTGTTTTGATTTTGTATATAGAACCGGAATATGGAAGGCTCAGCTTAAATTTTTGAGTTTGGGACTAAAATCTAAAAATTAGGTTCATGGTAGTATTAATATGGATCGTGTGTCAAAAATGGTAATTTATAAAGAAAATGATTAATTATTTTGATTATTGTATACAAACCATTGTCTACCTCGCCCAAAACTAAATTTGGACTCAAATTTACATTTACTTTTGAGTCCAAAAAAAGGTTTGGGACTCACTATCCATTATCAAAATCTAAAAAAAGACATCCTATTTCAATTCCTAGTTTGTTCCCTGAAAAAAAAAATGAAAAAAAAAAATAAAAATTTAAGAGGGATGCTAGACTGAAGGGAGTCCTTGCAAAAACCAGTTACAAGCACCAATGGGGGCGCCATAGTAACTTTTTTTTTTGCAAGGGCGCCCTTCAGTCTATCATTCCTCATTGTGATTAAAAATTTCATTCCGTCCCGCAAAATCAGAATACCCCATCTTGGGGGCCAGAAACAGATTCCAAAATTTCCCTTCAATGTCATTCCTACCTCTAATTCTGTTTTTTTTTTATTTTTTTCCAACCAGTCATGCGGAATTGGAAGGGAGCGCAGGCGAAATCCAAATATATCTTGCTAGATGCGGAAACCCACGCGAAATCCAAATATATATCTTGCTAGATCCGGAATCCCAAGCCAAATCCAAATATATCTTGCTAGATACGAAAACCCATGCCAAAATCCAAACATATATCTTCGTGGATACGGGGATGCCTTTTCTTGGCATTTGGACTTATATATATATATATATATATATATATATATATATATATATATATATATATATATTGAGAAATGGCCAAAGAAAGGACACGCTTGCAAATATCAGCTAAAAGGAGAGAAAACAAGGGTTCTTACAACACCCACCATAACCCCTCCTGTAACAACCTTCAAAGGCTTGCCAATGAAGAATCGAAGCTGGAGAGGGAGATTATTCGAAGAATTGATAGCGGGAGGACCGAGACCCTTAACCCTATTGTAACTTGTTACAAGCACCAATGGGGGCGCCATTGTAACTTGTTTTTTTTTGTAAGGCCGCCCTTCAGTCTATCATTCCTCATTCCCATTAAAAATTTCATTCCGTCCAGCAAAATCAGAATACCCCATCTTGGGGGCAGAAACAGATTCCAAAATTTCCCTTCAATGTCATTCCTACATCTAATTCTGTTCTTTTTTTTTTCTTTTTTTCCAGTCATGCGGAATTGCAAGGGAACGCACGCGAAATCCAAATGTATCTTGCTAGATGCGGAAACCCACGCGAAATCCAAATATATCTTGCTAGATACGGAATCCCACGCCAAATCCAAATATATCTTGCCAGATACGAAAACCCACGCGAAAATCCAAACATATATCTTGGTGGATACGAGGATGCTTTTCTTGGCATTTGGACCATTATATATATGGAGGAAAGAGCACCCTTTCAAATATCAGCTAAACATGGGTTCTTACAACACCCATCACAGCTCCTCCTCTAACAAACTTCAAAGGCTTTCCAGGGAGGGCATTACTATTGGAGATCACGGTATATGCGTTGGGTTCCATGAAGAAAGAAATTATCTGGCGTGGCAGTGGCACGGCCACATAATCCTCTCTGATCAAGAAAATGGGTATACACGGAAACATATTTATGGACATTATTATGAGAGAGTGGAACTCGAATTTAGCTGTTCTGACGATGATAAGAAGGATGAGGAGGAGGAACAGAAACGGAGACGAGGTGGGGATTTGGGATTTCGTCCAGTGGTCGGATTCTTCATGGAATCGGAATTTGGGTTCATCGAAATAAGGTATAGGTTTTTCTTTCTGTATATTTTTTTGTATCTATTTGTAATGGGGTTAAAATCACCCTTGTTGGGGTTTCCATGATTTTCAGTTTTGGGATTAATATATTTGTCCCCATATAAAGCTTTTTTAATATAAAATAATTGTGGGTTATTTTCAGTTTTCTTGGAATTTTGTAGTAATATACATGCTCGTTTGTTTGATGGGATTTGCTAGCGTCCATTGCCTAGCATGCATCGCAGATGGTCTGTCGCATGTCGGCTGAGCCACCTCATGAATGAAGACAGAAGCTGCTGTAAAGTGAGCCTATGTGGCTGGTCCGACATGCAACAGACCATCTGCGATGGACGCTAGCAAATCCCTTGTTTGATATTATGATTCGTAGGCATGTAACAATGAGAAGTGGAATGTGTTTACTATACAATGGTTACAATATAGAACTTCTAAAACTGGCAGAGGACTTTCTAGTAATGTGAATGTGAGTATGGTCTAACCATATATGTTAATTATCCACTTTCTAGTAATGTGAATGTGAGTATGGCCCTCGATTGCATGGCTCTCTATATGTATGTGTGTGATTTTTGACATTTTAGTCTGTGACTAACTTGAATTTTCTCTAATCAGGGAAATAACTCTGATCACCATTGATATCTTGGTGGAGACGTGTGATATTATTGGAATTCCTGAGATTTTTAGGGGACTTCACACAGCCTTCAATGCAAACTCGGTGTTTCCCCACGTGATCCTCAACAATTCTACAATCAACAGCCACAGCTGGGAGGGACACCCTTTCATTCCGTTCCAATTCTGGCTCCACCTCTCCGGACTTTCCCTTCTATAAGTGGAGGGGTGAACGTATCTGCTCTTTGCTCTCAAGTCAGGTTTATGTACCGAGAGTACGCAATTCTCAAAGCCGCATTCATAAGTATGCAGGAAGAATTCGATGAACGTGTTCATGCTTCTACTTTTGCCTTTGAAAAGAAGAGAAATTATATCATGCCCGATCGGGCATGCTCTGGTAAAAGAGTACCGCCCTTGATATTTGATCCAACAGCAGCCCCTTAAAAAGATGAAAAAAGGGGCTACCTAGGTGTGGGACTAGGTAGGACCCAACCTGATATGGAACAGGCTTAAAGGACTTAATCTAATGCATTCCATCGACTCTAGGGCTTTATGCCATTTTCTTTGTATTGAATAAGTGATCAATTGTTGATGTGGGTGTTCTCTTGGTGCATTTGACATTATTTGTTTGATTGAAAATGGAATTGGGTCTTCTCATGGGAGTGCAAGGTGCTGTAAAGATAGATGTAGGACTAACATTGGGAAGAATATGTTATCTCGACGACCATGACTCCCTAACATTTCATCCGTATGGAATCTTTCAAAAGGGTTCTTAATTTCGAACAAGTATAGATTGCTATTTTTGGATATCGATATTCAATTATTTAACATTCAACAACAAATTCAAGTCAGAAACAAAATCTATCTTAATGCACCTAAATGTCGAATCTTGTATAAGATTCATATCTTAATGCACCTTTTGGGAACTAATGATGGAGAACCTCTGTTTACGAAATCATGAGCTTCTTCGTTGCTTATTAGAGGTTTGTGCGCCCATAGTTGTCAAAATTCTGCTTGGCATTAATTTGGAATTAACACACTCATCATTACAGGTTTCACGAAGCTTAATGTTCTCTATGGCAGTCAATTTCAAAGTAGGCAACATGAGTGTCTTAGGCTATGATGTAAGGAAAACAATGTGGGGATGGCCCTTTTGGTCTGAATTGAATTACCGTCGACAGAAAATGCCACCAAAGCAATGCTATACCACTCCAAAATAATTGCATAAAATGGTACTCCCAAAATTACGTAGACTGGTACTCCTAAAATTGAAAATTGTCTAACAGTCCTCACCCCTCACCCACCCACCCAAGTTTGTGCATGAATATATTTGTGTTAATGCGTTCATAGGGAACCTGATTCAGAAAAAAGCCACAGAAAGCAATGCTATGCCAGTCCAAAATATTTGCATAGAATGTTACTCCTAAAATTGCAAAAGTGTAACACTATATCTGTCAAGTTGGTGCATGAATATCTCTATGTCTGTTGCATTCATGGAAAATTCGATTCAGAGAGATATGATAAATGGTTGATTACCATAAAATATGTCCATAAATTAATAAATGTTCCTTTTTTAAATAACTTTTAGCACTTTAATTATGCTTAGAAAAAGTCAGGTCAATGACCTGATTTCTGGTTCTTAATTAATTATGTAGAACATCCTTAATCCATGTACAATGTTCAAGGCTGAAAGGGAAAAATAGAAGAGAGAAAGAAGAAAAATTAAAGTGTTCACTAATTGGTCGACTTTGGAGGACTATAAATATTTATTTGTTGACTGAGGGAAAATTTGGGTATTGACTTCAGTTTGAGGGACATTTTTAAAATCCAGAAATTAGGTGGGCAGAAATAAGAAATCTGCTTAATCTATGAAGTTACAGATCTGATCTTCCCCAATTTGAAATCTGACAGTTGGATGCAGTTCAACACTAAGAATGCCCTAAAGTTTCATCAAGATCTGACCCTTTGATCATTGAACTGGGCAATATTCATAGATCTGTGAAAAATCAAAGATTCCTAATCTGCTCTCAGACTCAGATCCCACTGTCATATCAGTTTGAAGCTATTTGAAACTAGCAGCTGGTTGAAACTAGCTGTTTATATATTCATAGATCTGTTGAAACTGTGTTTTTATATATGCCTAGCAGCTGGTTGAAACTAGCTGTTTATAGCTATTGGAGGAGCCATGAAATAACTAGTTTTGTGCAGTTTGCCTGCATAAGGGTGTTCTAATCCCTTAGGATAGTATATAACACCCCAAAACGTGATTGGATGATATTAAATAGTGATTAATACCATTGTGCCTCAAAGTGGTGAACCTTGTAGGGATTAGACCTTAGGCTTCAGTTTGTATATTTTTTGAGACTGGAAACTTGCAGTGAGTGATCTTGTTGTATTTGCCATGTTAGAGGCTTTGTATTTTTCTTTTTCATTACATTGTATTTGGAAAGTAGTTGGGGATGCGGAGCGTATTCGGAGATGCAGCGCCATCTCTGAAGGCGAGTGTTGGGAGCCACAGAGCCATCTTTGTCGGCAAGTGGTGAGGCACGGAGCCACCTCGCTGTCATTGGTTTGATCTCACCGTTAAGAAGATTCAGTTATTGAAGCTACCAAGGTTTTTGGTGGAGTGGATGTAGGTCCGGAGACTTGGACTGAACCATTATAAAAATCTACGTGCACTCTATTCTCTTGCTTCTTACTTTTGCATCTTAATTTTTATCTTCCTTGCATTAGCTGCCAAAATTCTTCTTTGGATACAACTTTCAATTAATCTTCTAAAAATTTCAAAACCCAATTCGTCCCCCCCCCCCCCCAACCCACCTGGGTTGCCGCCTGGGCCTCACAGTATTTTTCAAGTCTTCAGATTAACCAATGCATTTTAATGCCGGCTTGATGCGCACCACAAATCCTCTCATGAACTTCAGCCATTACCACCATGACTTCCTCTATTCCTAAGAATTTTAGGATTAGATCATTCATGTTTTTCTAGTAAAAATCGTCACCAAGTATAATGCAGTTTAATGCTTTTCTTTTCATTTTCAAATTGGTCGGGATGTGGGGATTTTGTAAGTATAGCTTGCTATTTTTGGATATCGATATTCAATTATTTAACATTCAACAACAAGTTCAAGTCAGAAATAAAATCTATCTTAATGCACCTAAATGTCGAATCTTGTATAAGATTCATCTCTAAAATCATTTATACTTCATATTTGATAAAAACCATACTAAGAGTTAAACAACAATTATGATGTCTTATTCTTGCTTTGCGTGGGATCATGATTTGCAAAACATGTCTGAACTTGATGCTTTGTTTTGACAAAATGGCAAACCACGTGTGGGTATACATTAACAAGGTTTACAATTTACTTTGATTTGCAAAACATGAACATTGATCCAAGCAAGATTGTATGTCTATCTCAGTTGGAAGGTGCTTTCTGTTTCAACCAAAAGATTGTGTGTTCGATCCCAACCCTCACCTAGCCAAATTAATAATAATCCAAGATCATTGGGCAATGAGGTTCTAATTTGGGACAAAAGCAAAAAGGCGAGTCATTATTGTTCGTCCTATTAGTGTTAGAGATGTGAAGCCAAGGAAACGATACTCAATTCACTATGAGGCTTCCTTTCTGTTATATATTATTAACTATATTTCGTGGGTTACTTACAAAACTATAGGGCATAGACAAGGAGTCCTTTTGTCACTCCTTTCTTTTAACTTTGTTGGCATAGTTATTAGCTGCATTATTTACTCGATGAAGGGCCATATTCTTACTGAATGCATCAAAATTATTAGATCACTTGAATTGATATCCCACCTTTCAGATGACCCTCTTGATTTTTGGTAATCATAACTTGACTCAAAAGAGGTGGAATCATTGACCCATTAGAAAGGGGTTAAAGGGGTTAAACTTGCTTTTAGTTATTAGCTTTTCTTTAACATGGGATGGCTATAGTATAGACACAACTATTTGCATTGGTTCCTACTACATGAGGACGCAAGACTACACTTGTATTGTTCTTACCACTGAAAACTAAAAGACCTGAATGATAGTTAAGAAGGTGAAGTTCCGTTATACATTTTGGTAATGCACATTTTATTGTTTCCTTGTAGGCCTTTTTAAAAGCTATAGATGATGTTGTTTTTTAGATTCTATATTCAGAAATGCAAGTTTTAGTTGACAAATTGGTTTGTTCGACATCTATAGGCCTGCATAGAGGTTAACAATTGTGGCACTCAGACCATGTCATTTGATGATTATGAAGGGACCAATCCAGAAATAGAGGACAATGATTTTATTACTAACAAGAGAGAGTTGTAACCACAAGGAGTGGATCCAAAAAAGGGTTGGGGTTTTCGAGGTCTGCATAAGGTATTATCACTAGTTTTAAACTTGGAAAATACATGTTCTATATCCCATGCTCTGGCTACTCAGATATTCTTTAGGCAATTAATGCTTTTGATTTGCATGTTAGGCTATTATTTGTGGCAAAATTGGGCCAGCGTCTGTGCAGAAAATCTTGAGGAATGGGTTCACTGTGACCATCTTTACCAAAGAATTGTAGGTGCAGAGCACTTTCCAAAACCAGTTCAGTGGCACCAAATTGCCGTTCATAATGAACACCTCAGGGCGTATTCTTTTTTTTTTTTGAAATGGCAATAATAATATATAGCAAATTTAGGAGGCCGAGATGGGCCACCCATATCTACAATAGGAAGCAAGAAAGACTCAGGAACGAAGAAAAAACAAAATACAGAGAAAACCCTTATCAGGGAGGAAGGTGGTCGAACCACAGAATAGAACCACCGGAGACACCACGCTTAGCTAGCGCATCCGCTTTTTCATTTGCTGATCTTCTAACATGTTGAAAGCCGATAGCGGACCCCGCAGTTAAGTCCTCAATCTCATCAAAAATGGAAAGAAATCTCCACGGAGGAGCCACCTCACCTTTCAGCCAACGAATCACATTTAGCGAATCACCCTCAACAATGGTCTGATCCATCAACCTTCTATCAATATTCAAAATGCCACAATGTGCCGCCCTTACTTCCGCATCTGAGGAATCAGACACACCAATAGAGCCGTAGTATGCCCACATAACATCCCCCTTATCATTGTGACAAACCCCTCCCACTCCTGCCGGACCCAGATTGCCGGAACTTGCACCATCGAAATTAACCTTATACATGTTTTGAGCAGGGGCTTCCACCTATGCAAATTAAGATCTCTGCGCTCAACACTAAAGCACACCTCCCGCCAACCTTCCCAAAGATCAAAAGCCGATACAAATCGAAAGGATGGGAGGCATCTCACCCAAGATATAACCAAGGTGATGATCTTCAAGTAAATCCAATGAGGATTCATGGCTTTCCCCTCAAAGACTCTAGAGTTCCTCTCCTTCCATATAGACCACCACGTAGCAAGTAAACAAAAATTCCACAAGGTTTTTCCTTTTTCCTTCCAAGGAACCCCTCCCCATTGGTGCAATAGCGACGGAATAGATTTTGGAAAAACCCAACAAATCCCAAATCGCATGAAGATGAAATGCCATATGAGCCTAGTGAACGAACAATGCATAAACAAGTGATCCACAGATTCCCCATCATGCAGACATAGTGGGCAATGATCAATAAGCCACATACCACGGTTTCTCAGAAAATTGATAGTTTGTATTCTATCACGACAAACCGCCCAACCAAAAATACAAACTCTAGGTGGGCAATGAAATTTCCATACCTTTGCCGAACATGAAGGGTTAGAAATGGGCATAATACTTTTATAGAAAGATTTAACTGAGAAAGTCCCAGAAGGTTCCTCAATCCAAAGCCTTTTATCCTCCCCATTCCTTTTAATGTAACAACCCGCAAGAAGGGCCCGCAGGCTAGAGACCAATTCCACCTCCCACTCAAAAAATGATCTTCTAAACCCAGGGTTCCACACAAGAACACCCTCATTCCACTCAAAGCAATCGCTAACAAAGGCCTCCCTATTTGAAGCCATATTGAATAATCTCAGAAATCGACACTTAAAGGACACATCCCCACACCACACATCCTGCCAGAAAGATATTCTATCACCCCTATACACTCTAAATCTAACCTTTAACTTGAAAAGAGAAGAGATTTTTAGAATGTCTCTCCAAACCGACAACCCTTTTTTTTCAAACAAGTCCAAGGATTCCCATCTCCCCATATCACATCCATACTTACTTCTAATGACCTTGACCCACCAACGATCATGCTCATCCCCAAATCTCCATAACCATTTACCCAAGAGCGCATGATTAAAATCCCTAATTCTCCTGATACCCAAACCACCCAACTTGATGGGGATACAAACCTCCTCCCATTTGACCAAAGCAATTCCTCTCTTATCCTCATTCCCACCCCACAAAAATCTCCTCTGAATCTGTTCAATCCTGAGGGAGACACTAACAGGGCATTTAAATAAAGACATGAAGTATATAGGTATATTGGACAATACTGCCTTAACCAGCACAAGCCTACCACCACGAGAAACAAGATTCCTTTTCCATGAACCTAATCTTCTCTCGATCCTCTCAACTATAGGAACCCACATGTCTTTATTCGGTCTACCAACCCCTAACGGAAGGCCCAAATATGAGGAAGGCAACGTGTCCAGCTGACATCCCAGAATCACAGCAATTTCCAGAGCCCTCTCCTCAGGAATATTCAAAGCAAAAATTTTAGACTTGTGGAAATTAGATTTTTGGCCTGAAATGAGCTCATAGCATCTCAAAATGGCTTTTAAGTTTCTCACTTGCCCAATCTCCGGCTCACAAAATAATAATGTATCATCAGCAAATTGCAAGTGGGAGACCTCCACCTCCTCCAAGCCGATCCTGAATCCTCTAAAAAGATCAAGACCGCTTCCCTTCGCCAGTAACCTACTAAGGGTTTCCGCCACAATGATAAACAAGAAAGGGGATAAAGGATCCCCTTGTCTAAGCCCTCTAGACGACTTGAAGAAACCCTTTGGAGATCCATTAATGAGAATAGAAAACCAAGCAGATGACACACAATTCTTCATCCACGAACGCCATAGACATCCGAATCCCGTACGCTGAAGAGAGTAATCCATACATCCCCAATCCACTCTATCATAAGCTTTCTCCATGTCCAACTTACACAAGATGCCTTGCTTACGAAGTTTGCGATATGAGTCAATAGCCTCATTTGCAATCAAGGAGCAATCTAAAATTTGTCTTTTTTCTACGAAAGCACATTGATAATCCGATATGATTGATGGAAGTACCCTTTTTAAGCGATCCGCTAAAACTTTAGCCAAAACCTTATAAAGGCATCCCACAAGACTGATAGGCCTAAACTCTGATATCCTGCTAGCACCTTCCACCTTAGGAATTAGAGTAATGAAAGTAGCCCCCGAACCTCTATCCAACTCCATTCCTTGATGGAACTCATGAAAAAATACCACTAGGTCACCCTTGACATATTCCCAACAAGATTGGAAAAATGCCAAACAAAAGCCATCCGGCCCGGGAGCCTTATCTCTACTCAAAGAGAAAACAGCCCTCTCAATCTCATCGACATCAAACGGATCCTCCAATTTCCTACTCTGATCACATTCTAAATGATTAAAATCCACCCCCTCCGGAATAGGCTTCAATATACCATCTGATGTATATAAGGCATTATAAAAGCTCAATATAGCACTCGAAATATCTTCCTTTCCGGAAACCACCGCCCCGTCCACCATCAATGAGACAATCCTATTACCCCTTCTTCTAGCACTAGCCATAGCATGAAAGTAAGCTGTATTTTTATCACCTTCCTTCAGCCACTTGACCCTCGACTTTTGCCTCCAGGATATCACTTCATGTAGAAGAATACTTTTATGTTCTTCACGAAGACGCCCCAATTCCTCCCTAGAAACAATGTTCCCCAATCCCTCTTCCTCTAAATCTCCTAGTTCTACAATCCTACTTTCCAACCAATTCTTTCTGCAAGAGTCAGACCCTCTTTTCTCCTTAATCCATTCCTTCAACATCTTCTTAACAAATCTCAATTTTCTCCCTATTCTAACGTCTGCAGGCCCCTCAAAATTTTCAGAGGCCCACCATTTTCCCATCCTTTCTTCCATATTCGGATCCTGGAGCCATGCAATCTCAAATCGAAAAGGTGGGGGCCCCCAAGATTCTAACCTCGGATCCAGAAGAATAGGACAGTGATCTGAAACCTCAGGGCGTATTCTGTTCAACAACTTGTAAAGAAGTATGTGTTGATTGCTTTACAAAACTGAATTTTACACACTACCATTTGGGTGAGTGTTCATCTACGAATATGTATAATGGTGGTTATTAGGTTCTGTTTCTTGCTGATTATGTTGTTGGTAGCTGATATCCTCTTCCGATGCCTCTGTCGAGTTCGTCAGTTTTTGTTGAGGGGGACATCTAAACTATAGTCTACAAAGACAGCATAAGTGGCCAAGCTAAAGACATTCCTGAGAGGGTGATCTATTTATAATATTAAACATAGTACATTTGGGGTTTTAATAATTAATATTGATAATGCTGCAATTAATTATGGTGTTAGAGCAAATTAAATGTCAGATAGGAGTTTTGTATAGCCACTAAAGAGACCGAACAATGACTTCCATCAGTAGAACGGCATCATGCCCATAGGTTAAAGGAAATGGGGTAGTTCACGTGCTCGATTTTTTAGAAGCCTTGTAAGCCTGTAAGACTTCTGATAACGTTTCATGCCAAGCCCTTTGATTGTCATCAATCATTTTCTCCAAAATCAATTTCAAGGACTTGTTTGTAGATTTGGCCCGACCATTAGCTTGGACGTAATATGGAGTTGAGTTGACAATCTCAAATCCATATTCCTTAGCAAAAGTGACCACCAACTCACTGGTGAACACAATTCCTTAGTCGGTTGTGATGGTCTGTGGTAAGCCGAATCTATGGATGATGTGTTCCTTTAAGAATTTTATAATATCGGTCTGTGTAACCGATTTCATAGGAACAATTTCTGATGTGTTCCTTTAAGAATTTTATAATATCGGTCTGTGTAACTGATTTAATAGGAACAACTTCTACCCATTTAGTAAAATAATCCATAGCTACTATTATAAAACAGTGATGTTTAGACGATGGTGGGTAAAATTTGCAAGTTAAATCCATTTCCAATCCTCAAAATGGCCACGGCTTAACAATTGGGTGCATTATTGTAGCCGCAACATGTTGTACTGGCCCATATTTCTGGCATATTGGATTCAGTCTTGTGTAATTGTGGGCCAGTAGTAACCATGTATGTAAGCCCAACGATACACCCCTTGACAATTTTATATCTTGTTTTGATGACTCCAAACACAAGTGATTAAGTGGTATTAATTTTGTTTGTTGCTCAAGTGTTTAGACTTTAGCAAAGTACCAAAGTCAAGGAATCATGGATCAAGTCCAAGGCAATCATGACGATCAAGTGAGCTGAAGGAAAGAAGAGGAGATCAATGACAAAGATGAGGACTTGAAGATTGGATATCAACTTTAAAGATTCATGTCAAAGTCTTGTGATAGATTGTATAAATCTAATTCACTAAATAATCTCATGGGTACCTAAAAGGGTTCCAAATAATATAATAAAACAAGGAACTCAAAGCCCAAGTGCCAAAGTGAGCTTAAATGTGAAAAGCATCAAATTGGCACTTGGATGGTGGTTGGCCACAGTCCATTATCTTATAGATAATAGCTCTAGACATATTTCAAATATTTTGCAAATTTTTTTTAAAAGATAATATGCTCTCTTAAGTTGCCATCGAGCACAAGAACGCCGGAATCTTATAAGATGAGAGGGAGATATGAATTTTATAAGAAGACTGCATAAATGTGGAAAAATTTAGAATCTGTCTAGCGGTCGGCAGGCGAGGCGACCGGAACGGCCATCTGAGGATTGGCGGCCAGCCTCCAGCCACAAACTGTGTTTTTAAATAGGCCTATTGCGGGATATCCAACCTTCCTTACAGCATCGTAGAAGGACTGCAAATTCTGAGGCGGATATTCTGGCTAAAGAGGGGGTTCATTTATCGGGTATTCGATTTGTTTATCTGCCCGAATCTGGCATACCACCCATTTAGGGGGTATTCTCCCACGATTTCTCTTTCTTTTTATTTTCGGGAACATCTTGTCCCCGCTCTCTGTACTTCGTTTTACTTCTATTAAAAGTTACCTTTCAAAAAGAAGAAGAAGAGGCCTAGCAGCTGGTTGAAACTAGCTGTTTATTGGGGGAGCCATGCAATAACTAGTTTTGTGCAGTTTGCCTATAAAAAGGTGTTCTAACCCCTTGGGATAGTATATAACACCAAAAAACATGATTGGGTGATATTAAATAGTGATTAATACCATTGTGCCTGAAAGTGGTGGACCTTGTAGGGATTAGACCTTAGGCTTCAGTTTGTATATTCTTTGAGAGTGGAAAGTTGTAGTGAGTGAACTTGTTGTATCTGCCATGTTAGAGGCTTTGTATTTTTTATTTTCATTACATTGTATTTGGAGACGCAGAGCCATCTCCGAAGGCGAGTGTTGGGAGACGAAGAGCCATCTCCGTCGGCAAGTGGTGAGGCACGGAGCCACCTCGTTGTAATCTGTTTGATCTTCATCGTTAAGAAGATCCGCTTAGTGAAGCTACCAAGGTTTTTGGTGGAGTGGATGTAGGTCCGGAGATTTGGACTATACCACTTTAAAATTCTATGTGCCCTCTATTCTCTTGCTTCTTACTTTTGTATCTTGATTTTTATCTTCCTTGCATTAACTGTCAAAATTCTTCTTTGGATACAATTTTCAATTAATCTTTTTGAAAGAGCAAAAATTTACAAAACCCAATTCACCCCCTCATGGGTTGCCACCTGGGCCTCACGGTATTTTTCAAGTCTTCAGATTAACCAATGCATTTTAATGCCGGGTTGATGCACAACATAAATCCTCTCATGAACTTCAGCCATTACCACCATGGCTTCCTCTATTCCTAAGAATTTTAGGAGTAGATCATCCATGTTTTTCTTGTAAAAATCGTAACCAAGTATAACGTAGTTTAATGCTTTTCTTTTTCGTTTTCAAATCGGTCGGGATGTGGGGATTTTGTAAGTACTAGATTATTGGATATCTCCAGTCACTTTTCTTTACATCCAATGCCATGACTTCGATTTGAAAGTCTCGGTCATAGACCAAGGGTAATGGATGTTTCTGTACGGTGATGGGGCTCTTGCATTAAGAATCCTCAGTCGTGAGGCAACTTGAGCCAATTCATCTGCCTCATTATTTTGGAACCCAGGGATGGATCTAACCGTTACGCCCGTGAATTGTTTTATGAGGTTATTGGGTATCGTAAGGCATCACTTGAGCATTTGTACTCGCCCCCAAGTTGTTTGATAACTAATTGGGAATCTCCAACAATCTCAGCATTGGTAATTCATATTTCTAGTAATATTCCAGGCCAACTACCAATACCTCGTACTCGGCTTGATTATCGGAACAGTCAAAGTCCAAGAGCAGCCTCTTCGGTGTGGGACCCATCAAACATTAGGACCCAAGGTTTTAGATGATGATTCCGATATTGAGGCATCTTACGTCATCTATACAAGGGTGATTGGCTAAGAAGTCGGCCAAACCCTGACCCTTGACCGCGCTTCGAGGCACATATTGAATACTTAAAACAATCCGCTTTAAAATCGCAAATCCATTTGGAGAGTTTCATTTAATACCAGGGCTTCGTCAATTTCATTTTGCGTTACACCGAAGAAAGTCAGGTTTCAATTCCAGTCGAAAAGATACTCTGTGACTGAAAGTTGTCCTTTGGTGGTGTCTCGGCCTTGTCCCCAGTCTCATTCCGATCTAGCTCTTTGGCTGTATTAACAACTGGGCTTTTCCTGGATTTTCCCCAATCTATCTTAGTAAGTTCAAGATCACTTCATTTTATAAAAGTTTTTTGTTCTATGTTCTTAAATTTTATGAAAGGCTGTGAAATTATTATCCCCCACGACTATACTTTTTAGTTTTTAATTAACGGATTGTGTTTCTATTGTGCATAGTTTTGAGGATTATTCTTCAGTAATTTCTGAGTTCTAACTGATAGATATCTGCATTTTCCTATCTTCGTGTCTCAGTAAAATTGAAAACATGTTTATCACGTGTTAAATAACGTTTTGCCATGTTTTATTATCATATCCTCCTATGTCATTTTCTAAATTTCAAAAGAATCTCCTATTCAAATTTCCAATCTAATGTTTTGGGTATTTCTCTTTTGGCACATTCATGTTGTTGTGAGCCACCCATTAACCGTGCCTTCACGCGAATACAAGGATTTGGTTTGATTATGTATATAAAAATGGAATGCGCAGGGCTTAGGTGATTTTTTTTTGTTTGGGACTAAAATCTATGAATTATTAGGTTTCGAGCAGGTTAGTATTACTGTGGAGTGTATGTTGAAAATGGCATTTTTTTAGGGAAAAATATTATCTATTTCGATAGCTATTATAAAAATTTATTGATTATTATATAAAGACCACTGCCTGCCCCTCCTGGAGCAAATTCCTAGTTTTTTCCTTGATGTGAGTCCAAAACCGAATATTCGACTCAAAGTTACATTTTACTTTTGAGACCGATAATCGGTTTGGGACTCACAATAAGTTTTCAAAGTCTAAAACCAACTGGTCCTAAACCTTAGGATGTGTTTGGATTACCAAAATCCGCAATTGGAGTCTACATCCTATTTTAATTCCTACTCTGGTTCACTATAAGCTCAATTTAAAAAAAAAATTCAAAAAAATCTAATAAAAATTTCATTCCAGAATTAAAATACTACATCTTGGGGGCGGGAAACACATTTCCCCTTTAATTATATGAAGATGTCATTTCTACCCCTAATTATGTTCAAATTTTCGAACTAATTAGGCCTTGTTTGGATTTGTAGGAATTTTCTGTAAAAGTTAGGAAAGGAAAAATATTCCTAAAATTTCTTACATTTTAATGTATGAAAAATATAACATGAACCAACCCTATTCAATTTTTAATTAAGACGGACCTTCGATTTTTGATAATATTTTCTAAATTAACCATAACAATATTATTTCTCTCTAAATCATGGAAAGAAATTTCCCGAAGAAGAAATTTCCCACTAGAAATCTTTTTTCTTGCAATCCAAACAGGGCCTAACGGTTTAGACCTGGCAAACGGGTAACCTGCGCGGGTACAGGTACTGGTACCGGCGGATATGGGTAAGAAATACCGGCGCGGGTACGGGTAGCCTTGCATGAACCCGGAACCCACCCGGGCGGGTACGGATATACCCACGGGTAACCCGCCAAATTTAAAGAAGAAATTATATATATTTTCCAAAAGAAATTATATGATGAACGGGTGTATGAACACATAAAGGTGGTAAGATGGATGTACAAGCCTTGATATTTAATCCAACAACAACTTCTTAACAAGTCAGCTACTGTTGGATCAAATATCAAGGATGGGATGATGAGTACATGCCCATTCATCATACAAATTTTCATTTACTTTAACAAGTGTTTGTCTTGGTACAACCAAAGATACCAGCCACATACTTGTTTTGTTGGCCCACCCACATAGTCTATTTTTTATTGTTTAGTGTTTAGGCCTTAAGAATAAAGAGTTGAAAACCGAATGGCGGGTAACCCGCGGGCACCAATGCCCGACCCAGACCCACCCGTGGGTCACAGGTACGGGTTGGGTGCGGGTATTTTTTCTCGCGGGTAATGAAATTGGTACCCGTACCCCTGCGGGCCGGGTGTACCCGCGGGTACGGGTCTCATTTTGCCAGGTCAATAACGGTTACCCGAAATTAGAATCGGAATTGGATCCCAATTCTAGTGCCTCATTCTTGCAATGGAATAACGAGCGAAGGATATATCTTGGAGGATACGAGGACGTTAATTCCAATGCCTTCTAAACACATCCAAAATCCTTAACAAATCTTCATTGATACGGGTACGTTGATTCTTGCAATCTAAAAAATCCTAAAAAAATCTTTGTTAAATCCGCTATTTTTTGCAGGGAGGGCGCACTATAAATAGCTTCACCAACAAAAGTGAGGAGAAACAGAGCAGAATGGGTTCTTCTTCCAACACCAACAACCTCTCCTTCGACCCTCCCTATCTCAAAACCAATTCCTTTCCTTCCCCTGTCAGAGCCTGGAAGATTTCCAACAAAACACCAACCTCGTTCCTTACATCCCACAATCTTTATACAAACCCTATAATTGGGCAAATTGTGAAAGCATAAGAAGGGCCATGGAATCTGACCACCACGTGAATTCGTATCACCAATTAGATCACTCAGCCCCGAACTCCTTCCTTTCCTTTGTTTCCATTTCTCCTTATCATTCTCGTCCTCATCAGTATTGCTCAATTTCAAATCCACATTCTCAAAGTAATTATCGCAAATGTATTCATGTGTATACCCAATTTGAGGTGAAGAATCCGACCATTGGACGAACTCCCATCGCTGATCAGGTCTCCCAGCCCCAAATTCCCGTCTCGTCTCCGTTTATGTTTCTCCTCCTCATTGTTCTTATCATCACCAGATCCGCTGAATTTGAGTTCCATTTTCTCACAGTAATGTCCGTAAATAAATCCCCGCGTATACCCATTTTCTTCATCGAAGAGGATTATGTGTCCGTGTCACTGCTTCACACGATAATCTCTATCTTAGTGGAATCCAATGCATATGTGGTGATCTCCAATAGTAACTCCCTCCCTAGCATTAAGGGTCCGGCTCTCGGTCTTCCAGCTGTTAATTCTCCTAATAATCTCCCTCTCCAGGTTCGACTCTTATTTGGCAAGCCATTGAAGGTTGTTACAGGAGGAGTTGTGGAGGCTGTTGTAAGAACTCGTGTTTGCCCTCTTATTAATGCACTTGGATGGGAGCGCGTTCTTAGCTGATAATTGGAAGGGTGCCATTTAGTATGGCGTTCCTCAATATATAATATGACAAAATATGCTCTCACGATCAGCAAAACCCATTAGCAGAAAATTTTCCTTTTGAAAATGGATCTCCACTCCCATCTCTTCAATTTTCCCTCTCTCAAGGCGTCTAGCTTCCCTATCCGGCGATGACGGCTAAACCCTGAGGTATGCTCTCTCTCTCTCTCTCTCTCTCTCTCTCTCTCTCTCTCTCTCTCCAACCCCCTATTGAATATCACAATACTTGTATCGCTCATGAGTCAAAAATGACATTTTTAGGGGAAAAAGGATTAGCAAAAATTGATCATGGTTTTAGGGCCTAAAAAGTTTTCATGGTGATTTTTTTCATTTTTTGTTGGATCTAGGTTTCATGATTAGGGTTGTAGGTTATTTTTTGACTGGATTTTACCCATTAAATCAAATAGATTCCTTCTTGCTGAAGATTTTGAATTTTCCGAATCTCCGCAAATTTCAAGTGCATTTTTTCAATTTGAATTCCAGAATTTCTCGAACATAAGATTCTTCTGAGTTTTTCTTAGTTCTGATATTGTTGAATGTCTCACTTTTAGTTACTCCTGATAATTTTGAACTTTGGTGATTGTGTAATTTTGTTTTTCTCCGAGGCTGTCTCTGAGAGATACATCCTCAATTTTCCCTGATCTAGTCCAAAATTTCATGAAAGTATCTTAGTGAGTTCAAGATCACTTCATTTTCTAAAAGTTTTTTGTTGTGCATTCTTTAATTCTAAAAAAGCTTGTGAAATTATTATTCCCGAAGGACTATACTTTTAGTTCATTAATTAATAGGTCTGTAAAATTAGGGTTTCTGCTGTACAAAATTGAATACCTTTTTTTTTTATATTATCAAGTGTTTAAAAAAGGAAAAATATTGAAAGCTTGTTCTAAATATCATTTTGGCACGTGTTATTATCATTTTCTCCGCTCTGGCAGTTTAAAAAATTCAAAAGAGACTCCTATTCAAATTTCCAATTTAATGTTTTGGGTCCTTTTCTTTTGGCACACTCAAGTTGTTGTGAGCCACCCATTAATTGTGCTTTGGCTTGCATACAAGAATTTGTTTTGATTTTGTATATAGAACCGGAATATGGAAGGACCAGCTTAAATTTTTGAGTTTGGGACTAAAATCTAAAAATTAGGTTCATGGTAGTATTAATATGGATCGTGTGTCAAAAATGGTAATTTATAAAGAAAATGATTAATTAATTTGTTGGAAATTACAATAATTTATTGATTATTGTATACAAACCATTGTCTACCTCTCACGGAGCAAATTCCTAGCGTGATCTGAGCCCAAAACTAAATTTGGACTCAAATTTACATTAACTTTTGAGTCCAATAAAAGGTTTGGGACTCACTATCCATTATCAAAATCTAAAAAAAGACATCCTATTTCAATTCCTAGTTTGTTCCCTGAAAAATAGATGAAAAATAAAATAAAAATTTAAGAGGGATGCTAGACTGAAGGGAGTCCTTGCAAAAACCAGTTACAAGCACCAATGGGGGCGCCATAGTAACTTTTTTTTTTGCAAGGGCGCCCTTCAGTCTATCATTCCTCATTGTGATTAAAAATTTCATTCCGCCCCGCAAAATCAGAATACCCTATCTTGGGGGCCAGAAACAGATTCCAAAATTTCCCTTCAATGTCATTCCTACCTCTAATTCTGTTTTTTTTTTTTTTTTTTCCAACCAGTCATGCGGAATTGGAAGGGAACGCAGGCGAAATCCAAATATATCTTGCTAGATGCGGAAACCCACGCGAAATCCAAATATATCTTGCTAGATACGGAATCCCACGCCAAATCCAAATATATCTTGCTAGATACGAAAACCCACGCGAAAATCCAAACATATATCTTCGTGGATACGGGGATGCCTTTTCTTGGCATTTGGACTATTATATATATATTGAGGAATAGCCAAAGAAAGGACACGCTTGCAAATATCAGCTAAAAGGAGAGCAAACATGGGTTCTTACAACACCCACCATAACCCCTCCTGTAACAACCTTCAATGGCTTGCCAATGAAGAATCGAAGCTAGAGAGGGAGATTATTCGAAGAATTGATAGCGGGAGGACCGAGACCCTTAACCCTATTTCTAGGGAGGGTGTTACTATTGCAGATCACTGCATATGTGTTGGATTCCATGAAGAAAGAGATTATCGGGTGGGCCAGCGGCACGGCCTTATAATGGTTGGTCCCTAGCAAATTTCATCTTTTAGTAGTTTTTGATGATCAAGAACAAATTTTACCTTCATTTCAAATGACTTTGCATTACTGCAAATGATTTTCTTCCCATTTATTTCAAATGACTTTGTATTAGTTTATGGAGAAAAAATACTAGGGAATTTAAATACTAATGTCTCTCCATCTTTTTTTGCAGGGGACTTCCTTTAGTTTCTGTCGGCGAATAGGAGATAAACATGTGTAATTGACATACGCATTTGATTTGTATTTGCATTTTCTTTGCGAGCGTTGTTTGGCATGGATTTCTTCACGCAACTGTTCAATGCATTCTCTTAGCACCCCATTCTGCTCCTGCAACTCCTCCACAAATTCATTGAAATGAGCTGCTCATCAGAAATGGAAAAGCATTAGAAAAATTCCAAAACAGGAATAAATAAAAATTAAGTATCGAAGAAAAGTTTTTGGCAAGCCAAATAAAGCTTATGATAGGTTCATTTGGGAGAAGTATAGAACTGCACCCATATGTATAACACCACAAACATCAAAGTATTGAAGACTTCTCCCTAAAAGAACTTAGCGGTTCTGACGATGATGAGAACGATGAGGACGAGGAGCAAAAACGGAGATGAGAGGGGGGCTGGGAGATCTGATCGGCAGTGGGATTTCATCCAGTGGTCGGATTCTTCACAGGAATCGGAATTTGGGTTCATCGAAATAAGTTATATGTATTTCATATAAAGTTTTTTTTTTAATATAAATTAATTGTGGGTTATTTTCAGTTTCTTGGAATTTTCTAGTAATATACATGATCGTTTGTTTGGTCTTAAGATTCACAGGCATGTAAAGATGAGAAGCAGAATGTGTTTACTGTACATATGTATGGTACAATGGTTAGATTATAAAATTTCTAAAACTGGCAGAGGACTTTCTTGTAATGTGAATGTGAGTATGGTCTAACTGTAAGCGTTAATTATCCACATTTAGGGTTAGACAATAGAACTTCTCTCAACCAACAGGGACATTTTCTTGGAATTTGGATGTGGGTATAATATAAATAAATTGCTTAAAATTATTTTCAGCATGGAGTGGACATTTTCTTGGAATGTGGATGCGAGTATAGTTTAAACAAATTCGTAAAAATATATTCAGCATGGAGTTTGGAGATTCTAATTTTTGGTAAAAACTGTTTCATTTCGCTAATAATAATATTCCAGTTACATATGTGTATGTCGAATATTCTGACAACTCCTGTAGAACATAAATATGCAGATTTTTTCGAGTTGTGTTGACCTAGATGCAAATATCAATGCTGAAAATTGCAGACACGGATAATGATAGTTGTATGAGAAGATCTTGTATTTAACAAGGACATTTAAATTCTAATACTGATACTAAGTTACGAGCAGGGAGACATGCTTAAATGCCCAAGAAAAGATGAAATTTGCAACTTCCTCTTATTTCCCCCTTGTTTGCTATAAGCGTTCGTCATGGTTATATTTCATTTTTTCAGATCCTTGTTTAAAGGACTAAATAGTTTGCAATGTGTGAATTGTAAATGTCAAATAGAACATTGAATAGGAGAATAACCTATTCAAATAACTCATAGTTATTTGCATTTGATTAAGTTCCAGGCACCACAAGATAATGCCAACCAAGTCGTTCCCTTGTACGAAGTTAAGGACTTTATTTTTGGCAATACATTTATTATAGCCAAAGGTTCACTTGGTTTCGTTTAAGGATTTTTCATCCATAGATTATATGACGCTTGGAAGTTCATTGTTCTGTAGGTGAAGGTGCCCTTTTGGGAACTAATGATGGAGAACCTCTTTTTACGAAATCACAAGTTTCTTCGTTGCTTATTAGAGGATCGTTCACCTATGGTTGTCAAAATTCTTCTTGCCAATTGGAATTAACAGACTCATCATTACGGGTCTCATGAAGCTTAATGTTCTCTATGGCTGTCAATTTCAAAATAGGCAACATGAGGAACTTAGGCTATGATGTAAGGGAAACAATGTGGGGATCGCCCTTTTTCATCTTGATTTTTATCTTCCTTGCATTAACTGTCAAAATTCTTCTTTGTATACAACTTTCAATTAATCTTCTAAAATTTACAAAACCCAATTCACCCTCCTCTTGGGTTGCCGCCTGAGCCTTACAGTATGTTTCAAGTCTTTAGATTAACCAATGCATTTTAATGCCGGCTTGATGCACACTACAAATCCTCTCATGAACTTCAGCCATTACCACCATGGATTCCTCTATTCCTAAGAATTTTAGGAGTAGATCATTCATGTTTTTCTTGTAAAAATCGTCACCAAGTATAAGGTAGTAATGCTTTTCTTTTCGTTTTCAAATTGGTCAGGATGTGGGGATTTTGTAAGTAGTAGATTATTGGATATCTCCGGTCACTATTCTTTACATCCAATGCCATGACTTCGATGCGAAAGGGTAATGGATGTTTCTGTTGCGGTGATTGGTTTCTTGCAAATACCTTTAAGAATCCTGAGTCCTGAGGCGACTTGAGCCAATTCATTTGCCTCACTATTCAGGAACCTAGGGACGGACCTAACCGTAACGTCTGTGAATTGTTTTATGAGGTTATTGGCTATCGTATGATACCGGACTAAGGCTTCACTAGAGCATTTGTACTCGCCCCCAAGTTGTTCGATAACTAATTGGGAATCTCCAACAATCTCAACATTGGTAATTCCCATTTCTAGAAATATTCGAGGCCAATTATCAATACCTCGTGCTTGGCCTGATTATTGGAACACTCAAAGTCTAGCTGAAATGAGAACTGAGTTCTCCCACCATTAGGAGCAATAATTGAGATTCCTGCTCTAGCAGCCTCTTCGGTGTGGGAACCATCAAACATTAGGACCCAAGGCTTTAGACGATGATTCCAATATTTAGGCATCTTACCTCATCCGGTTCAACATCGATACAAGGGCGATTGGTTAAGAAGTCGGCCAAAACCTGACCCTTGACTGCGCTTTGAGGCACGTATTGAATACTTAAAACAATCCGCTTTAAAATCTCCAAATTCATTTGGAGAGTTTCCTGGCAATACCAGGGCTTCATCAATTTCATTTTGAGTTAGACCGAAGAAAGTCAGGTTTGCATTTCTATTGTGCATAGATTTGAGGATTATTCTTCAGTAATTTCTGAGTTTTGTCTAATAGATATCTAAATTTTCCTATCTTCGTGTCTCAACAAAATTGAAAACATGTTTATCACGTGTTAAAAAAAAATAAAAATTGAAAACTTATTCTAAATATCGTTTTGCTATGTGCTATCATCATACCCCCCTATGTCATTTTCAAAATTTCAAAAGAACCACCTATTCAAATTTCCAATCTAATGTTTTGGGTATTTCCCTTTTGGCACATTCATGTGGTTGTGAGCCACCCGTTAACCGTGCCTTTACGTGAATACAAGGATTTGGTTTGATTTTGTAAATAAAAATGGAGTGTCCAGGGCTTAGGTGAATTTTTTTTGCTTGGGACTAAAATCTAAGAATGAGGTTTCGGGCAGGATAGTATTACTAATCCTATGTTGAAAATTGCATTTTTTAGGGAAAAATATTTTCTATTTTGGTATAGCTATTATAATAATTTATTGATTATTGTATAAAAACCACTGATGTCCCTCATGAAGCAAATTCCTTGTTTTGTCCTTGATGTGAGTCCAAAACCGAATATTGGACTCAAAGTTACATTTTACTTTATCAAAATCTAAAACAAACTGGTCCAAAACCTTAGGCTATGTTTGGAATGCCAAAATCAAGAATTGTAGTCCACATCCTATTTCAATTCCTATTCTGGTTCCCGATAAACTCAATGCAAAAAAATTAAAAAAAAAAATACTTCAAAAAAATCTAACAAAAATTTCATTCCAGAATTAAAATACCACATCTTGGGACGGGAAACACATTTCCCTTTTAATTATAATAAGATGTCATTTCTACCCTTAATTATGTTCATTTTTTCGAAGTAATTAGGCCATGTTTGGATTGTAGGAATTTTCTGGGAAAGTTAGGAAAGGAAAAATATTCCTAAAATTTCTTACATTTTTATATATGAAAAATATAACATGAACCAATCCTATTCAATTTTTAATTAAGATGGACCTTCGATTTATGATAATATTTTCTAAATTAACCATAATAATATCAACTCTCTAAATCATGGAAAGAAATTTCCCGAAGAAAAAATTTCCCGCCGGAAATCTTTTTCTTGCAATCCAAACAGGGCCTAAAGGTTACCCGAAATTAGAATCGGAATCGGATCCCGATTCTAGTGCCTCATTCTTGCAATGGAATCGCAAGCGAAGTATATATCTTGGAGGATACGAGTACGTTAATTCCAATGCCTTCGAAACACACCCGAAATCCTTAACGTATCTTCGTCGATTCGGGTATGTTGATTCTTGCAATCTAAAAAATCTAAAAACATCTTTATTAAATCCGCTATTTTTTGTAGGGAGGGCGCATTATAAATAGCTTCACCATCAAAAGAGAGGAGAAACAGAGCATAATGAGTTCTTCTTCCAACACCAACAACCTCTTCATCGACCCTCCCTATCTCAAAACCAATTCTTTTCCTTCCCTTGCCAGAGCCTGGAAGATTTCCAACAAAAAACCAACCTCATTCCTCACATCCCACAATCTTTATTCAAACCCTATAATTGGGCAAATTCTAAAAGCATAAGCATGGACTGGAATCTGACCACTAAGCGAATTCCTGTCACCGATCAGATCACTCAGCCCCGAACTCCTTCCTTTCCTCTATTTCCGTTTCTCTTTATCATTCTTGTCCTTATCAGTACCGCTCAATTTCAAATCCACATTCTCAAAGTAATTACCGTAAATGTATTCATGTGTATACCCATTTTCCGGTGAAGAATCCGACCACTAGACAAAATCCCATCGCTTATCAGATCTCCCAGCCCCAAATTCCCACCTTGTATCCGTTTCTGTTCCTCCTCCTCATCGTTCTTATCATCGTCAGAACCGCTAAATTCGAGTTCCACTCTCTCATAGTATTGTTCGTAAATAGGCTCCAGCGTATACTCATTTTCTTGATCAAAGAGGATTATATGGCCGTGCCAGTGCCACACTCGACAATCTCTTTCTTCATTGAATCCAACGCATATGCGGTGATCTCCAATAGTAACACCCTCCCTAGAATTAGGGTTCAGGGTCTCGATCCTCCCGTTATCAATTCTCCGAATAATCTCCCTCTCTATCTTCGATTCTTCTTTGGCAAGCCATTGAAGGTTGTTGCAAGAGGAGTTGTGGAGGCTGTTGTAAGAACTCCTGCTTGCCCTGTTATTAATGCACTTGGATGGGAGCACTGCTTTAGCTCATATTTAGAAGGGCACCATTTAGTTTGGCATTCCTAAATATATAATACGCCAAAATATGCTCTCACTATCAGCAAATATTTTACCTGTGTCCAGAAACATACGGGTAAGGCCGTACAAGTTTTGGATTCTGGGCAGAGACGGAGGAGTGGGGGCAATTGACCCCCGAAATGTTTTTGGAGCAGTATTACCTACTTACTTAAAATGACAAAATTACCTTTACCCCTCTTTGATTTTTAATTTATTGCAAAGAGAGACACAATTCTAATTCATTTACCAAACCCATTAGCGGAAAATTTTCCTTTCGAATTTTCTGAATCTCTGCAAATTGTCAAGTGCATTTTTTCCATTTGAATTCCAAAATTTATTGAAAATAAGATTCTTCTAAGTTTTTCTTAGTTCTGACAATGTTGAATGTTTCACATTTAGTTACTCCTGATAATTTTTAATTTAGGTGATTGTGTAATTTTATTTTTCTCCGAGGCTGTCTGTGAGAGATACGTCCTTAATTTTCCCTAATCTAGTCATAAATTTCATGAAAGTATCTTAGTGAGTTCAAGATCACTTCATTTTCTAAAAGTGTTTTGTTGTTCATTCTTTAATTCGAAGGAAGCCTGTGAAATTATTATTCCCAATGACTATACTTTTAGTTCTTTAATTAACGGACATTTGGGTTTCTATTGTGCATAGTTTTGAAGATTACTCCTCAATTGCTGAGATTTAATAGATGTCTGCATTTTCCTATCTTCGTGTCTCAACAAAATTGAAAACCATTTTTTTATCAAGTGTTTAAAAAAAAAGGAGAAATATTGAAAGTTTGTTCTAAATATCATTTTGGCACGTGTTATTATCATTTTCTACACTCCGGTAGTTTCAAAAATCCAAAAGAGACTCTTATTCAAATTTCCAATTTAATGTCTTGGGTCTTTTTCTTTTGGCACACTCAAGTTGTTCAAAACTAAATTTGGACTCAAATTTAAATTTGGGACTTACTATCCATTATCAAAATCTAAAACAAAGGGAGCCTAAACACCCTATTTCAATTCCTAGTCTACTTCTCCGTAAACTAAATAGAAATAAAATTAAAATAAAAAATTTAAGAGGGATGCTAGACTGAAGGGAGCCCTTGCAAAAACCATTTACAAGGGCACCCCCATTGGTCTATCTCAAGAAATGCATTTATAATGGCACTGAAAATTAGGGATCCCTTCCAAAAACCAGTTACAAGCACCAATGGGGGTGCCATTGTAACTTGTTTTTTTTTGCAAGGCCGCCCTTCAGTCTATCATTCCTCATTCCCATTAAAAATTTCATTCCGTCCAGCAAAATCAGAATACCCCATCTTGGGGGCCAGAAACAGATTCCAAAATTTCCCTTCAATGTCATTCCTACATCTAATTCTGTTCTTTTTTTTTTCTTTTTTTCCAGTCATGCGGAATTGCAAGGGAACGCACGCGAAATCCAAATGTATCTTGCTAGATGCGGAAACCCACGCGAAATCCAAATATATATTGCTAGATACGGAATCCCACGCCAAATCCAAATATATCTTGCCAGATACGAAAACCCACGCGAAAATCGAAACATATATCTTGGTGGATACGAGGATGCTTTTCTTGGCATTTGGACCATTATATATATGGAGGAAAGAGCACCCTTTCCAATATCAGCTAAACATGGGTTCTTACAACACCCATCACAGCTCCACCTCTAACAAACTTCAAAGGCTTGCCAATGAAGAATTAAAGCTGGAGAGAGAGATTATTCGGAGAATTGATGGAGGGAGGATCGAGACCCTGAATTCTAATTCTAGGGAGGGCATTACTATTGGAGATCACGGTATATGCGTTGGGTTCCATGAAGAAAGAAATTATCTGGCGTGGCAGTGGCACGGCCACATAATCCTCTCTGATCAAGAAAATGGGTATACACGGGAACATATTTATGGACATTACTATGAGAGAGTGGAACTCGAATTTAGCTGTTCTGACGATGATAAGAAGGATGAGGAGGAACAGAAACGGAGACGAGGTGGGGATTTGGAATTTCGTCCAGTGGTCGGATTCTTCATGGAATCGGAATTTGGGTTCATCGAAATAAGGTATAGGTTTTTCTTTCTGTATATTTTTTTGTATCTATTTGTAATGGGGTTAAAATCACCCTTGTTGGGGTTTCCATGATTTTCAGTTTTGGGATTAATATATTTGTCCCCATATAAAGCTTTTTTAATATAAAATAATTGTGGGTTATTTTCAGTTTTCTTGGAATTTTGTAGTAATATGCATGCTCGTTTGTTTGATGGGATTTGCTAGCGTCCATTGCCTAGCATCCATCGCAGATGGTCTGTCGCATGTCGGCTGAGCCACCTCATGAATGAAGACAGAAGCTGCTGTAAAGTGAGCCTATGTGGCTGGTCCGACATGCAACAGACCATCTGCGATGGACGCTATGCGATGGACGCTAGCAAATCCCTTGTTTGATATTATGATTCGTAGGCATGTAACAATGAGAAGTGGAATGTGTTTACTATACAATGGTTACAATATAGAACTTCTAAAACTGGCAGAGGACTTTCTAGTAATGTGAATGTGAGTATGGCCTAACCATATATGTTAATTATCCACTTTCTAGTAATGTGAATGTGAGTATGGCCCTCGATTGCATGGCTCTCTATATGTATGTGTGTGGTTTTTGACATTTTAGTCTGTGACTAACTTGAATTTTCTCTAATCAGGGAAATAACTCTGATCACCATTGATATCTTGGTGGAGACGTGTGATATTATTGGAAATCCTGTGATTTTTAGGGGACTTCACACAGCCTTCAATGCAAACTCGGTGTTTCCCCACGTGATCCTCAACAATTCTACAATCAACAGCCACAGCTGGGAGGGACACCCTTTCATTCCGTTCCAATTCTGGCTCCACCTCTCCGGACTTTCCCTTCTATAAGTGGAGGGGTGAACGTATCTGCTCTTTGCTCTCAAGTCAGGTTTATGTACCGAGAGTACGCAATTCTCAAAGCCGCATTCATAAGTATGCAGGAAGAATTCGATGAACGTGTTCATGCTTCTACTTTTGCCTTTGAAAAGAAGAGAAATTATATCATGCCCGATCGGGCATGCTCTGGTAAAAGAGTACCGCCCTTGATATTTGATCCAACAGCAGCCCCTTAAAAAGATGAAAAAAGGGGCTACCTAGGTGTGGGACTAGGTAGGACCCAACCTGATATGGAACAGGCTTAAAGGACTTAATCTAATGCATTCCATCAACTCTAGGGCTTTATGCCATTTTCTTTGTATTGAATAAGTGATCAATTGTTGATGTGGGTGTTCTCTTGGTGCATTTGAAATTATTTGTTTGATTGAAAATGGAATTGGGTCTTCTCATGGGAGTGCAAGGTGCTGTAAAGATAGACGTAGGACTAACATTGGGAAGAATATTGTAATACCCGGTCCCAAGTATTTTGGTATAAAATTTATAATGGGTGTCATTATCAAAAATCAAGCCAAGATTAATTGCTAGAAATGGGTGTTAGTATCAAATAAAGCTTGTAAATTTTCTTTGAAATGGGTGTTAATATCAAATGGATTTAAGATGTATTTTATAAAATAAGATAGGGTGCTATTATCATCAATGAATTAAAGTTAAAGTTGGCATTGTATAAAATAAGATAAGAATCAAATAAGGTAGCAATAATTTCAATATTCTTCAATATTCAATCCTAACTTATTTTTATTAAAAATAGTAAAGGGTGCTATTAAATTTGACATTGTATAAAATAAGATAAGAATCAAATAAGGTAGCAATCATTTCAATATTCTTCAATATTCAATCATAAGGTAGCAATGATTTCAATATTGAAAAGATTAGGAATCTCTATCTTTTCAATATTCTTCAATATTAAATCATAAGGTAGCAATCATTTCAATATTAAAAAGAGAAAGAAATGTGTGGGATGTTGGGAACCTTGCGAGGCTTTTCTCTTCACTCTACAACCTTTTCTCTCCACTTTCTTCTCTACAACTTTTTCTCTCCAGAACCTTTTCTCTCCACTCTCTTCTCTACAATTGATGAAGGTTAGTTGTTGTGGGCTTTAGAAAGGGGAGGTGTTGATGAAGGTTAGTTGTTGTAAAAATTAAAAAGGGGTGGTGTTGATGAAGGTTAGTTGTTGTGGGCTTTAGAAAGAAGAAATATAAGTGTTGGATGTAGTTGTTGTGGGCTTTAGAAAGAAGGAATATAGGTGGTGTTTGAGGCCATTGGGATGCTTGTAACTCTCCTACATTGGGATGCTTATAACTCTCCTACAAGACCAAATTCCACACCACTTTAGAACCATTGCAAAACAGTCCTAGAAACCATTGCAAAACAGTCTTAGAAGCCATTGCAAAACAGTCCTAGAAACCTCTGCAAACTGTTATTGCGGCCAGTAAATAAACTACTTTCCACCATCTTGTTGCCATAACCTTGTGTCCAAGAATCAAGGCCTACAAGACCTCATATTCTTGAGATCAACTACGGTTGGGTGGATCTTCATCACGAACAATTGCCAAAATCTTGGGTGGATCTTCATCACGAACAATTGCCAAAATTCTGTAAGTTCATATTCTTACCCAGTTCCCTTCTAGTTTCAGCTTTGCAAATTCCCTTCCTTGCCAAGAACAAAAAGGAGGAAAAGAGTAGTCTTAATTAAATAAATTTGGTTGGGCAAATGGGATTGGAGTTTAGGTGCGATATGTTAGAAAGGAGTTTTTAGAGCCGTCCTAATTTCTTTTCTTTTTAGAGGCGTCCTAATTTCTTTTCTTTTCAGATCAACGTCGTCCTAGAGAAAACAAAACAAATTCAGAAATTCGTGCAAGAGGTAGGTGATCCTACCCTATGTCAGTGTATTATCAAATAATTACATTAGCTAAGTTGAAAGCTTTCTATTTCAATTTTTGCATATCTACTTTGACTTGGAACTTGTTTTGGAGAAGATTCTTACTGACCTTTTTTTTTAGTATGTCATTTTACATAGTTGAATATCATTATGCATGGTAATTTTTTTAGTCTTGAAATGTTTTCATTCCTATACATAAAAAGCTTTATGAAGAACATGATTTTGAAAATTAGAATTCATGAAGCAACAATTTGAAAAGCACTTTGTTTACGATATGGATTTGATATGGTCATGAAGCAACAATTTGAAAGCACTTTGTTTACGATATGGATTTGATATGGATTTCATAGATTTGAAATGGGGGAAGTCCCCTATGGCTTGAAGCGTTTACAAATTTATGGCATGGTATTGCAAACATTAAAATTGCTTCTCTCTATAAATGTATACTTGTATGCAGTCTTGGTATGGAATGGATTCCACCAGTAAGGTTGATCTCTGGTGGGGATCTAGTGCCCAACCTACCAGTGGGTGAGTACACTGGACGTGATCACGTAGACCGGTCAAATTTTATCTACCCGTAAGGTTGATCTCGGGCGGCCAGTAGGGAGTCCTCTGGCTATTGATATTGTGACATTGCGCACTTTAGGACCTGTGAGTCCTGCGAACGAGTGTTCGCCTTGGGTTACGCTACTTGCCAATAAGGTTGGAAATTGGCCACAGAGAAGACTGTTATGTTTGAAAATATATATTCTTGTCATTGATTTCCAAGTGAAAAACTGCATAACCGAGTGGTTGGAACTGTTTTGTAAAAACATGTATTTTTCTTATATAGCTTATGTAGAAATGATCTTTTTAATTCTTATCAATTTCTGCATTGGCTAAATTTTATGGCATGCTACGTCTTTTCCGCACAAGTTTGTTTTTGTTTTCCTATTAGCTGGCTTGGATTTGGAAAACCGGCTGGGCTGTTAGCTCATTATGTGGTTTAACAAATTTCAGATACAGAGGAGCGGCAGTAGATTTGCTGAGATCAGGCACTTGGATTGGAGCCTAGGAGATTTGTTCTTTATTTCATTGTTCCAATTTAGAAACCTTTGATATTTTATTAAGGTGATTGTCTTGAAATAATTATTGTTGGATTTAGACTTATGGACCTAATCTATATTTGTATTTCATTATGAGACTAAAATTTCCGCATTTATTAGTTACTCTGATTGTTGAGAATAGTTGATCGAAAAAGGAGCCTTGCATGCTTGTGGGGGCGACCCTATGGGCGTGCGGCGGCTGTCACGTGTGCCGGACCCTAGATTCTGGGTTCGGGGCGTGACAAATATGGTATCTCGACAACCATGACTCCCTAACATTTCATCCGTATGGAATCTTTCAAAAGGGTTCTTAATTTCGAACAAGTATAGATTGCTATTTTTGGATATCGATATTCAATTATTTAACATTCAACAACAAATTCAAGTCAGAAACAAAATCTATCTTAATGCACCTAAATGTCGAATCTTGTATAAGATTCATATCTAAAATCATTTATACTTCATATTTGATAAAAACCATACTAAGAGTTAAACAACAATTATGATGTCTTATTCTTGCTTTGCGTGGGATCATGATTTGCAAAACATGTCTGAACTTGATGCCTTGTTTTGCCAAAATGGCAAACCACGTGTGGGTATACATTAACAAGGTTTACAATTTACTTTGATTTGCAAAACATGAACATTGATCCAAGCAAGATTGTATGTCTATCTCAGTTGGAAGGTGCTTTCTGTTTCAACCAAAAGATTGTGTGTTCGATCCCAACCCTCACCTAGCCAAATTAATAATAATCCAAGATCATTGGGCAATGAGGTTCTAATTTGGGACAAAAGCAAAAAGGCGAGTCATTATTGTTCGTCCTATTAGTTAGAGATGTGAAGCCAAGGAGACGATACTCAATTCACTATGAGGCTTCCTTTCTGTTATATATTATTAACTATATTTCGTGGGTTAGTTACAAAACTATAGGGCATAGACAAGGAGTCCTTTTGTCACTCCTTTCTTTTAACTTTGTAGGCATAGTTATTAGCTGCATTATTTACTCGATGAAGGCCCATATTCTTACTGAATGCATCAAAATTTTTAGATCACTTGAATTGATACCCCACCTTTCAGATGACCCTCTTGATTTTTGGTAATCATAAGTTGACTCAAAAGAGGTGGAATCATTGACCCATTAGAAAGGGGTTAAAGGGGTTAAACTTGCTTTTAGTTATTAGCTTTTCTTTAACATGGGATGGCTATAGTATAGACACAACTATTTGCATTGGTTCCTACTACATGAGGACGCAAGACTACACTTGTATTGTTCTTACCACTGAAAACTAAAAGACCTGAATGATAGTTAAGAAGGTGAAGTTCCGTTATACATTTTGGTAATGCACATTTTATGGTTTCCTTGTAGGCCTTTTTAAAAGCTATAGATGATGTTGTTTTTTAGATTCTATATTCAGAAATGCAAGTTTTAGTTGACAAATTGGTTTGTTCGACATCTATAGGCTTGCATAGAGGTTAACAATTGTGGCACTCAGACCATGTCATTTGATGATTATGAAGGGACCAATCCAGAAATAGAGGACAACGATTTTATTACTAACAAGAGAGAGTTGTAACCACAAGGAGTGGATCCAAAAAAGGGTTGGGGTTTTCGAGGTCTGCATAAGGTATTATCACTAGTTTTAAACTTGGAAAATACATGTTCTATATCCCATGCTCTGGCTACTCAGATATTCTTTAGACAATTAATGCTTTTGATTTGCATGTTAGGCTATTATTTGTGGCAAAATTGGGCAAGCGTCTGTGCAGAAAATCTTGAGGAATGGGTTCACTGTGACCATCTTTACCAAAGAATTGTAGGTGCAGAGCACTTTCCAAAACCAGCTCAGTGGTATTCAAATTTGAAGTTAGATCCAGTAGTAACCATGTATGTAAGCCCAACGGTACACCCCTTGACAATTTTATATCTTGTTTTGATGATTCCAAACACAAGTGATTAAGTGGTATTAATTTTGTTTGTTGCTTAAGTGTTTAGACTTTAGCAAAGTACCTAAGTCAAGGAATCATGGATCTAGTCCAAGGCAATCATGACGATCAAGTGAGCTGAAGGAAAGAAGAGGAGATCAATGACGAAGATGAGGACTTGAAGATTGGATATCAACTTTAAAGATTCATGTCAAAGTCTTGTGATAGATTGTATAAATCTAATTCACTAAATAATCTCATGGGTACCTAAAAGGGTTCCAAATAATATAATAAAACAAGGAACTCAAAGCCCAAGTGCCAAAGTGAGCTTAAATGTGAAAAGCATCAAATTGGCACTTGGATGGTGGTTGGCCACAGTCCATTATCTTATAGATAATAGCTCTAGACATATTTCCAAATATTTTGCAAATTTTTTTTAAAAGATAATATGCTCTCTTAAGTTGCCATCGAGCACAAGAACGCCGGAATCTTATAAGATGAGAGGGAGATATGAATTTTATAAGAAGACTGCATAAATGTGGAAACATTTAGAATCTGTCTAGCGGTCGGCAGGCGAGGCGACCGGAACGGCCAGCCTCCAGCCACAAACTGTGTTTTTAAATAGGCCTAGTGCGGGATATCCAACCTTCCTTACAGCATCGTAGAAGGACTGCAAATTCTGAGGCGGATATTCTGGCTAAAGAGGGGGTTCATTTATCGGGTATTCGATTTGTTTATCTGCCCGAATCTGACATACCACCCATTTAGGGGGTATTGTCCCACGATTTCTCTTTCTTTTTATTTTCGGGAACATCTTGTCCCCGCTCTCTGTACTTTGTTTTACTTCTATTAAAAGTTACCTTTCAAAAAGAAGAAGAAGAGGCCTAGCAGCTGGTTGAAACTAGCTGTTTATTGGGGGAGCCATGCAATAACTAGTTTTGTGCAGTTTGCCTATAAAAAGGTGATGGGGCTCTTGCATTAAGAATCCTCAGTCGTGAGGCAACTTGAGCCAATTCATCTGCCTCACTATTTTGGAACCCAGGGATGGATCTAACCGTTACGCCCGTGAATTGTTTTATGAGGTTATTGGGTATCATATGATACTGGACTAAGGCATCACTTGAGCATTTGTACTCGCCCCCAAGTTGTTTGATAACTAATTGGGAATCTCCAACAATCTTAGCATTGGTAATTCATATTTCTAGTACTCGGCTTGATTATCGGAACGGTCAAAGTCCACCTGAATTTGGAACAAGAGTTTTTCTTACTATAGCAGCCTCTTCGGTGTGGGATCCATCAAACATTAGGACCCAAGGTTTTAGATGATGATTCCGATATTGAGGCATCTTACGTCATCTATACAAGGGTGATTGGCTAAGAAGTCAGCCAAACCCTGACCCTTGACCGCGCTTCGAGGCACATATTGAATACTTAAAACAATCCGCTTTAAAATCGCAAATCCATTTGGAGAGTTTCATTTAATACCAGGGCTTCGTCAATTTCATTTTGCGTTACACCGAAGAAAGTCAGGTTTCAATTCCAGTCGAAAAGATACTCTGTGACTGAAAGTTGTCCTTTGGTGGTGTCTCGGCCTTGTCCCCAGTCTCATTCCGATCTAGCTCTTTGGCTGTATTAACAACTGGGCTTTTCCTGGATTTTCCCCAATCTATCTTAGTAAGTTCAAGATCACTTCATTTTATAAAAGTTTTTTGTTCTATGTTCTTAAATTTTATGAAAGGCTGTGAAATTATTATTCCCCACGACTATACTTTTTAGTTTTTAATTAACGGATTGTGTTTCTATTGTGCATAGTTTTGAGGATTATTCTTCAGTAATTTCTGAGTTCTAACTGATAGATATCTGCATTTTCCTATCTTCGTGTCTCAGTAAAATTGAAAACATGTTTATCACGTGTTAAATAACGTTTTGCCATGTTTTATTATCATATCCTCCTATGTCATTTTCTAAATTTCAAAAGAATCTCCTATTCAAATTTCCAATCTAATGTTTTGGGTATTTCTCTTTTGGCACATTCATGTTGTTGTGAGCCACCCATTAACCGTGCCTTCACGCGAATACAAGGATTTGGTTTGATTATGTATATAAAAATGGAATGCGCAGGGCTTAGGTGATTTTTTTTTGTTTGGGACTAAAATCTAAGAATTATTAGGTTTCGAGCAGGTTAGTATTACTCTGGAGTGTATGTTGAAAATGGCATTTTTTTAGGGAAAAATATTATCTATTTCGATAGCTATTATAAAAATTTATTGATTATTATATAAAGACCTGCCCCTCCTGGAGCAAATTCCTAGTTTTGTCCTTGATGTGAGTCCAAAACCGAATATTGGACTCAAAGTTACATTTTACTTTTGAGACCGATAATCGGTTTGGGACTCACAATAAGTTTTCAAAGTCTAAAACAAACTGGTCCTAAACCTTAGGCTGTGTTTGGATTACCAAAATCCGGAATTGGAGTCTACATCCTATTTTAATTCCTATTCTGGTTCACTATAAGCTCAATTTAAAAAAAAAAATTCAAAAAAATCTAATAAAAATTCATTCCAGAATTAAAATACTACATCTTGGGGGCGGGAAACACATTTCCCCATTAATTATATTAAGATGTCATTTCTACCCCTAATTATGTTCAAATTTTCGAACTAATTAGGCCTTGTTTGGATTTGTAGGAATTTTTTGTAAAAGTTAGGAAAGGAAAAATATTCCTAAAATTTCTTACATTTTAATGTATGAAAAATATAACATGAACCAACCCTATTCAATTTTTAATTAAGACGGACCTTCGATTTTTGATAATATTTTCTAAATTAACCATAACAATATTATTTCTCTCTAAATCATGGAAAGAAATTTCCCGAAGAAGAAATTTCCCACTAGAAATCTTTTTTCTTGCAATCCAAACAGGGCCTAACGGTTTAGACCTGGCAAACGGGTAACCTGCGCAGGTACGGGTACGGGTACCGGCGGATATGGGTAAGAAATACCGGCGCGGGTACGGGTAGCCTTGCATGAACCCGGAACCCACCCGGGCGGGTACGGGTATACCCACGGGTAACCCGGCAAATTTAAAGAAGAAATTATATATATATTTTCCAAAAGAAATTATATGATGAACGGGTGTATGAACACATAAAGGTGGTACGATGGATGTACAAGCCTTGATATTTAATCCAACAACAGCTTCTTAACAAGTCAGCTGCTGTTGGATCAAATATCAAGGATGGGATGATGAGTACATGCCCATTCATCATACAAATTTTCATTTACTTTAACAAGTGTTTGTCTTGGTACAACCAAAGATACCAGCCACATACTTGTTTTGTTGGCCCACCCACATAGTCTATTTTTTATTGTTTAGTGTTTAGGCCTTAAGAATAAAGAGTTGAAAACCGAATGGCGGGTAACCCGCGGGCACCAATGCTAGACCCAGACCCACCCGTGGGTCACAGGTACGGGTTGGGTGCGGGTATTTTTTCTCGCGGGTAATGAAATTGGTACCCGTACCTCTGCGGGCCGGGTGTACCCGCGGGTACGGGTCTCATTTTGCCAGGTCAATAACGGTTACCCGAAATTAGAATCGGAATTGGATCCCAATTCTAGTACCTCATTCTTGCAATGGAATCACGAGCGAAGGATATATCTTGGAGGATACGAGTACGTTAATTCCAATGCCTTCTAAACACATCCAAAATCCTTAACAAATCTTCATCGATACGGGTACGTTGATTCTTGCAATCTAAAAAATCCTAAAAAAATCTTTGTTAAATCCGCTATTTTTTGCAGGGAGGGCGCACTATAAATAGCTTCACCAACAAAAGTGAGGAGAAACAGAGCACAATGGGTTCTTCTTCCAACACCAACAACCTCTCCTTCGACCCTCCCTATCTCAAAACCAATTCCTTTCCTTCCCCTGTCAGAGCCTGGAAGATTTCCAACAAAACACCAACCTCGTTCCTTACATCCCACAATCTTTATACAAACCCTATAATTGGGCAAATTGTGAAAGCATAAGAAGGGCCATGGAATCTGACCACCACGTGAATTCGTATCACCAATTAGATCACTGAGCCCCGAACTCCTTCCTTTCCTCTGTTTCCATTTCTCCTTATCATTCTCGTCCTCATCAGTACTGCTCAATTTCAAATCCACATTCTCAAAGTAATTACCGCAAATGTATTCATGCGTATACCCAATTTGAGGTGAAGAATCCGACCATTGGATGAACTCCCATCACTGATCAGGTCTCCCAGCCCCAAATTCCCGTCTCGTCTCCGTTTATGTTTCTCCTCCTCATTGTTCTTATCATCACCAGATCCGCTGAATTTGAGTTCCACTTTCTCACAGTAATGTCCGTAAATAAATCCCCGCGTATACCCATTTTCTTCATCGAAGAGGATTATGTGTCCGTGTCACTTCTTCACACGATAATCTCTATCTTAGTGGAATCCAATGCATATGTGGTGATCTCCAATAGTAACTCCCTCCCTAGCATTAAGGGTCCGGGTCTCGGTCTTCCAGCTGTTAATAATCTCCCTCTCCAGGTTCGACTCTTATTTGGCAAGCCATTGAAGGTTGTTACAGGAGGAGTTGTGGAGGTTGTTGTAAGAACTCGTGTTTGCCCTCTTATTAATGCACTTGGATGGGAGTGCGTTCTTAGCTGATAATTGGAAGGGTGCCATTTAGTATGGCGTTCCTCAATATATAATATGACAAAATATGCTCTCACGATCAGCAAAACCCATTAGCAGAAAATTTTCCTTTTGAAAATGGATCTCCACTCCCATCTCTTCAATTTTCCCTCTCTCAAGGCGTCTAGCTTCCCTATCCGGCGATGACGGCTAAACCATGAGGTATGCTCTCTCTCTCTCTCTCTCTCTCTCTCTCTCTCTCTCTCAAACCCCCTATTGAATATCACAGTACTTGTATCGCTCATGTGTCAAAAATGACAGTTTTAGGGGAAAAAGGATTAGAAAAAATTGATCATGGTTTTAGGGCCTAAAAAGTTTTCATGGTCATTGTTTTCATTTTTTGTTGGATCTAGGTTTCATGATTAGGGTTGTGGGTTATTTTTTGACTGGATTTTACCCATTAAATCAAATAGATTCCTTCTTGCTGAAGATTTTGAATTTTCCGATTCTCTGCAAATTTCAAGTGCATTTTTTCAATTTGAATTCCAGAATTTCTCGAACATACGATTCTTCTGAGTTTTTCTTAGTTCTGATATTGTTGAATGTCTCACTTTTAGTTACTCCTGATAATTTTGAACTTTGGTGATTGTGTAATTTTGTTTTTCTCCGAGGCTGTCTCTGAGAGATACATCCTCAATTTTCCCTGATCTAGTCCAAAATTTCATGAAAGTATCTTCTTAGTGAGTTGAAGATCACTTCATTTTCTAAAAGTTTTTTGTTGTGCATTCTTTAATTCTAAAGAAGCTTGTGAAATTATTATTCCCGAAGGACTATACTTTTAGTTCATTAATTAATAGGTCCGTAAAATTAGGGTTTCTGCTGTACAAAATTGAATACCTTTTTTTTTATCAAGTGTTTAAAAAAGGAAAAATATTGAAAGCTTGTTCTAAATATCATTTTGGCACGTGTTATTATCATTTTCTCCGCTCTGGCAGTTTAAAAAATTCAAAAGACACTCCTATTCAAATTTCCAATTTAATGTTTTGGGTCCTTTTCTTTTGGCACACTCAAGTTGTTGTGAGCCACCCATTAATTGTGCTTTGGCTTGCATACAAGAATTTGTTTTGATTTTGTATATAGAACCGGAATATGGAAGGCTCAGCTTAAATTTTTGAGCTTGGGACTAAAATCTAAAAATTAGGTTCATGGTAGTATTAATATGGATCGTGTGTCAAAAATGGTAATTTATAAAGAAAATGATTAATTATTTTGTTGGAAATTACAATAATTTATTGACTATTGTATACAAACCATTGTCTACCTTGCCCAAAACTAAATTTGGACTCAAATTTACATTTACTTTTGAGTCCAATAAAAGGTTTGGGACTCACTATCCATTATCAAGATCTAAAAAAAGACATCCTATTTCAATTCCTAGTTTGTTCCCTGAAAAATAAATGAAAAAATAAAAATAAAAATTTAAGAGGGATGCTAGACTGAACAAAAACCAGTTACAAGCACCAATGGGGGCGCCATAGTAACTTTTTTTTTTGCAAGGGCGCCCTTCAGTCTATCATTCCTCATTGTGATTAAAAATTTCATTCCGTCCCGCAAAATCAGATTACCCCATCTTGGGGGCCAGAAACAGATTCCAAAATTTCCCTTCAATGTCATTCCTACCTCTAATTCTGTTTTTTTTTTTTTTTTTTCCATCCAGTCATGCGGAATTGGAAGGGAACGCAGGCGAAATCCAAATATATCTTGCTAGATGCGGAAACCCACGCGAAATCCAAATATATATCTTGCTAGATGCGGAATCCCAAGCCAAATCCAAATATATCTTGCTAGATGCGGAATCCCACGCCAAATCCAAATATATCTTCGTGGATACGGGGATGCCTTTTCTTGGCATTTGGACTATTATATATATATATATATATATTGAGGAATGGCCAAAGAAAGGACACGCTTGCAAATATCAGCTAAAAGGAGTGCAAACAAGGGTTCTTACAACACCCACCATAGCCCCTCTTGTAACAACCTTCAAAGGCTTGCCAATGAAGAATCGAAGCTGGAGAGGGAGATTATTCGAAGAATTGATAGCGGGAGGACCGAGACCCTTAAACCCTATTTCTAGGGAGGGTGTTACTATTGGAGATCACTGCATATGTGTTGGATTCCATGAAGAAAGAGATTATCGGGTGGGGCAGCGGCACGACCTTATAATGGTTGGTCCCTAGCAAATTTCATCTTTTAGTAGTTTTTGATGATCAAGAACAAATTTTACCTTCATTTCAAATGACTTTGCATTACTGCAAATGATTATCTTCCCATTTATTTCAAATGACTTTGTATTAGTTTATGGAGAAAAAATACTAGGGAATTTAAATACTAATGTCTCTCCATCTTTTTTTGCAGGGGACTTCCTTTAGTTTCTGTCGGCGAATAGGAGATAAACATGTGTAATTGACATACGCATTTGATTTGTATTTGCATTTTCTTTGCGAGCGTTGTTTGGCATGGATTTCTTCACGCAACTGTTCAATGCATTCTCTTAGCACCCCATTCTGCTCCTGCAACTCCTCCACAAATTCATTGAAATGAGCTGCTCATCAGAAATGGAAAAGCATTACAAAAATTCCAAAACAGGTTCATTTGGGAGAAGTATAGAACTGCACCCATATGTATTACACCACAAACATCAAAGTATTGAAGACTTCTCCCTAAAAGAACTTAGCGGTTCTGACGACGATGAGAACGATGAGGACGAGGAGCAAAAACGGAGATGAGAGGGGAATTTGGGGCTGGGAGATCTGATCGGCAGTGGGATTTCATCCAGTGGTCGGATTCTTTACAGGAATCGGAATTTGGGTTCATCGAAATAAGTTATATGTATTTCATTCTGTATTTTTTTTGTATTTTGTTGTAATGGGGTTAAAAACTTAAAATCCCCCTTGTTGGGGTTTCCATGATTTTAATATACTTGTCCCCATATAAAGTTTTTTTTTAATATAAATTAATTGTGGGTTATTTTCAGTTTCTTGGAATTTTGTAGTAATATACATGATCGTTTGTTTGATCTTAAGATTCACAGGCATGTAAAGATGAGAAGCAGAATGTGTTTACTGTACATATGTATGGTACAATGGTTAGATTATAAAATTTCTAAAACTGGCAGAGGACTTTCTTGTAATGTGAATGTGAGTATGGTCTAACTGTAAGCGTTAATTATCCACATTTAGGGTTAGACAATAGAACTTCTCTCAACCAACAGGAACATTTCCTTGGAATTTGGATGTGGGTATAATATAAATAAATTGCTTAAAATTATTTTCAGCATGGAGTGGACATTTTCTTGGAATGTGGATGCGAGTATAGTTTAAACAAATTCGTAAAAATATATTCAGCATGGAGTTTGGAGATTCTAATTTTTGGTAAAAACTGTTTCATTTCGCTAATAATAATATTCCAGTTACATATGTGTATGTCGAATATTCTGACAACTCCTGTAGAACATAAATATGCAGATTTATTCGAGTTGTGTTGACCTAGATGCAAATATCAATGCTGAAAATTGCAGACACGGACAATGATAGTTGTATGAGAAGATCTTGTATTTAACAAGGACATTTAAATTCTAATACTGATACTAAGTTACGAGCAGGGAGACATGCTTAAATGCCCAAGAAAAGATGAAGTTTGCAACTTCCTCTTATTTTCCCCTTGTTTGCTATAAGCGTTCGTCATGGTTATATTTCATTTTTTCAGATCCTTGTTTAAAGGACTAAATAGTTTGCAATGTGTGAATTGTAAATGTCAAATAGAACATTGAATAGGAGAATAACCTGTTCAAATAACTCATAGTTATTTGCATTTGATTAAGTTCCAGGCACCACAAGATAATGCCAACCAAGTCGTTCCCTTGTACGAAGTTAAGGACTTTATTTTTGGCAATACATTTATTATAGCCAAAGGTTCACTTGGTTTCGTTTAAGGATTTTTCATCCATAGATTGTATGACGCTTGGAAGTTCATTGTTCAGTAGGTGAAGGTGCCCTTTTGGGAACTAATGATGGAGAACCTCTTTTTACGAAATCACAAGTTTCTTCGTTGCTTATTAGAGGCTCGTTCACCTATGGTTGTCAAAATTCTTCTTGCCAATTGGAATTAACAGACTCATCATTACAGGTCTCATGAAACTTAATGTTCTCTATGGCTGTCAATTTCAAAATAGCCAACATGAGGAACTTAGGCTATGATGTAAGGGAAACAAAGTGGGGATCGCCCTTTTTCATCTTGATTTTTATCTTCCTTGCATTAACTGTCAAAATTCTTCTTTGTATACAACTTTCAATTAATCTTCTAAAATTTACAAAACCCAATTCACCCTCCTATTGGGTTGCTGCCTGGGCCTCACAGTATTTTTCAAGTCTTTAGATTAACCAATGCATTTTAATGCCGGCTTGATGCGCACTACAAATCCTCTCATGAACTTCAGCCATTACCACCATGGCTTCCTCTATTCCTAAGAATTTTAGGAGTAGATCATTCATGTTTTTCTTGTAAAAATCGTCACCAAGTATAACGTAGTAATGCTTTTCTTTTCGTTTTCAAATTGGTCAGCATGTGGGGATTTTGTAAGTAGTAGATTATTGGATATCTCCGGTCACTTTTCTTTACATCCAATGCCATGACTTCGATCCGAAAGGGTAATGGATGTTTCTGTACGGTGATTGGTTTCTTGCAAATACCTTTAAGAATCCTTAGTCCTGAGGCGACTTGAGCCAATTCATTTGCCTCACTATTCAGGAACCTAGGGACGGACCTAACCGTAACGTCCGTGAATTGTTTTATGAGGGTATTGGCTATCGTATGATACCGGACTAAGGCTTCGCTAGAGCATTTGTACTCGCCCCCAAGTTGTTCGATAACTAATTGGGAATCTGCAACAATCTCAACATTGGTAATTCCCATTTCTAGAAATATTCGAGGTCAATTATCAATACCTCGTGCTTGGCCTGATTATTGGAACACTCAAAGTCTAGCTGAAATGAGAACTGAGTTCTCCCACCATTAGGAGCAATAATTGAGATTCCTGCTCTAGCAGCCTTTTCGGTGTGGGAACCATCAAACATTAGGACCCAAGGCTTTAGACGATGATTCCAATATTTAGGCATCTTACCTCATCCGGTTCAACATCTATACAAGGGCGATTGGCTAAGAAGTCGGCCAAAACCTGACCCTTGACCGCGCTTTGAGGCACATATTGAATACTTAAAACAATCCGCTTTAAAATCTCCAAATCCATTTGGAGAGTTTCCTGGCAATACCAGGGCTTCATCAATTTCATTTTGAGTTACACCGAAGAAAGTTAGGTTTGTATTCCGGTCGAAAAAAAATACAATGTGGCCGAAAGTTGTCCTCTGATGGTGTCTTGGCCTTGTCCCCAGTCTCATTCCGATCCGGCTCTTAGTAGTTCAAGATGACTTCATTTTATAAAAGTTTTTTTTGTTGTGCATTCTTAAATTTCATGAAAGCTTGTGAAATTATTATTCCCCACGACTATACTATTTAGTTTTTAATTAACGGATTCATAATATTTGCATTTCTATTGTGCAAAGATTTGAGGATTATTCTTCAGTAATTTCTGAGTTTTGTCTAATAGATATCTAAATTTTCCTATCTTCGTGTCTCAACAAAATTGAAAATATTTTTATCACGTGTTCAAAAAAAAATAAAATTGAAAACTTATTCTAAATATCGTTTTGCTATGTGCTATCATCATATCCCCCTATGTCATTTTCAAAATTTCAAAAGAACCACCTATTCAAATTTCCAATCTAATGTTTTGGGTATATCCCTTTTGGCACATTCATGTGGTTGTGAGCCACCCGTTAACCGTGCCTTTACGTGAATACAAGGATTTGGTTTGATTTTGTATATAAAAGTGGAGTGTCCAGGGCTTAGCTTAATTTTTTTTGTTTGGGACTAAAATCTAAGAATTAGGTTTCGGGCAGGATAGTATTACTAATCGTATGTTGAAAATTCCCTCATGAAGCAAATTCCTTGTTTTGTCCTTGATGTGAGTCCAAAACCGAATATTGGACTCAAAGTTACATTTTACCTTATCAAAATCTAAAACAAACTGGTCCAAAACCTTAGGCTATGTTTGGAATGCCAAAATCAAGAATTGTTGTCCACATCCTATATCAATTCCTATTCTGGTTCCCGATAAACTCAATGCAAAAAAATTAAAAAAAAAAACTAATTAAAAAAAATCTAATAAAAATTTCATTCCAGAATTAAAATTCCACATCTTGGGACGGGAAACACATTTCCCTTTTAATTATATTAAGATGTCATTTCTACCCTTAATTATGTTCATTTTTTCGAAGTAATTAGGCCATGTTTGGATTGTAGGAATTTTCTGGGAAAGTTAGGACAGGAAAAATATTCCTAAAATTTCTTACATTTTTATATATGAAAAATATAACATGAACCAATCCTATTCAATTTTTAATTAAAATGGACCTTCGATTTATGATAATATTTTCTAAATTAACCATAATAATATCATCTCTCTAAATCATGGAAAGAAATTTCCAGAAGAAAAAATTTCCCACCAGAAATCTTTTTCTTGCAATCCAAACAGGGCCTAAAGGTTACCCGAAATTAGAATCGGAATTGGATCCCGATTCTAGTGCCTCATTCTTGCAATGGAATCACAAGCGAAGTATATATCTTGGAGGATACGAGTACGTTAATTCCAATGCCTTCGAAACACACCCGAAATCCTTAACGTATCTTCGTCGATTCGGGTATGTTGATTCTTGCAATCTAAAAAATCTAAAAAAATCTTTATTAAATCCGCTATTTTTTGTAGGGAGGGCGCATTATAAATAGCTTCACCATCAAACGAGAGGAGAAACAGAGCATAATGAGTTCTTCTTCCAACACCAACAACCTCTCCATCGACCCTCCCTATCTCAAAACCAATTCTTTTCCTTCCCTTGCCAGAGCCTGGAAGATTTCCAACAAAAAACCAACCTCATTCCTCACATCCCACAATCTTTATTCAAACCCTATAATTGGGCAAATTCTGAAAGCATAAGCATGGACTGGAATCTAACCACTAAGCGAATTCCTGTCACCGATCAAATCACTCAGCTCCGAACTCCTTCCTTTCCTCTGTTTCCGTTTCTCTTTATCATTCTTGTCCTCATCACTACCGCTCAATTTCAAATCCACATTCTCAAAGTAATTACCGTAAATGTATTCATGCGTATACCCATTTTCCGGTGAAGAATCCGACCACTAGACAAAATCCCATCACATATCAGATCTCCCAGCCCCAAATTCCCACCTTGTCTCCGTTTCTGTTCCTCCTCCTCATCGTTCTTATCATCGTCAGAACCGCTAAATTCGAGTTCCACTCTCTCATAGTATTGTTCGTAAATATGCTCCCGCGTATACTCATTTTCTTGATCAAAGAGGATTATATGGCCGTGCCAGTGCCACACTCGATAATCTCTTTCTTCATTGAATCCAACGCATATGCAGTGATCTCCAATAGTAACACCCTCCCTAGAATTAGGGTTCAGGGTCTCGATCCTCCCGTTATCAATTCTCCGAATAATCTCCCTCTCTATCTTCGATTCTTCTTTGGCAAGCCATTGAAGGTTGTTGCAAGAGGAGTTGTGGAGGCTGTTGTAAGAACTCATGCTTGCCCTGTTATTAATGCACTTGGATGGGAGCACTGCTTTAGCTGATATTTGGAAGGGCACCAGTTAGTTTGGCATTCTTAAATATATAATACGCCAAAATATACTCTCACTATCAGCAAATATTTTACCTGTGTCCAGAAAGATACGGGTAAGGCCGTACAAGTTTTGTATATATAGAGCAGAGACGGAGGAGTGGGGGCAATTGACCCTCGAATTTTTTTTGGAGGAGTCTTACCTACTTACTTAAAATGACAAAATTACCTTTACCCCTCTTTGATTTTTAATTTATTGCAAAGAGAGACACAATTCTAATTCATTTACCAAACCCATTAGCGGAAAATTTTCCTTTTCAAAATGGATCTCCACTCCCATCTCTTTAATTTTCCCTCTCTCAAGGCGTCTAGTTTCCCCTATCCGAAGATGACGGCTAAACACCCCCCCCCCCCCTCTCTCTCTCTCAAATCCCCTATTGAATATGGCATTACTTGTATGGCTCGTGTCAAAAATGACAGTTTCTAGGGGGAAAAGGATTAGCAAAAATTGATCATGGTTTTGGGGCCTAAAAAGATTTCATGATCAATGTCGTGGGTTTTTTTTGACTGGATTTTTTGAATGGATTCCTTCTTGCTGATGGTTTTAAATTTTCTGAATCTCTGCAAATTGTCAAGTGCATTTTTTCCATTTGAATTCCAAAATTTATTGAAAATAAGATTCTTCTAAGTTTTTCTTAGTTCTGACAATGTTGAATGTTTCACCCTATTTCAATTCCTAGTCTACTTCTCCGTAAACTAAAAAATTTAAGAGGGATGCTAGACTGAAGGGAGCCCTTGCAGAAACCATTTACAAGGGCGCCCCCAGTGGTCTATCTCAAGAAATGCATTTATAATGGCACTGAAAATTAGGGATCCCTTCCAAAAACCAGTTACAAGCACCAATGGGGGCGCCATTGTAACTTGTTTTTGTTTGTAAGGCCGCCCTTCAGTCTATCATTCCTCATTCCCATTAAAAATTTCATTCCGTCCAGCAAAATCAGAATACCCCATCTTGGGGGCCAGAAACAGATTCCAAAATTTCCCTTCAATGTCATTCCTACATCTAATTCTGTTCTTTTTTTTTTTCTTTTTTTCCAGTCATGCAGAATTGCAAGGGAACGCACGCGAAATCCAAATGTATCTTGCTAGATGCGGAAACCCACGCGAAATCCAAATATATCTTGCTAGATACGGAATCCCACGCCAAATCCAAATATATCTTGCCAGATACGAAAACCCACGCGAAAATCCAAACATATATCTTGGTGGATATGAGGATGCTTTTCTTGGCATTTGGACCATTATATATATGGAGGAAAGAGCACCCTTTCAAATATCAGCTAAACATGGGTTCTTACAACACCCATCACAGCTCCTCCTCTAACAATCTTCAAAGGCTTTCCAGGGAGGGCATTACTATTGGAGATCACGGTATATGCGTTGGGTTCCATGAAGAAAGAAATTATCTGGCGTGGCAGTGGCACTGCCACATAATCCTCTCTGATCAAGAAAATGGGTATACACGGGAACATATTTATGGACATTACTATGAGAGAGTGGAACTCGAATTTAGCTGTTCTGACGATGATAAGAAGGATGAGGAGGAGGAACAGAAATGGAGACGAGGTGGGGATTTGGGATTTCGTCCAGTGGTCGGATTCTTCATGGAATCGGAATTTGGGTTCATCGAAATAAGGTATAGGTTTTTCTTTCTGTATATTTTTTTGTATCTTTTTGTAATGGGGTTAAAATCACCCTTGTTGGGGTTTCCATGATTTTCAGTTTTGGGATTAATATATTTGTCCCCATATAAAGCTTTTTTAATATAAAATAATTGTGGGTTATTTTCAGTTTTCTTGGAATTTTGTAGTAATATACATGCTCGTTTGTTTGATGGGATTTGCTAGCGTCCATTGCCTAGCATCCATCGCAGATGGTCTGTCGCATGTCGGCTGAGCCACCTCATGAATGAAGACAGAAGCTGCTGTAAAGTGAGCCTATGTGGCTGGTCCGACATGCAACAGACCATCTGCGATGGACGCTATGAGTATGGCCTTCGATTGCATGGCTCTCTATATGTATGTGTGTGATTTTTGACATTTTAGTCTGTGACTAACTTGAATTTTCTCTAATCAGGGAAATAACTCTGATCACCATTGATATCTTGGTGGAGACGTGTGATATTATTGGAAATCCTGAGATTTTTAGGGGACTTCACACAGCCTTCAATGCAAATTCGGTGTTTCCCCACGTGATCCTCAACAATTCTACAATCAACAGCCACTGCTGGGAGGGACACCCTTTCATTCCGTTCCAATTCTGGCTCCACCTCTCCGGACTTTCCCTTCTATAAGTGGAGGGGTGAACGTATCTGCTCTTTGCTCTCAAGTCAGGTTTATGTACCGAGAGTACGCAATTCTCAAAGCCGCATTCATAAGTATGCAGGAAGAATTCGATGAACGTGTTCATGCTTCTACTTTTGCCTTTGAAAAGAAGAGAAATTATATCATGCCCGATCGGGCATGCTCTGGTAAAAGAGTACCGCCCTTGATATTTGATCCAACAGCAGCCCCTTAAAAAGATGAAAAAAGGGGCTACCTAGGTGTGGGACTAGGTAGGACCCAACCTGATATGGAACAGGCTTAAAGGACTTAATCTAATGCATTCCATCGACTCTAGGGCTTTATGCCATTTTCTTTGTATTGAATAAGTGATCAATTGTTGATGTGGGTGTTCTCTTGGTGCATTTGACATTATTTGTTTGATTGAAAATGGAATTGGGTCTTCTCATGGGAGTGCAAGGTGCTGTAAAGATAGATGTAGGACTAACATTGGGAAGAATATGTTATCTCGACAACCATGACTCCCTAACATTTCATCCGTATGGAATCTTTCAAAAGGGTTCTTAATTTCGAACAAGTATAGATTGCTATTTTTGGATATCGATATTCAATTATTTAACATTCAACAACAAATTCAAGTCAGAAACAAAATCTATCTTAATGCACCTAAATGTCGAATCTTGTATAAGATTCATATCTTAATGCACCTTTTGGGAACTAATGATGGAGAACCTCTTTTTACGAAATCATGAGCTTCTTCGTTGCTTATTAGAGGTTTGTGCGCCCATAGTTGTCAAAATTCTGCTTGGCATTAATTTGGAATTAACACACTCATCATTACAGGTTTCACGAAGCTTAATGTTCTCTTTGGCAGTCAATTTCAAAGTAGGCAACATGAGTGTCTTAGGCTATGATGTAAGGAAAACAATGTGGGGATGGCCCTTTTGGTTTGAATTGAATTACCATCGACAGAAAATGCCACCAAAGCAATGCTATACCACTCCAAAATAATTGCATAAAATGGTACTCCCAAAATTACGTAGACTGGTACTCCTAAAATTGAAAATTGTCTAACAGTCCTCACCCCTCACCCACCCACCCAAGTTTGTGCATGAATATATTTGTGTTAATGCGTTCATAGGGAACCTGATTCAGAAAAAAGCCACAGAAAGCAATGCTATGCCAGTCCAAAATATTTGCATAGAATGTTACTCTTAAAATTGCAAAAGTGTAACACTATATCTGTCAAGTTGGTGCATGAATATCTCTATGTCTATTGCATTCATGGAAAATTCGATTCAGAGAGATATGATAAATGGTTGATTACCATAAAATATGTCCATAAATTAATAAATGTTCCTTTTTTAAATAACTTTTAGCACTTTAATTATGCTTAGAAAAAGTCAGGTCAATGACCTGATTTCTGGTTCTTAATTAATTATGTAGAACATCCTTAATCCATGTACAATGTTCAAGGCTGAAAGGGAAAAATAGAAGAGAGAAAGAAGAAAAATTAAAGTGTTCACTAATTGGTCGACTTTGGAGGACTATAAATATTTATTTGTTGACTGAGGGAAAATTTGGGTATTGACTTCAGTTTGAGGGACATTTTAAAATCCAGAAATTAGGTGGGCAGAAATAAGAAATCTGCTTAATTTATGAAGTTACAGATCTGATCTTCCCCAATTTGAAATCTGACAGTTGGATGCAGTTCAACACTAAGAATGCCCTAAAGTTTCATCAAGATCTGACCCTTTGATCATTGAATTGGGCAATATTCATAGATCTGTGAAAATCAAAGATTCCTAATCTGCTCTCAGACTCAGATCCCACTGTCATATCAGTTTGAAGCTATTTGAAACTAGCAGCTGCTTGAAACTAGCTGTTTATATATTCATAGATCTGTTGAAACTGTGTTTTTATATATGCCTAGCAGCTGGTTGAAACTAGCTGTTTATAGCTATTGGAGGAGCCATGAAATAACTAGTTTTGTGCAGTTTGCCTGCATAAGGGTGTTCTAATCCCTTGGGATAGTATATAACACCCCAAAACGTGATTGGATGATATTAAATAGTGATTAATACCATTGTGCCTCAAAGTGGTGAACCTTGTAGGGATTAGACCTTAGGCTTCAGTTTGTATATTTTTTGAGACTGGAAACTTGCAGTGAGTGATCTTGTTGTATTTGCCATGTTAGAGGCTTTGTATTTTTCTTTTTCATTACATTGTATTTGGAAAGTATTTGGGGATGCGGAGCGTATTCGGAGATGCAGAGCCATCTCTGAAGGCGAGTGTTGGGAGCCACAGAGCCATCTTTGTCGGCAAGTGGTGAGGCACGGAGCCACCTCGCTGTCATTGGTTTGATCTCACCGTTAAGAAGATTCAGTTATTGAAGCTACCAAGGTTTTTGGTGGAGTGAATGTAGGTCCGGAGACTTGGACTGAACCATTATAAAAATCTACGTGCACTCTATTCTCTTGCTTCTTACTTTTGCATCTTAATTTTTATCTTCCTTGCATTAGCTGCCAAAATTCTTCTTTGGATACAACTTTCAATTAATCTTCTAAAATTTTCAAAACCCAATTCGTCCCCTCCCCCCCCCCCCCCCCCACCTAACCCACCTGGGTTGCCGTCTGGGCCTCACAGTATTTTTCAAGTCTTCAGATTAACCAATGCATTTTAATGCCGGCTTGATGCGCACCACAAATCCTCTCATGAACTTCAGCCATTACCACCATGACTTCCTCTATTCCTAAGAATTTTAGGATTAGATCATTCATGTTTTTCTAGTAAAAATCGTCACCAAGTATAATGCAGTTTAATGCTTTTCTTTTCATTTTCAAATTGGTCGGGATGTGGGGATTTTGTAAGTATTAGATTAGTGGATATCTCCAATCACTTTTCTTTACATCCAATGCCATGACTTTGATTCGAAGGTCTCGGTCATAGACCAAGAGTAATGGATGTTTCTGTGCGGTGATTGGTCTCTTGCAAATACCTTTAAGAATCCTTAGTACTGAGGCGACTTGAGTCAATTCATTTGCCTCACTATTCTGGAACCTAGGGACAAACCTCACCGAAATGTCCGTGAATTGTTTTATGAGGTTATTGGCTATCGTATGATACCGGACGAAGGCTTCACTAGAGCATTTGTACTCGCCCCCAAGTTTTTCGATAACTAATTGGGAATCTCCAACAATCTCAACATTGGAACACTTGAATTCTAGCTGAAATGAGAAATGAGTTCTCCTACCATTAGGAACAATAATTGATCGAGATTCCTACTCTAGCAGCCTCTTCAGTGTGGGCCCATCAAATATTAGGACGCAAGGTTTTAGACTATGATTCCGGTTCAACATCTATACAAGGTGATGGGCTAAGAAGTCGTTCAAAACCTGACCCTTGACCGCGCTCTTCGAGGCACGCAATGAATAGTTAAAACAATCCGCTTTAATATCGCAAATCCATTTGGAGAGTTTCCTGGCAATACCAGGGCTTCATCAATTTCATTTTGAGTTAGACCGAAATAAGTCTGGTTTGCATTCCGGTCGAAAAAAATAGTAAGTGACCAAGCTGTCCTCTGATGGTGTCTCGGCCATGTCCCCCCCCCCCCCCCCAGTCTCATTCCGATCCGGCTCTTTGGCTGTATTAACAACTAGGTTTTTCCTGGATTTTCCCCAACCTATCTTAGTGAGTTCAAGATGACTTCATTTTATAAAAGTTTTTTGTTGTGCATTTTTAAATTTTATGAAAGCATGTAAAAATATTATTCCCCACGACTATACTATTTAGTTTTTAATTAATGGATTCTTAATATTTGCGTTTCTATTGTGCATAGATTGAAAACATGTTTATCGTTTGGCCATGTGTTATTATCATATCCTCCTATGTCATTTTCAAAATTTCAAAAGAACCTCCTATTCAAATTTCCAATCTAATGTTTTGGGTATTTCTCTTTTGGCACATTCATGTTATTGTGAGCAACCTGTTAACTGTGCCTTCACGTGAATACAAGGAGTTGGTTTGATTTTGTATATAAAAATGAAATGTACATGGCTTAGGTGAAATTTTTTCATTTGGGACTAAAATCTAAGAATTAGGTTTCGGGCAGGATAGTATTACTATGGACGGTATGTTGAAAATGGCATTTTTAGGGAAAAATATTATCTATTTTGGTATAGCTATTATAATAGTTTATTGATTATTGTATAAAAACCACTGCCTGCCCCTCCGGAAGCAAATCCTAGTTTTGTCCTTGATGTGAGTCCAAAACCAAATATTGGATTCAAAGTTACATTTTACTTTTGACACCGATGATCGGTTCGGGACTCACAATAAGACGTTAACAAAATCTAAAACAAACTGGTCCTAAACCATAGGTTATGTTTGGAATGCCAAAATTAGGAATTGTAGTCCACATCCTATTTCAATTCCTATTCTGGTTCTCTATAAACTCAATGTAAATTTTTTTTTTTTTTTTAAAGTAATTCAAAAAAATCTAGTAAAAATTTCATTCTAGAATTAAAATACCACATCTTGGGGTGGGAAACACATCTCCTCTTAATTATATTAAGATGTCATTTCTACCCTAATTATGTTCATTTTTTCAAACTAATTAGGCCATGTGGATTGTAGGAATTTTCTGGAAAAGTTAGGAAAGGAAAAATATTCCTAAAATTTCTTACATTTTTATTTATGAAAAATATAACATGAACCAACCCTATTAAATTTTTAATTAAGATGGACCTTCGATTTATGATAATATTTTCTAAATTAACCATAACAATATCATTTCGCTTTAAATCATGTAAAGAAATTTCCCGAAGAAGAAATTTCCCACTAGAAATCTTTTTTCTTACATTCCAAACAGGGCCTAAAGGTTACCCGAAATTAGAATCAGAATTGGATCCCTATTCTAGTGCCTCATTCTTGCAATGGAATTGCAAGCAAAGTATATATCTTGGAGGATACGGGTATGTTAATTCTAACGCCTTTGAAACACACGCGAATCCTTAACATATCTTCGTTGATTCGGGTATGTTGATTCTTGCGATCTAAAAAAATCCTACAAAAATCTTTGTTAAATCCGCTATTTTTTGTAGCGAGGACGCATTATAAATAGCCTCACCATCAAAAGAGAGGAGAAACAGAGCACAATGAGTTCTTCTTCCAACACCAACAACCTCTCCTTCAACTCTCCCTATCTCAAAACCAATTCCTTTCCTTCCCTTGCCAGAGCTTGGAAGATTTCCCAAAAAAAATAAATCAACCTCATTCCTTACATCCCACAATCTTTATACAAATCCTATAATTGGGCAAATTGTGAAAGCATAAGCATGGCCTGGAATCTAACCACTATGCGAATTCCTATCACCGACCAGATCACTCAGCCCCAAACTACTTCCTTTCCTCTGTTTCCGTTTCTCCTTATCATTCTGGTTCTCATCAGTACTGCTCAATTTCAAATCCACATTCTCAAAGTAATTATCGTAAATGTATTCATCTGTATACCCATTTCTGGTGAAGAATCTGATACCCATTTTCCGGTGAAGAATTCGACCACTGGACGAACTCCCATTGCCGATCAGATCTCCCAGCCCCAAATTCCAGCCTCGTCTCCGTTTCTGTTTCTCCTCCTTATTGTTCTTATCATCGTCAGAACCGTTAAATTCGAGTTCCACTCTCTCATAGTATTGTCCGTAAATATGCTACTATGCTACTGCGTATACTCATTTTCTTGATCAAAGAGGATTATGTGGCCGTGCCACTGCCACACTCGATAATCTCTTTCTTCATGGAATCCAACGCATATGCGGTGATCTCCAATAGTAACACCCTCCCTAGAATTAGGGTTCAGGGTCTCGATCCTCACGTTATCAATTCTCCGAATAGTCTCCCTCTCTATCTTCGATTCTTCTTTGGCAAGCCATTGAAGGTTGTTACAAGAGGAGTTGTGGAGGCTGTTGTAAGAACTCATGTTTGCTCTGTTATTAATGAACTTGAATGGGAGTGCAGCTTTAGCCAATATTTGGAAGGGCGCCATTTAGTTTGGCGTTCCTAAATATATAATACACCAAAATATGCACTCACGATCAGCAAAGATTTTACAAGTGTCCAGAAAGATACAGGTAAGGCCCTACTAGTTTTGGATTTTGAGCACAGACGGAGCGAGTGGGGGGAATTGACCCCCGATAATTTTTTGGAGGAGTTTTACCTACTTACTTAAAATGAATAAATTAACTTTACCCCTCTTTGATTTTTAATTTACTGCAAAGATCTCCATTCCCATCTCTTTAATTTTCCCTCTCTCAAGGCGTCTAGTTTCCCCTATCCGACGATGACGGCTAAGCCTTGAGGTATGCTCTCTCTCTCTCTCTCCCTCTCTCTCTCTCTCTCTCTCTCTCTCTCTCTCTCTCTCTCTCTCTCTCTCTCTCTCTCTCTCTCTCCACACACACACACAAACCCCCTATTGAATATGGCAGTACTTGTATAGCTCATGTGTCAAAAATGATAGTTTCTAGGGGAAAAAGGATTAGCAAAAATTGATCATGGTTTTGGGGCCTAAAAAGATTTCATAATCATGGTTTTCATTTTTTTTTTTTTGGATCTATGGTTTCATGATCAATGTTGTGGGTTTTTTTTAACCTGGATTTTACCCATTAAATTGAATGGATTCCTTCTTGCTAAAAGTTTTGAATTTTCTGAATCTCTGCAAATTGTCAAGTGCATTTTTTCAATTTGAATTCCAAAATTTATTGAAAATAAGATTCTTCTAAGTTTTTCTTTGTTCTGACAATGTTGAATGTTTCACATTTAGTTACTCTTGATAATTTTGAACTTAGGCGATTGTGTAATTTTATTTTTCTCAGAGGCTGTCTGTGAGAGATACATCCTGAATTTTCCCTAATCTAGTCATAAATTTCATGAAAATATCTTAGTGAGTTCAAGATCACTTCATTTTCTAAAAGTTTTTTGTTCTTCATTCTTTAATTCTAAGAAAGCTTGTGAAATTATTATTCCCAATGACTATACTTTTAGTTCTTTAATTAACGGATCCGTAACATTTGGGATTCTATTGTGCTTAGTTTTGAGAATTATTCCTCAATTGCCGAGATTTAATAGATATCTGCATTTTCCTATCTCCGTGTCTCAACAAAATTGAAAACCATGTCTTATCAAGTGTTTAAAAAAGGGAAAAATATTGAAAGCTTGTTCTAAATATATTTTTGGTACGTGTTATTATCATTTTCTCCACTCCAGTAGTTTCAAAAACTCAAAAGAGACTCCTATTCAAATTTCCAATCTAATGTTTTGGGTCTTTTTCTTTTGGCACACTCAAGTTGTTGTGAGCCACCCATTAATTGTGCCTCGGCTCGAATAAAAGAATTTGTTTTAATTTTGTATATAGAACCAGAATATGCGAGGCTCAGCTTAGATTTTTGTGTTTGGGACTAAAATCTAAAAAATAGGTTCACGTTAGTATTAATGTGGATTGTGTCTCAAAAATGGTAATTTATAAGGAAAAATGATTCCTTATTTTGGTGGATATTATAATAACTTTCTGATTGTTGTATAAAAATCATTCGATGGAGCAAATTAGGGAGCCCTTCCAAAAACCAATTACAAGCACTAATGGGGGCGCCATTGTAACTTGTTTTTTTTTTTTTTTTCCGCAAGGGCGCCCTTCAGTCTATCATTCTCATTAAGAATTTCATTCCGCAAAATCAGAATACCCCATCTTGGTGGCCAGAAACAGATTCCAAAATTTCCCTTCAATGTCATTCCTACCTCTAATTCTGTTCTTTTTTTTTTCCCAACCAGTCATACGGAATTGCAAGGAACGCACGCGAAATCCAAATATATCTTGCTAGATGCGGAATCCCACGCCAAATCCAAATATATCTTGCTAGATACGGAAACCCACGCGAAAATCCTTACATATATCTTCGTGGATACGAGGATGCCTTTTCTTGGCATTTGGACCGTTATATATATATTGAGGAATGCCAAACGAAAGGTCACCCTTGCTAAAAGGACACTCCCATTCAAGTACATTAGCAACCGAGCAAACATGAGTTCTCACAACACCCACCACAACCCATTCTCTAACAACCTTCAAAGGCTTGCCAATGAAGAATTGAAGCTGGAGAGGGAGATTATTTGGAGAATAGAAAGTGGGAGGATCGAGACCCTGAACCCTAAGAATGATGAGGAGGAACAGAAACGGAGACGAGGAGAGAATCTGATCGGCGATGGGAGTTCACTGGAATCGGAATTTGGGTTCATCGAAATAAGGTATAGGTTTTTCTTTCTGTATTTTTTTTTATAGTGCTGTAATGGGGTTAATATATTTGTCCCCATATAAAGTTTTTTTTTTAATATAAAATAATTGTGGGTTATTTTCAGTTTTTTTTGGAATTTTGAAGTAATATACATGCTCGTTTGTTTGATATTAAGATTCATAGGCATGTAACAATGAGAAGTGGAATGTGTTTACTGTACAATGGTTGCAATATAGAACTTCTAAAACTGGCAGAGGATTTTCTAGTAATGTGAATGTGAGAATGGTCTAACCATAAGTGTTAATTATCTAAATTTATGGTTAGACAATAGAATGGTACTCCTAAAATTGAAGTGTCTAACATTCCTCACTCCCCCACCCACCCAAGTTGCTGCAAGAATTTATTTCTGTTTATTGCGTTCATAGGGAAGCTGATTCAGAAAAAGGCCACAAAAAGCAATGCTATGCCACTTCAAAATATTTGCATAGAATGGTACCTTCCTAAAATTGTAAAAGAGTAACACTTCCCCCCTCAAGTTGGTGCATGAATATCTCTATGTCTATTGCATTCATGGGAATATCTCTATGTCACCGAGGTATCCCACGGCATCACACCTTAGGTTGGTCGGTTGAAGAATTGCTCATCCAAGGCTTGCACAGAGCAAATGGGCTTATTCATAGCATTCATATCTTCTCTCAAAAATAGGAAGAAGGCCTTACACGTATAGACCCTTAAACTATGACTAATTAGGACTCTAATTTGCTTAAAACTTGGACTATTCAATTTACTAAAACATTACATGGTCTCTCCCACTTAAAATTTCCGTAATACACTCTTAGACTAAATAAAAGACTTTTAACTCTTGTGATGGGCTCCATCTTCCTAGTTAAGGAGGATGTCATTTCCCTTTGTTTGTCTTTTTTTCCCTAAATGTTGTTGCATTTTCATCAACCTTTTGTTTGTCTTTTTCCCCTAAAAGCTGCTGCATTCCATCTCCTCTTGTCTGTCATTTCCTGAAAATGAAGCCATTCTCAGGAAAAAGACAACCAAAAGGGAAATGATTGCATGGCTCTCTATATGTATGTGTGTGGTTTTTGACATTTTAGTCTGTGACTAACTTGAATTTTCTCTAATCAGGGAAATAACTTTGATCACCATTGATATCTTGGTGGAGACGTGTGATATTATCGGAAATCCTGAGATTTTTAGGGGACTTCACACAGGCTTCAATGCAAACTCGCCAAAGGATATTGAGCAGTTTGAAGCAGAAAGAGATGAGTTGATTCGGGCGCATGAAAGGAAGAAGACTGAACTGAGGCGCAAGTATTTGGAGGAAGAGGTGGAACTTGAGAAAGAATTCAAGGAAACACTCACTCAACTTATGGAGAGCTTTGTTTCCCCATCTGATCCTCAGCAATTCTACAATCAACAGCCACAGCTGGGAGGGACACTCTTTCATTCCTATGGAAAGAATTCAAGGAAACACTCACTCAACTTATCGAGAGCTTTGTTTCCCCATCTGATCCTCAGCAATTCTACAATCAACAGCCACAGCTGGGAGGGACACTCTTTCATTCCTATGGAAAGAATTCAAGGAAACACTCACTCAACTTATGGAGAGCTTTGTTTCAAGGCTGATCTTGTAGGTTTGTCTCATAATTGGACACTTATGTGTAATCAGTACAATTGATCTTGTAGGCCTAGCTGAACATCCGAGGCCAATAGACAATTTTTTAAGAAATAACAAATTTGAAATAGATGGGGCTATTAGGCTCCTTCCTAACACACACTCTATAGATCAAGGATTAGGATCATCCTGTGGAAATTATTTATTATTTTGCAGGAATTTTAAATTCCCCAGTTTGGTTTCACCCCTTACGAAACCCATAAATTCCAATGACACTTTCTACCTCTTGCCTAAAATCCAGCTTAAGCTGCTTCTCTTGTTAATTTTGGACTTGAAAACAAAGAGCTATTGTGTTGATTTTGGCCAACATAAATTCAGTAGAACCACGTATGGAAAAATCTCTCTTATTGGCAAAGTTGTTGATTATAGAACATATCCCTTGTAATTTAGAAAGGACGAGAAACGAAAGAGGGGAAGGGGTGCAACTCGGGTCGTGTTGAGGCCAACACGAACCTGACCCGAGCAACCATTTGGTCAACCCGAACCCGACCCGACCCGAGTTCCAACCCGACAAGGTTCAACCCGACCCGAGGAACCCTTTTTGCCAACCCCAACCCGACCCAACCCGAGATTTTTAGCTAAAAAAATTATTAAAAAAGTCGGGTTCACTTGGGTCGGGTTGCCCAAGCCCTCAACCCGAACCCGACCCGAACTGAACTCAACCCAACCCGACCCGAACTGAAGTCAACCCAACCCGACTTTTTCCTGGGTTGAACCCGTAGGGTTCCGGTTGAGCCCGCCCAAGTTGCACCCCTATTGAAGGGTGTCAATTATGAAAATAAACTTCATATTTTCACCCCCTGCCAAATACAATTAGGCATGATTTTAAGGCACGGTGTGCTCTATATAGTTTTTTCACAGTCTATGATCAACCACAAAAAATAACATTACTAGAAATGATTGGTGTGATTTGGAGCAAAAATCAAGAAAGGACATGTAGTTACTGTGAAATGAACGTTTTGGGCTCGAAAATTAGGAAGGGCTTCTTCAGACGCTCATTCACAAGAGCCTATGAGGGTTCCGTGACGGGAGAAACACGTGATTTTCCGACCTGTAGGTCCACTAACGTAAAGCGAGGAGTTGAGCCTGAAGCGAAGTAACTTTTGGAAACATTTACTAGTATTCTAGGCCCATGCTATGCATTGATGTAAAATGATGGGCCTCACAACATCAAAACATGAGGGATAAAGTGGTGGGGTCCACCATGATGCATAGGTTTGGATAGAAATGGACCCTACATCATCAATAATATTAGGAGTAAATAGTAGGCTCCACCCTATGCATTGGTTCAGGTAGAGATGGTGGGTCCTACCCACCAAAACCTGAGATGTTAAATGGCAGGCCCCATCCCATAAAAAATATGAGGTGCAAAATGTTGGCCCCGTCCCATCAATAACATGAGATGTAAAATGGTGGGTCGCAACCTATGTATGGGTTTGAGTGGAGATGGTGGCCCTACCACATCAAAACATGAGGTTTAGAATGGCGCGCCTCACCCATGCCAGGCATGATTATAAATTGTTGGCGCCAACCCCATCCTAGCATGAAGTTCCGACCGTAAGTTCTATAGGAAGAACTCTAGTTGGCTTCTTGCCACCTCCCATGAATTGATGACCATGACTTTGGCCGGGATTAAATTTCTTTGTTCTTTTCCTAGTTTCCTCATCATAATGGACGGAATGATTTTGACCATTGCACCGTTGTCAACCAAGACCCTAGTTATAGGCCGACCGTTCACGTGGACTTTAACAGAGAGTGACTTAAGGTGGTTTTCCATCTCATCAGTCACTCGTTCAAACACAATCTTTGGTGCTTCACTATCATTATTCATCATAAATTTTGCTGTTTTCTCTATCTTTTCAATTGGCTCGTGGATGATTTCCACATCCAAGATCTCAGAGATCTCTTCTCTTGGTATCTCAACATCATCTTCTAAGTGCGAAGGTTTCTCGGGTTGGTCCGGGTACAGTTTGGGCAGGATGCATACCATATTGACCACCACCTTGTCAGGCAGAGATCCCATTCTGGGGGCGCTATACCTTTCTCTGTCAGTCTTTCTAACCCATTGGAGCGGTCGAACCTTCATCGTTTGATCCTGACCAAACTCAATTTATAGTCTTCTGAAGAGTGCATGCTGCTGTTGCAACCTCCTTTTCTGAGTCTTGGTCAATGGCATAAGATCATGTGGGTACTGATAGAGACTGACTCGGGTTCATTATATCTAACTCTGAAAAGTTTGGAAGTTCCATATCCATAGGGATCTAGAAATTGATCACTCTGATCGTCATCCGAGTCCGGTATGCATTTGAACTTTGCTTTTCTAACCTTGTGTTTGCACCAATGACAAAGGGTCTTAAAACAATCCGTTTTAAACTTGCACATCCGTTTGGAGAGTTTCCTGGCATTATCAGGGGCTTCGTCAATTTCATTTTAAGTTAAACTGAAGAAAGTAAGGCTAACATTCCGGTCGAAAAAAACACTATGTGACCGAAAGTTGTCCTTTGGTGGTGTCTCGGCCTTGCCCTCAGTCTCATTCCGATCCGGCACTTTGGTTGTTTTAACAATTGGGTTTTTCTTGGATTTCCCATATCTATTTTAGTGAGTTCAAGATCACTTCAATTTATAAAGTTTTTTATTGTACGTTCTTCATTTTATGAAAGCCTGTGAAATTATTACTCCCCACGACTATACTTTTTAGTCTTTAATTAACGGATTCTTAATTTTTGGGTTTCTAATGTGCATAGTTTTAAGGATTAATCTTCAGTAATTGCTGAGTTCTATCCAATAGATATCTTCATTTTCCTATCTCCGTGTCTCAACAAAATTGAAAACTTATTCTAAATATTGTTTTGCCATGTGTTATTATCATTTCCTCCTCTGGCAGTCTCAAAAATTCAAAATAACCTCCTATTCAAGTTTCCAATCTAATGTATTGGGTATTTCTATTTTGGCACACTCATGTTGTTGTTAGCCACACATCAATTGTGCCTTTGGGTGAATACAAGGATTTGGTTTGATTTTAGATGTAGAAACGGAATGTACATGGCTTAGGTGAAATTTTTGTGTTTGGTACTAAAATCTAAGAATTAGGTTTTGGGCAGGACAATATTACTATGGATTGTATGTTGAAAATGGCTGTTTATAGGGGAAAATATTAGCTATTTTGATAGATATTATAGTAATTTATTGATTATTGAATAAAAACCACCGTTTGCCCGTCGTGGAGCAAACTCTTATCTCTGTCCTTGATGTGAGTCCAAAGCTGAATATTGGACTCAAATTTACATTTTACTTTTGAGACAAATAATCGGTTTGAGACTCACAATCAGTTATCACATTATAAAACAAGCTTGTCCTAAACCTTAGGCTGTGTTTCAATACCGAAATCTGGAATTGGAGGCCACATCCTATTTCAATTCCTATGCTGGTTCCCTATAAACTGAATGTAAAAAATTAAAATAAAAAAATTAATTAAAAAAATCTAATAAAAATTTTACTCCGGAATCAGAATACCACATCTTGGGGGCGGTAATCCCCTTTAATTTTGCTCCGATGTCATTTCCACCCCTAATTCTGTTCATTTTTCGAACTTATTAGAGTTACCTAGAATTAGAATTGGATCCCGATTCTAGTGCCTCATTCTTGTAATGGAATCGCAAGTGAAGTATATATGTTGGAGTATACGAGTATGTTAATCCAATGCCTTTGAAACACACATGAAATCCTTAACGTATCTTTGTCGATTCGAGTATGCTGATTCTTGCAATCTAAAAAACCCCTAAAAAATATTTGTTAAATTTGCCATTTTTGCAGGGATGGCACATTATAAATAGCTTCACCGTCAAAAGTGAGGAGAAACAGAGCACAATGAGTTCTTCTTCTTGCAACAACAATCTCTCCTTCAACCCTCCCTATCTCAAAACCATTTCCTTTCCTTCCCCTGTCAGAGCCTGCCTGGAAGATTTAACCATCATCATTCCTTACATCCCCCAATCTTTATACAAACCCTATAATTGGGCAAATTGTGAAGGCATAAGAATGGCCATGGAATCTGGCCACCAAGCGAATTCCTATCACCGATCAGACTCCCAGCCCCAAATTCATGGAAACCCCAATAAGGGTGTTTTGAACCCCCATCACAAACAAAATACAACCTCAAACCACCCCCTCCAGTAAATAAAAAAATACAAGAAAATACAGAAACAAAAACCCTATACCTTATTTCGATGATGAACCCACATTCCGATTCTGGTGAAGAACCCGACCACTGAACGAACTCGCATCGCCAATCAGATAGCCCAGCCCCAAATTCATGGCTTAGCTTCATTTTTTTTATTCTCGTCATCGTCATTCTCATTTTTTGTCATTCCTGCCAAATTCAAAATCCAATCTCTCATAATAATGTCCATAAATGTATTCCAGCCTATACATGTTTTGCTCATCGGAGAGGATTATGTGGCCATTCCACTGCCACACCCGATAGTTTGAATCCCTATCAACATGGAATGCAATGGATATATGGTGATCACCAATTGTAACACCCTGAGGAGAATTAGGATTTAGGGTCTTGGTCTTCCCACTGTCGATTATTCGAATAATCTCCCTCTCCAGCCTCCATTCTTCGTTGGCAAGAGGCTGAAGGTAGTCACAGGAGTTGTTGTTGTTGTTGTTGTAAGAACTCATGTTTGGAGGAGTCTTACCTACCTACTTAAATTTTTTGGAGGAGTCTTACCTACTTACTTAAAATGTCAAAATTACATTTATCCCTCTTTGAGTTTTAATTTATTGCAAAGAGAGACAATTCTAACTCATTTCCTAAAACCCATTAGCGGAAAATTTTCCTTTTCAAAATTGATCTCCACTCCCATCTCTTCGATTTCCCCTCTCTCAAGGCACACTACAACAAAACTAGCCTTTCCCTGCCCATTTTAGTTATGTCCGTAGGGATAAATTTACTTTTTCCCTACGGATTTTAATTCCATAGGGAAATGCACAATATCCCTACGGGGGTTAATTTCTCCATAGGAATATAGTTTTCAACTATGGACTGCTAAATAATCCGTAGGCATAGATGGACATTTATGCATACGGTAGCCTCTTACCTACGGAAACTACTTATGTCCAGTAGGGATATGGTATGTTTTGCCTACCGTTAGTTAGGTAAATCCGTGGGTATACCAAATTTAATTTTTTCCCTAATAATTTCTCAATTTAGAGTCCCGCCCGCGCTCGATATTTCCTCCGCTCGATCGATATTTCCTCTTCGATATTTCCTCTTCCATGCCCTAAAATCGAGTATTACCTAAACAAAACCCATCTTGCCTTTGTCTCTCTTCGCTCTCTCCAAGCTCTGTCCAAAGAATAAGGTTTTCCCTAGGTCATCTTCAACCTCTCGTCTGCGCTCACCTCTGCAAAGGAAGAAGAGGTTTTTATCAAATCTGCTCTCTCTCTCTCTCTCTCTCTCTCTCTCATCTGGTTTTTTCCCACCCCTAACCCTATGCCTGATTATTGAAACATGTTTTCCCCTGTTTTCTATCCCTTACCAATTCGTTTCAGTTTTTCTTCTTTTTTAGTTTCTCAGTGTATTTTCTCGAATTTGATTGTGTGCTTGTTCCAGATGCCTACTATGATTGGATTGATTCTTAAGAAACTTGCTTTCAGTTTTCGACTTCAAAGAGGATACAGATCTAGAAACAGTATGGATTGGATCTCTATCCAGTTTTGAGAGAGCCCTTCAAATTGAATGCTCTATTTAGACTGATTCTTCAAAAACCTGTTTTATGATTTTGTGTTCGGGTAGGAAACTGACGTAGAGCGGTGAGCAGAATTATGCACAAAGAGATTCAAATATGATCTTGATCTTAAATTTATAGATTAGATCTGAAATCTAAAACAAATGTCCAAGATTTTACGGAAAAAGTGGTTAGATTTTGGAAGAACCCCCTACCACCCCCCACCCCCACCCCCAACACACACACACACACAAAACCACCACGACCAGGGAATGACCTACTGTCTGCTCTTTGAAATCACTTCAATTTCAGTGTTACAGAATCCATAACATCAACAGATAGACCTAGGCTGGACTGATTTCTTGCTGCTTTTAACCTTTCCTTTAGGTAGAGGTTTCTCTAATTGGAATAGCAGTATTCACAATATAGGCATTTCCCCTAACTCCCGAGCAGTTTGAACAGCATCCCCTTGTAGACACCCCATTTTGACCGGACCTTAATTTCCTAAAATTAAATAAATTTTCGAAACCCGAACCTCAAATGCGTAATTTTTGAATAAATTTCTTTTAAATGTGTGCTCTAGAGTCCCAAATTTCATTTTAGCATAGTTAGAACTCTAATAAAGTGTCCGTAAATTTTCATTAGAAGCCGATGGAAATTGCCCAATAAACAAGCCGGGTTTGTGTTAATGGTGTAATTTCACTATGCAGTAGGGGAGTGTGTCATCATAGCAGGGGTTGCCCATAGAAGAAATGGGGTTAAGGATATCATTTTCCCCTGGGCTTGGTTTTACCCTGGGCTACCCCGTTAAATATAAAAGAGAGTCATAAATACATTATAGGTGGCTGTCCATGGAGAATAGGGGGGGTGCGAATCTACCACTTCTCTCTACAAGCCCCCCCATCGAATTAGGGTTTAGGAGGAGGCCATTTCGACAGAAAGGAGAAGAGCAGCTGCAGAGAGAGGGAGAAGAAGAGAGGCAGTTGCAGCCACCTCCCATCTCCACCTCCAAAGCCCCCATCTCCCTCCGACCAGCGCCATCTTCTCCGGTCCTCCGACCACCATCCCCATCTCCGGCCGGAGCTCCGCTCGGCCACCACCTCCATCCCATTTCTGCAACCCATTTCCACCTTCACTCCCACAATCCGCCTCCACCACCACGGATTCGGACCACCATTCTCCACCTCCTTCTTCCCCCTACCCAAATCAGCCACCACCCAAACCCTCTTCTCTATCTCAGACTTTTTCCCCAAAACCCATTTTTGAAAAACCAAACGTTCCTCCATTGTTCTCGGTCACCATCCCCATCACTGGCCGGCCATCGCCCAACCACCATCGCCCAACCTCCACCTCAAATCTGCAACATACCCACCACTACCTTCCCACACCCTTTTTCTTTTCTTTTTTCTGCAAACCCATCTTCCATCTACCACCATTTTTTTTCCAGCAAACCCCATTTATTCCCCTTTTCTATCATCTACCCCACCGACCATACCCATTTCCTCCTGTTCAATTCTATCTCCACCGCCACCATCAACCTCCACTAGCCGCAACCCCTTTTCTTCAAAACCCGTCCTCTGCAACTACACCTCCGACCCCATCTCCGGCCAACAACCCACCGGAATCCGAGCCACTACCTCCCCCATTCTATCCCCCTTATTTTTACCTCCAAACCCCTCTCCATCCCCATCTTTACCCGAAACCCATTTTTGAGCAAAAACCCCACTTCGAAAAAAAGAAGAAAATAAAACCCCCAAAACCCAGCCACCGAACCCATCTCCCTGATTTTCTTAAGTCTAAAACCCATTTTCTTTGCAACCCATCTTCCACTCCCATAACCAACATCTCCATTGATTCCGGCAAGCTTGCCGGAATCCGACAGACCACCACCACCGGCCATTCCACCTCCTCCACAGCCACCCAGCCTCTGCAACTCCGATCATTCATCCAACCTCCATCTCCGACCACCTCCATCACTTCCCTTAAATCCACTTTCATCCCTTCAAATTCCAGAGGAGAGCGAGAGAGAGGGTTTGAAAGAGGAAGCTGAGCAGAAAAGGGGAGATCTGAAGAGCAGGCCGACATCAACTTCGATTGATAGATCCGTACTCCATTCATCCAAATTCCGGTCACTCGCCTAAAAATCCGGTAAGCTCGCACCATACTGCAATCTGGCTCCGGCCACTATCAACTTTAATCCAGTAACTCCTCTACTCCCTTCTTTCATTTCACTCTTAGTGCTCTTTGTTCTATTATATTTGTTTTTGCTTCTTCCTCATATAATTCTATTTTGAATTGGGAGACAATTGATGAACATGTGATTTGCTCATGGTTTTGGTTTGTTGCACCAAATATCTTTGGATGCAAAATAGTGGCTTTGCATTCAGTTAGCATATTGGTTTGGCCGATTGTGATTTGAAGCTACATCTCTTGAAGCTATAATAGGTTAGTTCATGTCATTGATTTAGCTGATAAAATGGGCAGTTCATGTCATTGATTTAGCTGATAAAACGGGCATTGCTATGTTTAATAATTGTATAAGCTAAAGGTGTTTTTACTATCATAACTGATCGTCTCATATTGATAAATATCAGTCTTTTATTTCAGTCTCAGTTACACTGTGTCGGTCTTTGAGTTGCATAAATCTGTCTTAAGTGATGCACATAATCTATTCACACCTTGTTGTCCCCTGTTGTGTACGAATAAGTCCATATTTTAACCCATTTGCTTGGTACAAATAAGTTCACATTTCGGCCCCACTGTTGGCACAAATCTGTTTATATTTCACTCTCACAGTTTTTACATTTGAATCTGCACAGGTTGATGCCCTGTTATGTATTAAAATTTGTACAAATTGGAAATATCATTTAATGTGTTCGTATAATCTGTTGAAAATCTAATACTCTTCATATACTAAGCTTTGAGTTAGGTTTTGAAGATGGTGATGAATGGATTATTCAGGTGAGATTATCTTGAAGCTTATCATATTTGTTTAATTTTATTTAAATAAATTGTTTTAGGAAAGAAGGAGATCAGATGACTACTCTATTCGATATTATCGACATGAGTACTGTCTGATTTCAAGGCGGGATTAGAAATAATAACATGTGTATTATGATATCAGATGATTACTTTAGCATCATCTGATTTCATCCCCATATTGGGGTGGTGTTTGTGGTTGGGCATAGAAGTGTTTGATATTGTTTTTGCTTTATTAGGCTATCCAGCGGCTGGTCTGGACTAATTTATGTTGTTTATCATTTTATGATTGCTATAGGTTGTGTATTTTTTTTAATTGAAAATTCTTCTTTGCTTAACACTTGATTTATTTTTATAATAATTGAATGGAAATCTGAGTTTATTTGATAACTTTTTTCTTCACTTTGATTAGAGACTAACTCAGTCTTGTTAGAGCTTTGCTTGCTTGGGATCTTGGATCGTTTTCTCTCTTCTTGGGGCGCTATCTTTCTTGTTGTGGTTCGTCTCTTTGAGGCGTTAGTTGCTTGTTCGGGGTTTCCCCTTTTGGATTTAGGGCTTTGCCCTAGTTTGTGGTTGTTCTTGCGTGTTCCCTTTAAGATTGAAAACATTTAAAGGTTTAGAGTATTGGAAAAGCTTTAAAATCCAAAAACATTAGAAATTTAAAACTCAAAAACATTTGAAAACTTTAAAAATATCAAAAACATTTAAAAATATAAAAAACCTTAAAAAAATATATATAAAGTGTTGAGTGTTTCTTTTAGAAGCGTAGTTTGAGAGTTCGTTTCGAACTACGTTGGCTTGATCCTCTTCCACGAGGTACGTAGTGCAGCTTGAGATTCTTATCTCAGGTCCAGCCAAACTTTGTAAATAAATGCTTTAACCCTTTTTTTCTTCAAAGCCTTGTTTTCAACAAGATCTTCCTCTAGAGTTAGGAGTTTGTCCTAGATAGAGAGTTTTATAGTTAGGGAGTTTGTCTTGGATTTGTTGTGTGCTTGTTTGTGTTTGTTTTAGAGTTAGGGGTTTGTCCTAGAGTTATAGGAGCGCCTCCGTCCGGTCAGTTGGCGATTCACATCGCCGACTGATGACTAGGTCTAGGATGCGTTAGTTGATCCCATTGTTTTCCTTAGGACACACAGCCTAGTTACTCATAGGTTGTAGGAACTACCTGCATTAGCTTAGGGCTAACTTGCATTTAGTTAGGGCATATAGGGTGTCCTAAAATATACAATCCATTTGGAATTTAAATAATCGCGCAATAAACTTTAATAAATAGTCCGGTCTTTTAGATCGAGTCTAGGATAGAGGTCTAGGTGTCTTAGGCATCCTAGCTTAGAATAGGTGCGAAGAACTACGTTGCCTTGATTCTCGTGGAGGCGGGGATACGTAGGCTTCTTTGGATGAATACCAGACCATCCGAGGACTCGGGCTAATAATTTAGAGTCTTAGGATTTGTTGTGTAGTTATTGTATTTCTTTTGATGTGTTTTCTTACTTTCTTGTGCAGACCGATACCTTTAGCTGTAGCATGCATGTGTTTGTCCATCAGAACTTAGACACCTGTTAGGCATGTCACTCATAACCTAGTTGTCATTAGGTGACATTTATTTCGGTTCTTTTGTGTGTGCTTATTTTCATCTCCGAGACATGCATGATTAGATAGACGTTTTCTCGGAGATGTGTGTTCCCATTTCATATGATTTTCGCCCAAAACTCTTCGAGGTTAATAATAAATGGCATAAGAGACCAAGTGTTCGCACTCGGGCGAATTGGGGGCGCTCTTCGGACCTTCTCCATTCGTCATCAGGCACGGACCTTCTGTATCTCTGGTTATCCATTGCAAACAGAGCATTTGTTTTGGTTCCATGGCGTGTCCATGGATGGCGACTCTGAGTTATTTTTAGATATATCTTGGTTTCGAGCCCTGGCTCCGGATCAGGATGTATCTCTTTCCTTTTATATCGCCACTCATGCTATGCTATGAGGGTGGCATCCGTTTCGAGAGTTCCCTGGTAGAGCTCTCTTCCATTGTGGAGATCTTAGAGGATCGCTGTGGGGATCTCGCGTCCCTCGGCACCGTCCTCAGGATCGGGGTCCACAGGCTGGCGACTCTGCTGGGGAGTTCTTGAAACATTGCCTAACTCTGTTAAAAATGCCATTTTTACTAACTTTGGAGAAATTTGAGCTAAAATCATTTTAAATGGGAACTTTATCGTTAGAATCCAGGGGCACCAGATAGGTGTGTAATTAAAACAAGGGATTCACACACTGCACATCATGCATTGTCATATTTCTTATTTCTTTCATTGTTTTTTATTGTTTTTCATTATTGGCTCCACGGGATAGATTCAATGCGTGCCCGACTGGGATGTTACTACATCCTGATGGTACTGTTGAATCTATTTCCAAGCTATGCGCCAGCGCTGCAGCCGTAAACACTCGGTGCACTTGTGTTTGCAGCAGCCGATGAGCAATGAAGCATACTATGTATAACACTCGGTGCACTTGAGTTATACATATTAAGTATGTTTTATACGCATAGTACCCATTAGATTGAGTCCGGAGCCCTACTTTGTTTTATATATTATGTATGTACGTACTGACTTAGTGAAATCCAACTAGGAAGTACCCGTGTTTATATATGTATATTGCATTCATATGGGGTTGAACATGTGTTGCTCACACATGTGGAGCCTAGAGTTAGGAACTTTGTCCCATTAGTAGACTAGGGTAGCTCATTTTATATGGCTACAACACGGTCCCAGTACACTCATCAGTCTGTCTTGAGTCGAGACTTCCTTGACTCCGCTAGATTAGAATTAGGGCTGGTGCCCTTGGTTAGGATGTATGTGTGTATATATATATATATATACTGATTATGTGTATTAGGGTTCTCCTCTTAGTTAGAATTCCTTATTCATTTCGATCAGTTGTATCCATTCGTTATTCAGATCTAGATCTAGTCAGTGGTTTTTGATCGCCATTACCCTGGCCAGGATCGGCCCTTCGATCTGTTGGTTATAGGGTCTGACCCGCTGTTATATGTTACCACCTGTGGTCAGTCCTTCATTTGTTTACCTTTCTTTGGTAGCCTATTTCGTTTACCGATTATGAATCGATTTTACCACCGTTATTTATGTACCTTCGGTTGAGTTGTGGGAATCCTTTCTAGCGTCGTCATGCTGCCGGATTTTATCCAGAATATTTTTGGCATGATCGCTATCCTTTATAGTTAGTTAAAAACCATGAGTTTGCCTTACCTCGATCTTCTTGTATAGCCGTTATGCTGCCGGATTTTACCGGGAACATTTTGAGCATAACTGCTATTCTTCAAAGTCAGGGATAGACCATGAGTTTGTTGTATCGTGATCTTTTTTATTTATTCTTATTTATCCATTTGTGGATTATCATCAGATTCTTGACTTTTGTCATAATCTATTTTTTTGATCTTTTGTGCATATAATTGATTCATATTTTCCGTCATGGATTTACCTTTCTTATATCATGATCATTGATGGATTAGCTAAATCTTGCCTATCTGTCGCGAGTGCATAACTGTTGTTGAGGTCCAAACTCATTTAGTTTAGGGGTGTTTATCATTCTTAACTTTTTCATACCCCAAAAGAGAGCAGTCATATTCCAAAAAGACTTAAAGGGATAAATTGAAGATTCCTTGAGATCCTGTTGGTGTAGGTCATGTTATCAGTGCCTACCTTTCCTTGACCTTCATAGATTGACTTACCTGTTTTGTAATTCAAACATGTTCAAGACTGTTTTTGCCTCTATTAGTACAAGATATTTTATCTCTGTTATCATCCATTTAACCTAGTGTTTTAACCTCCATTTCAGGATTCTAAAGAGTGCAAATCACTGTTCCTAAAAAGACAATCTTAGCCAAACCTGCTTGGTCTAGATCATCTTCGATATCTAGACTCAGTTGATCCTCTCATTACATCGAGAATACCTTTACTCTCTTTGTCTGAGCTATTTGAATTATCGGAGGTTCATCCAATGGCTGACCCAGTTGATCCTATGATAGCTATTCAAGAGATGCTGAAAAATCTTACTCGCGACATGGCGAGCATGAAGGAAGAGATGACCCATTTAAAAGTTCAAAGTACTGACAAGGCCCCCAATTCTAGAGAGCCAATACCCCAATCTCCTCGAGTTGCGTCTCCAAATTCGAACAGACCAACCGTTTCGCCATTTGAAGTCAATTTAGAAGATGAGCAATATGCTGAAGAATATGGTGTACCTGTGGTCAGTAAAGAGAAAGATATGTATGACAAGTTAGAGAAGGAGATGTACGACAAGTTCAGAAAGTTGGCTCAAGATGTAGAGAATATGAAATTTCAGGGACCAAAGAAGTTCGATATTTCTGAGTTTATGATACCTCCTGAGGCTATTCTGCCACCCAAATTCAAAACCCCTGACTATGATAAATATGATGGGACTGGGTGTCCTCGGGGTCATGTAGGATGGTTCATAAGACTTTCCCAACAACATGGACTCAACCCCGAGCAGATGGCACAACTATTCCCTGTGTCCCTTGTGGGAATTGCAAAACAGTGGTTCTTGCGCTTGAAACCCGAAGAAGTCAGAACTATGGAGGCCATAGCAAACAAACTTGTCGAACAATTTTCGATGGAGGACGGGATAGAGGTTACGAAGAGGGATTTGAAGCAGTTGAAACAAGGTCCGCAGGAGACCTTTACCTCTTTTATCCGGCGATGGAAAAGAAAGTTAGCGCAATTGAGTCAAGCACTCTCAGAGGCAGATCAAATCAAGCTGGTAGTAAAGAGCCTATCCCCCGAATATTTTCATTTCATGGCACCTCAGCACTACACAAGTTTTGATCATCTGATAAAGACGGGAACTCAAACTGAAGATGCTTTGGTAAAAGGCCTGAGGTCCAAGACTTTATCTGATACCACAGAGGGGAAAAGACCTATGGTCGAGTCAAAGGAGGTACATAATGTCAATTCTGTTAGGACTCCAGTCAAAACAGTATTGGAAGGGGAAGAATCAGCAGAAAAGAAAACAAGAAAATTTACTCCGCTTCCTTGCTCGTTATCCTACATTCTTAGGAGATTGATCAAGGACAACAAGATTGAATTGCCTGAACAAAGAGTCCTACCTAATCCTCTGCCTAAGAATTGGAGAAAGAATTTATTTTGTGCATATCATCGTGGTTCGGGCCATACGACTGATAAATGTTATACTCTGAAGCATAAAGTGCAAGATATGATCGATGAAGACAAGCTCACTATTGAAGAGCCTTTCGATGCGCATGCTGTCTCTCCGCTAGCTTCGATAAATGTCATTTCTACTGAAGGAGCAATCTTGGATCCTGCATCCCTTATTCGCCCTATTTCTGAGACGCCACTTGTCCCATCCGGCACTCGATCTGTAGAAGAATCTGTTGAGAGGACTACACTTGTCAGAATGGAAAACTGGATGGTCAAGCTCTTTGGTCAGGTGGCTATGCTAACTGAGGAAGTAAGAGAGATGAAAATTCAAATGCAGCACTTGTTTATTAAATGTGACTCTGCTCCGAAGCAACTTGTTGATATGGGTACTATGACAGAAGAGGCCTCTGTTCAGAGTTTAATCCTTGATAGATATGTTGATTTGCATAATGGGAAAAAGCCTTACATTGCTCCGAAGGAAGTTAGAAGTGTTAGACCTTCTCGACAACCTCTTAAGCAGGCTTTCATTGCTCCGAGGGAGGTTAAGAATGTTGGACCTTCTCACCAACCTTTAAAGAGGCCAGTGATAGAGGAAGAAAAGATGGGTCAGAAACGAGAAAGAGAATTCACTCAAATGCCTTGTTCTCTTATAGTCATCATGAAGAAATGGGTCAGTGAAGGTTGTTTGAGGCTTCCAGATATTAAACCTGTGCCTGTACCATTCCCCAACAATTGGAGGATGGATCAATACTGTGAGTATCATAGAGGCCCGGGTCACCTGACAGAGAATTGTTTAGCTTTGAAACATGCAATCCAGAGCCGGATAGAGAAAGACTCTTCTGCTCTTGCTGAAATCTATGCTTTTGTGAACCAGGCGTTTGAAAGAACTATTCAACCTCCCAGAGATCCCGTCACTTATGTCACTCCAGAGCCAGAGAATAAGTTGAAGGGAAAAGAAAAAATGTCAGAGTTTGAATATCTTGAGAATGTTCAGGCAGAGAAGGTGATGTCACCAGCCAGTTTTCAAAGACAATTTGGGCCAAGTCAACAGGACTTCAGAGGACCACCCTTTCCAAGGTTTCTGAACCAGGGTCGAACTCCTTAGCCAGCATTATCATGGAGGAAGGCGTGCTACTTGTGAACTTCAGTGCCAAGTCCTCGCCTCTGTTCAACTGTTATGTTTCAAGAGTCATGTGTCAAGTATCTTGTTTCAAGATTCAATTTTTGTTAAGTGTTTACCAACTCCTGTGTTGAAGGTTAGGGAGTCTTGTAAAAAAAAAAAAAAAAGAAAAAAAAAAAGAAAAAAAGAAAGAATGTGTTTCGTGTTTGTTAAGTCTTTAGTGTTCAGAGTCAGTGTTCTATTTTCTGTCAAATCAAATGTAAAGCTCATAGAGGCGTGTCTGTGAGTCATCTATGTACTTTAAAGTCTTCAATTCAATATAGCATTTGGTTCTGTATCTTCAATGTTTATGATTCACTCTTGGATTTAATGCTTAAAACAACTAAAGACACCCTTTTCGGATGAGAATGCAGACGAAATTCACCTCGAGATCTGAAAGATGGTCAAACGAGAGGAAGAGCGTCGAGCATAGCCACTTAAAGAAGAAATCGAAGTCATTAATAGTGGTATCGAAATCCGAAACTCGGGAAAGATGGAGTGGCAAAACTTTATCTCCCGAGAAGCGCAAAGAATTGATAAACCTGTTTAGAGGGGTTTGAGGTAGTCTTGCTTGATCCTATAAGGATAAACCAGGGGAATGCCCTGTCGTTGAGCAAAGCAAGACTTCATTGTCTTTAGACATCCAGTTGAAGAGAAATTTTTTAAAGAGTGAAACATCAGACATCCTATGGAGCTGATGAAATATTGAGAGAAGATTTTCGGGCGAGGAAGTTGTATGATAAATTTGAGCCCTAAGAAAAAGAAAAAAAAAAGAGAAAAAAAAAAGGAAAAAAAAAGAAGAAAGAGACAAGGAGTTGTGGAATCTTGAGCATAAATTCAAGATCTTCGAGATGGGAGTGGAGCGCAGCGGTTGAAGTTTTGCCTGACATGCCGTCAGATTCCAAAAAAATTTTAAGTCTTTGAATCTTAAGCAAAAGAGCTTGTACGCCAAATATACCAGGAGGCCATCCTTGATAGTCTGAACTTTTATAGCCAAAATCCTAATGTTTTAAAATCCATTTGTAAACCCTTTGGGCCAAAAAGTCAAATCAAACCATATTTTTTCTAACCATTTTATAAACCCGGGGCATTTTATGCACCCGAACTACGTCGGACCTGATCCCTAACTCTTCAGGGGTACGTAGGCAACTTGATTAATTCAAGTTCGGTCAAACCTTGGGATAAAATCCCTTTCAAAATTTTGAAGCTAAATGCTAAACCATTCTTTGAAAAACACCAAAGCGAATTACGCGGATCTGATCCTCCGTTTTTGGGGTACGTAGGTAGTCTGGCTAGACCAGATTCGGTCCAAATCGTTTGAACTTTAAATATCCCACCCTTTTGATCCCAAGCATTCCTAGAAAGTCTTTCTGGTGAAACAAGCAAAAGTTGAAACAAGTGGTCTTTTAGACCGAAAATTGGAAGGGCATTAGTTTTGACTTCTTTCGAAAAGAGAAATCAAGGAGACAGAGAAGCAACCTCTACACAGGGCACGATCCTGGAATCCGAGTCATGTCGACAAGACTTACTTTGATATCCTTTCAAACTAGGGGCATTAAAACCGAGCAACCCAAAGGGGTAATAACCATGACAGAAATCCCGATGGAGGAAACTAGAGCCTCTTGACATGGTTTTCGAGAGTACTCTAAGAGTGGCTAGCCTTACCATAATAAGATAACACATTTTATCTAAGGGTGAATCAAAAGTGAGTCAAGTCCCTTGAGAAATTTGAGTCTTCTTTGATTGAGTCTTTGGAAGTCTTTCTCTTATTTTTATTATTTTTTCTCTCTCAATGTCCGAAGTGTTTGGCACTGGAAGAGCGAGAGTATACCTTTTGAAATATGAAGAAATTCAGAGTAGATCCTGGTTTAGAAATCAAGGAAAGGGCAAGAGACATTTTGTTCCAAACTTGCCGGATGCATCAAAGCCTCAAGTAGTGAGCAATGAAAGAAAAAGAAATTCTCAGACTCATCCATTGTGGATACCCTTTTGCTTATATACCAAAGAAAGAACCCATGCAAGCTCAAGCTTTCTTGCCTACCCTGATTTTACTCTCTTATGAATCCTGTCATGGAAGTACATCATACTAGGGCCATCTTTTATGACTTGCGTCATAAAAGATATCAAATTCAAGATAATTGAGATAAATATTTTCAGCAAATAGAAGCAAGAGAAGCTTGAACGCTCTCTTGAATCAATTTCATAAATTGAACTCATTCTTTGAAAGAGTTAATGTTCCAGAAAATCTAGTACCCAGCGGAGTCTAGAATTCCTGCTCTTGCAGTTTTCAAATCTTAGCAGAATGCTTTTCCTCTCTTTAAAAGAGTCAATATCCAAAAATCCCATCAAGTTTTTCGAGTCTGGTCTTCAGTAATGATCATGCACTCCCACTTATTCTCGGCAGGAGATAGCTATGCTATCAATGAACTCGATATAAGATCGATAAACCTATCAATCATGTTTGCAAGCCCTTTGGGCCAAAAAAAATCTTTTTCTTTGTTAAACCCAAGCAAGGGGCATTTTTTATTTTTATTTTTATTTTTATTTTTATTTTTATTTTTTTAAGAAGAAAAAAAAATCTTTTGATTGTTAATCAGTGAGGTGCCAAGTAGTGGCCTGTTTATTTGTTGCTTGGTGAAAAGTAGTTTCGCCGTGGATTTGAAAATCAGGCGAGAAGTAGTTTTCCCGTTGTTTGGAAGATTGGGCGAAAAGTAGTTTCCCCATTATTTGGAAGATCGGGCGAGAAGTAGTTTCCCCGTTATTTGGAAGATCGGGCGAGAAGTAGTTTCCCCGTGGATTTGAAGTTCGGGCGAGAAGTAGTTTCCCCGTTATTTGGAAGATCGGGCGAGAAGTAGTTTCCCCGTGGTTTTTAAGATCGGGCGAGAAGTAGTTTCCCCGTTGTTTGGAAGATCGGGCGAGAAGTAGTTTCCCCGTTATTTGGAAGATCGGGCGAGAAGTAGTTTCCCCGTGGATTTGAAGTTCGGGCGAGAAGTAGTTTCCCCGTTATTTGGAAGATCGGGCGAGAAGTAGTTTCCCCGTGGATTTGAAAATCGGGCGAGAAGTAGTTTCCCCGTTGTTTGGAAGATCGGGCGAGAAGTAGTTTCCCCGTGGGTTTTAAGATCGGGCGAGAAGTAGTTTCCCCGTTGTTTGGAAGATTGGGTGAAAAGTAGTTTCACCGTTCATTTTGAGATTGGGCGAGAAGTAGTTTCCCCTTTGATTTGAAGGTTTTGAAGAGAAAAGTAGTTTCTCGATTATTTGAAGATTTTTAGAAGAGAAAAGTAGTTTCTCAATTATTTGAGGTTTTTGAAGAGAAAAGTAGTTTCTCGAAAATAGAGTTTTGAGGAGAAAAGTAGTTTCTCAATTATTTGAAGTTTTTGGAGAGAAAAGTAGTTTCTCAATTATTTGAAGATTTTGGAAGAGAAAAGTAGTTTCTCAAAGGCAGAGTTTTGGAGAGAAAAGTAGTTTCTCATTGGATAGAGTTTTAGAGAAAAGTAGTTTCTCAGATGTGGTTTTTGGAGAAAAGTAGTTTCTCAAAGAAATAGATTTTGGAGAAAAGTAGTTTCTCGTGTTTATGTTATTTGTCGGAAAAGTAGTTTCCTTTTGTTTTTGATTGTTTGAGAGAAAAGTAGTTTCGTTTGATCTAGAATGCTTATTTGAAAGCAGTTTCCCCATCATTTTGAATGCCTGAGGTGGAAAGCAGTTTCACCAGTATGATATGTTTTGTCGAGTTAAGAGTTTCAAGAGAGGCCATCTCATTGAGATATACCACTTGCAGAGTTAAGGGTCAGAGAGATACTATCTCCCTATTGCTTGCAGTTTTTAGAGTTTTCTTAAGAGTCTTTTTGGCCGGTTTACCTTTGTGTTTCAAAATCAAAACCCAAAAATTTGCTTTACTTTGTTTTTTGGGTCGATCAAAATGTGTTGTCTTGTCAGCTTTGTCATTCGTGTGACAAGCACACTCTGCCAAAGAGGGGCATCTGTAGACACCCCATTTTGACCGGACCTTAATTTCCTAAAATTAAATAAATTTTCGAAACCCGAACCTCAAATGCGTAATTTTTGAATAAATTTCTTTTAAATGTGTGCTCTAGAGTCCCAAATTTCATTTTAGCATAGTTAGAACTCTAATAAAGTGTCCGTAAATTTTCATTAGAAGCCGATGGAAATTGCCCAATAAACAAGCCGGGTTTGTGTTAATGGTGTAATTTCACTATGCAGTAGGGGAGTGTGTCATCATAGCAGGGGTTGCCCATAGAAGAAATGGGGTTAAGGATATCATTTTCCCCTGGGCTTGGTTTTACCCTGGGCTACCCCGTTAAATATAAAAGAGAGTCATAAATACATTATAGGTGGCTGTCCATGGAGAATAGGGGGGGTGCGAATCTACCACTTCTCTCTACAAGCCCCCCCATCGAATTAGGGTTTAGGAGGAGGCCATTTCGACAGAAAGGAGAAGAGCAGCTGCAGAGAGAGGGAGAAGAAGAGAGGCAGTTGCAGCCACCTCCCATCTCCACCTCCAAAGCCCCCATCTCCCTCCGACCAGCGCCATCTTCTCCGGCCCTCCGACCACCATCCCCATCTCCGGCCGGAGCTCCGCTCGGTCACCACCTCCATCCCATTTCTGCAACCCATTTCCACCTTCACTCCCACAATCCGCCTCCACCACCACGGATTCGGACCACCATTCTCCACCTCCTTCTTCCCCCTACCCAAATCAGCCACCACCCAAACCCTCTTCTCTATCTCAGACTTTTTCCCCAAAACCCATTTTTGAAAAACCAAACGTTCCTCCATTGTTCTCGGTCACCATCCCCATCACTGGCCGGCCATCGCCCAACCACCATCGCCCAACCTCCACCTCAAATCTGCAACATACCCACCACTACCTTCCCACACCCTTTTTCTTTTCTTTTTTCTGCAAACCCATCTTCCATCTACCACCATTTTTTTTCCAGCAAACCCCATTTATTCCCCTTTTCTATCATCTACCCCACCGACCATACCCATTTCCTCCTGTTCAATTCTATCTCCACCGCCACCATCAACCTCCACTAGCCGCAACCCCTTTTCTTCAAAACCCGTCCTCTGCAACTACACCTCCGACCCCATCTCCGGCCAACAACCCACCGGAATCCGAGCCACTACCTCCCCCATTCTATCCCCCTTATTTTTACCTCCAAACCCCTCTCCATCCCCATCTTTACCCGAAACCCATTTTTGAGCAAAAACCCCACTTCGAAAAAAAGAAGAAAATAAAACCCCCAAAACCCAGCCACCGAACCCATCTCCCTGATTTTCTTAAGTCTAAAACCCATTTTCTTTGCAACCCATCTTCCACTCCCATAACCAACATCTCCATTGATTCCGGCAAGCTTGCCGGAATCCGACAGACCACCACCACCGGCCATTCCACCTCCTCCACAGCCACCCAGCCTCTGCAACTCCGATCATTCATCCAACCTCCATCTCCGACCACCTCCATCACTTCCCTTAAATCCACTTTCATCCCTTCAAATTCCAGAGGAGAGCGAGAGAGAGGGTTTGAAAGAGGAAGCTGAGCAGAAAAGGGGAGATCTGAAGAGCAGGCCGACATCAACTTCGATTGATAGATCCGTACTCCATTCATCCAAATTCCGGTCACTCGCCTAAAAATCCGGTAAGCTCGCACCATACTGCAATCTGGCTCCGGCCACTATCAACTTTAATCCAGTAACTCCTCTACTCCCTTCTTTCATTTCACTCTTAGTGCTCTTTGTTCTATTATATTTGTTTTTGCTTCTTCCTCATATAATTCTATTTTGAATTGGGAGACAATTGATGAACATGTGATTTGCTCATGGTTTTGGTTTGTTGCACCAAATATCTTTGGATGCAAAATAGTGGCTTTGCATTCAGTTAGCATATTGGTTTGGCCGATTGTGATTTGAAGCTACATCTCTTGAAGCTATAATAGGTTAGTTCATGTCATTGATTTAGCTGATAAAATGGGCAGTTCATGTCATTGATTTAGCTGATAAAACGGGCATTGCTATGTTTAATAATTGTATAAGCTAAAGGTGTTTTTACTATCATAACTGATCGTCTCATATTGATAAATATCAGTCTTTTATTTCAGTCTCAGTTACACTGTGTCGGTCTTTGAGTTGCATAAATCTGTCTTAAGTGATGCACATAATCTATTCACACCTTGTTGTCCCCTGTTGTGTACGAATAAGTCCATATTTTAACCCATTTGCTTGGTACAAATAAGTTCACATTTCGGCCCCACTGTTGGCACAAATCTGTTTATATTTCACTCTCACAGTTTTTACATTTGAATCTGCACAGGTTGATGCCCTGTTATGTATTAAAATTTGTACAAATTGGAAATATCATTTAATGTGTTCGTATAATCTGTTGAAAATCTAATACTCTTCATATACTAAGCTTTGAGTTAGGTTTTGAAGATGGTGATGAATGGATTATTCAGGTGAGATTATCTTGAAGCTTATCATATTTGTTTAATTTTATTTAAATAAATTGTTTTAGGAAAGAAGGAGATCAGATGACTACTCTATTCGATATTATCGACATGAGTACTGTCTGATTTCAAGGCGGGATTAGAAATAATAACATGTGTATTATGATATCAGATGATTACTTTAGCATCATCTGATTTCATCCCCATATTGGGGTGGTGTTTGTGGTTGGGCATAGAAGTGTTTGATATTGTTTTTGCTTTATTAGGCTATCCAGCGGCTGGTCTGGACTAATTTATGTTGTTTATCATTTTATGATTGCTATAGGTTGTGTATTTTTTTTAATTGAAAATTCTTCTTTGCTTAACACTTGATTTATTTTTATAATAATTGAATGGAAATCTGAGTTTATTTGATAACTTTTTTCTTCACTTTGATTAGAGACTAACTCAGTCTTGTTAGAGCTTTGCTTGCTTGGGATCTTGGATCGTTTTCTCTCTTCTTGGGGCGCTATCTTTCTTGTTGTGGTTCGTCTCTTTGAGGCGTTAGTTGCTTGTTCGGGGTTTCCCCTTTTGGATTTAGGGCTTTGCCCTAGTTTGTGGTTGTTCTTGCGTGTTCCCTTTAAGATTGAAAACATTTAAAGGTTTAGAGTATTGGAAAAGCTTTAAAATCCAAAAACATTAGAAATTTAAAACTCAAAAACATTTGAAAACTTTAAAAATATCAAAAACATTTAAAAATATAAAAAACCTTAAAAAAATATATATAAAGTGTTGAGTGTTTCTTTTAGAAGCGTAGTTTGAGAGTTCGTTTCGAACTACGTTGGCTTGATCCTCTTCCACGAGGTACGTAGTGCAGCTTGAGATTCTTATCTCAGGTCCAGCCAAACTTTGTAAATAAATGCTTTAACCCTTTTTTTCTTCAAAGCCTTGTTTTCAACAAGATCTTCCTCTAGAGTTAGGAGTTTGTCCTAGATAGAGAGTTTTATAGTTAGGGAGTTTGTCTTGGATTTGTTGTGTGCTTGTTTGTGTTTGTTTTAGAGTTAGGGGTTTGTCCTAGAGTTATAGGAGCGCCTCCGTCCGGTCAGTTGGCGATTCACATCGCCGACTGATGACTAGGTCTAGGATGCGTTAGTTGATCCCATTGTTTTCCTTAGGACACACAGCCTAGTTACTCATAGGTTGTAGGAACTACCTGCATTAGCTTAGGGCTAACTTGCATTTAGTTAGGGCATATAGGGTGTCCTAAAATATACAATCCATTTGGAATTTAAATAATCGCACAATAAACTTTAATAAATAGTCCGGTCTTTTAGATCGAGTCTAGGATAGAGGTCTAGGTGTCTTAGGCATCCTAGCTTAGAATAGGTGCGAAGAACTACGTTGCCTTGATTCTCGTGGAGGCGGGGATACGTAGGCTTCTTTGGATGAATACCAGACCATCCGAGGACTCGGGCTAATAATTTAGAGTCTTAGGATTTGTTGTGTAGTTATTGTATTTCTTTTGATGTGTTTTCTTACTTTCTTGTGCAGACCGATACCTTTAGCTGTAGCATGCATGTGTTTGTCCATCAGAACTTAGACACCTGTTAGGCATGTCACTCATAACCTAGTTGTCATTAGGTGACATTTATTTCGGTTCTTTTGTGTGTGCTTATTTTCATCTCCGAGACATGCATGATTAGATAGACGTTTTCTCGGAGATGTGTGTTCCCATTTCATATGATTTTCGCCCAAAACTCTTCGAGGTTAATAATAAATGGCATAAGAGACCAAGTGTTCGCACTCGGGCGAATTGGGGGCGCTCTTCGGACCTTCTCCATTCGTCATCAGGCACGGACCTTCTGTATCTCTGGTTATCCATTGCAAACAGAGCATTTGTTTTGGTTCCATGGCGTGTCCATGGATGGCGACTCTGAGTTATTTTTAGATATATCTTGGTTTCGAGCCCTGGCTCCGGATCAGGATGTATCTCTTTCCTTTTATATCGCCACTCATGCTATGCTGTGAGGGTGGCATCCGTTTCGAGAGTTCCCTGGTAGAGCTCTCTTCCATTGTGGAGATCTTAGAGGATCGCTGTGGGGATCTCGCGTCCCTCGGCACCGTCCTCAGGATCGGGGTCCACACCCCTAAACTAGAAATAACATTGATTTATTCTTGGCTGACAAACAATGAGGCCCAATTTGGCTGCCTGAGCTGGGTACTTATGGCTTTGTTTTGCTGCACTTTGATGCTCACTGAATTCTTCAGTTAGTGGAATCTGAAAATACCTACAAATCTAAGTTGTCTACATGCAATTCTGGTGGGAGCCATTATAACAAGTCAAGCTTCACCGTCTGAGTTTATTTCAGGAATGTGAACCTCTCTGAATATCATGTTTCTTTCAATCAAGGGATCTTTCAATCAATGGATTCACATGCAAGTTCCTCGTTGACAAATTGAATGGTTCTTGTACATGCGCCTCTTTGAACTTTTAAACCGAAAGAAGCATTAGAACAATAGTTGATCATGTCACACCCCGACCCCACTGTGTAGATATTGTCCGATTCTAATAGAAGCATTAGAACAATAGTTGAGCAAGCAATAGTTGATCATGTCACACCTTGTGTAAGTAGCTTTCCTCTCGGAGTTTCTTGTAATTGCTTGCTCTGTATTGGCACCAAAAAAGTGCAAAATAATTGCACTTTCCCTCTAGCTTCCAACTCCAATCCACAACACAAATTTCATGTAGAATGGACTTTAGTTGCTGCCCAAAGGTCCAAGCAAGTTTAGACATGCTGAAGTTTCTGTAGACGTGTGTGCATCATATTGTTCTACATTTCAGCAAGTATTTCTTTCTGAAATTTTGCCTTGTTGCTGTCCAAACTAATGCAGCAAGCTACTGCTTGTTTGCACATGTTCGCTGTCCAAATTTTGGAAGTGATTCCATGAAGGCTAGAAGAGCAAAACCATAGCATCTTATCACAAAACTAATCATCACTTTTTTTCCATTGCTGTTTTGTTTTCAGTTTTTCACTTTCATAACAGACCTAAAGTGATTCTTTGTGGCTACCCAAAGAGGTCCAAGTTTCATGTATCCACTGCCCTAAATCTCAGGCTTCTTCAAGCCACGATCAAGTCAGATTGCTGAAATTTCAGCAAGCTAAAGTCAGATTGCCGGGATTGGAGGTGTTTTCGGCAATCAATTGGGAAGTTATCTTGCCTTTCTCAGGGCTGATTGGAGTTGCAGAGTCCAACTAACCAGAGGCTAGGGCTCATCTAGTGAGAATCTAATTATTCATGGAGTGATGTTTATTAACAGATATTTGGATTTGTGTACATGGAGACATGTTTATTTTTTTTATATATTAGTTTGTTTATTTTAGTTCCAATTCTTCATAGCTTGATGACCATGGCATGATCATGTCTCATAGCATTATCACTTTGACACTCAAATTCAGAGCTCCTGTGCTACCATGCCATTCCTTTCCATGTGACATATGTACAGTAATCTTGGCCGTTGCTTTGGTTGGCTACAAAGATCATTCTGATAGGACTACCTCAACATCTGCTAAAAGTTATCTCTCTCAGGATCATTCCATTTTTCCCCTACGCATTTAGCATTAAAAATTGAAAAGGCGTGCGGCGGAACTAAGTCAAATGACGCACTTTTTAAGGTGTTGTTATGGCCTCAAACCATGAATTGTGAAATACTTGTGTCCTGTTTGTTTCGGTAGAGAGGTTGGTTCTTGGTTCTAGAAGACGATGCTTTATCCATGTCTATAATTGGAATTCTTGAAGGAACGTGTAGTCCAAAGAGTCTTTATTGCACTATTTATGATCGTAGTTTTTTATTTCTCTCTTTTTATACTTCTTCAACAGATTTATTGACCATTAGAAGATATATGAAATGGACAAGAGTTGGATGAACAAGAAAAGGTATAACGCGAATCATACGCTTGGTTAAATTTTCAAGTCCTGTTTATAGAATTTGTAAATTTTTTATAGATAACGCTAGTTTTATTGGATTATGTAGGAATACAGTTGAATATGTGAATGGGATAAAGGAATTTCTAATATATGCTTTCAATAACTGTGTTGATGGGAAGATCTTGTGCCCATGTACCAGATGTGTTTGCTCCTACCGGGTGAATGCTAAAACGGCAAAGGAGCATTTATTTTGGAGGGGAATGATGAAGAATTATACAACTTGGGTTTTCCATGGAGAAAAATCATCACATTATACCTCTACTAGCCGGAATAGTGTGGTTGAAGAAGAGGATTCGAATGACGACATGCATGAGATGTTGGATGACATGCAAGAAGCTATGCAAGGTAGAAATCCAACAAATGAAGATAGAGGGGAGGGGGGTGTTGATGAAGCAGGTCTTTCATTTTACAATTTGTTAAGGGACGCCGAACAAGAGTTGTACCCTGGTTCTAAGATGTTTACGAAGTTGTCTTTTATAGTTGAGTTGTTTCACATTAAGTGCTTATGTGGATGGAGTGATAAATCATTCAACATGTTACTAGATTTGTTAAAGCGTGCTTTTCCTGAGGGCGTATTATTGCCGAAGAACATGTATGAAACGAAGAAAATCATTCGGGAATTGGGACTCCATTACGACATGATTGATGCATGCCCGAACGATTGTATGTTATATTGGAGAGAGACCGCCAATCTTACCTCATGTTACAAATGTGGTATCTCGAGATGGAAAACGGTTGAGAACAACTCAGATAATGAGGGAATAGATTCGTGCAAGAAAGGAAAGAAAATTCCTGCAAAGGTTCTTCGCCATTTCCCTTTGAAACAAAGGCTTCAGATGCTATTCATGTCATCAAAAACAGCGGCCTACATGAGATGGCATGATGAGGGCAGGAAGGAAGACGGTGTATTAAGACATCCTGCTGATTCCCCAGCATGGCAAGATTTTGACGTACAACATGAAGGGTTTAGTTTGGAGACTCGCAATGTTCGTCTTGGGTTAGCAAGCGACGGGTTCAATCCATTCAGGACCATGAGCATTACACACAGCACATGGGCCGTCATTCTTATTCCTTATAATTTGCCACCATGGATGTGTATGAAGCAACCCTATATGATGATGTCTTTGCTTATCCCTGGCCCACATTCACCTGGTAATGCAATTGATGTGTACTTGCAACCTTTGATTGAAGAGCTTAAGGAACTTTGGGTGCATGGGGTGGATACTTATGACCACTCACGAAAGGAATCTTTTAGAATGCGTGCAGCACTTCTATGGACTATTAGTGATTTTCCCGCTTATGCTATGTTGTCAGGATGGAGCACTAAAGGGGAAAAGGCTTGTCCTTGTTGCAATGTTGACACATGTTCTCAGTGGTTGACCCATGGAAGGAAGTTTTGTTACATGGGCCACCGGCGATTTCTACCAGAAGATCATAAATTTCGAGCAAATAGAAACCAATTCAACGGTGAACAAGAATGGAGATCTCCACCAAGAAGGCTGTATGGTTCTGATGTGTTGAAGCAACTACAGGGCTTAAAATTCACATTAGGGAAGGGTCAAAAGAGGAAGAGACAAGAGAAATCGCCGAGGAAGAAAAAATTTCCGAAGAAGAAAAGTTCAACGGAGAATAAAAATTCACCGAAGAAGAAAAAATTACCAAAGATTACACTATTACTGGGGCCGAAAAAATGGGTGAAGAAGAAAAACCCACCGTGGAAGAAAAAAAGTATCTTCTTTGAGTTGCCATATTGGGAAACTCTTCTTTTGCCTCACAATCTTGATGTGATGCATATTGAGAGGAATGTGGGCGACAAAGTGGTCGGTACGTTGTTGAATATTACAGGAAAAACAAAGGACACTGAAGAAGCTCGTCTCGATCTAGAAGAAATGTCTCTAAGGTCAAGGGATAGCTTCACGATGAGTAGGAAACAAAAGAAAATTTTTTGCGAAGTGTTAAAGCGAGTGAAGGTCCCAGATGGGTATGCTGCTAATATTTCAAGATGTGTCAATCTTGAATCACTGAAGATTTCAGGACTAAAGAGCCACGATTTTCATGTTCTGATGCAACAATTACTCCCATTAGCTATACGACCAACGTTGCCAAAGAAAGTCAGTTCAGTCCTCATTGATTTATGTAATTTCTTCAAGGAGTTGTGTTCTAAAGTTTCGACGGGAGAACAGTTCGAAAGACTATCATCTCAGATTGCCGTGACTCTTTGTTGTCTCGAGACTATATTTCCCCCTGGTTTTTTTGATATTATGGTGCACTTACCCATTCATTTAGCATATGAGGCTAAACTAGCTGGACCTGTACACTACCGCTGGATGTACCCCGTCGAGAGGTAAATATTATTAAGTCTATTAGTTGTCATTTTAATGGTAGTGTTTCAACGTCTAAAATAAAGATAAATCTATATCGTAACGTCACAGGTACCTCCTCACGCTAAAGTCATATGTGCGCAATAGAAGTCGTCCTGAGGGATCAATTGCAGAAGGGTACCTAGCGGGCGAATGCCTCACCTTTTGCTCGAGGTACTTGCAGAGTGTTGAGACACGTTTCAACCGACCATTGAGGAATGACGACAATAGGGCGCATGTAGCCGAAGAACATGTGTGGGGTGTGTTTTCCCACACAGGTCGTTTGTTTGGTGGTCCCAACATTGATGATCTAGATGAAGCCACATTGACACTAGCACATAGATATGTGTTAGACAACTGCAATGAGATCAGTGAATTCCATCTGTGAGTTAATTTCTCAACTTAGCAAATCTATCTAATGTTGTCGAATCGATTATATCACCTCTGAAACTTAGACATCTTTACAATTTATATGTAGTGCACATATCGATGCCATTCGGGAGCAACATCCCCGTGGCCAACAATGGGACATAGAACGCATTCATAATACAGAATTTCCGGAATGGTTTAAAGGCCAAGTAAGTAAATAATATAATAGTTTCATTGTAATCAAATGTTAATATGCACCTAATTAATTTTCATAGTATTGAAATGTTATGCTTAATTAATAGGTTCAGAAGTTGCGGGATGAGGGGAATGAGCCAGTGTCGGAAAATCTTCGGTGGTTGGCGCGTGGTCCATCACCAAGGGTAAAGAACTACAATGGTTGTCTCATAAACGGTTTTCGTTTTCATACCAAGATGCTCGAGAGGAAAAGGAGGACGCAGAATAGTGGCGTCATTTTGGTTGCGAGAACCCCAAACTATTCAAGTAGAAAAGACAAAAACCCCATTCATGCGGACAAAAGTTACTATGGTGTTTTGACAGATATTTTTGAATTAGACTATTGTGGAAGCAGAAAAGCACTGCTATTCAAATGTGAATGGGCTGACTATCAAGCTGATAGGGGTGTTAAGAAGGACCCCCTTGGATTCACCCTTGTCAATTTAAAGCATTGTCGCAAGGATGATCCTTTTGTGTTGGCAGCTCAAGTACATCAAGTTTTCTACGTACAAGATCCCACAAATATAGATTGGTATGTGGTTAAGAAGACGACACCTAGGGATTTCTTTGATACAGAAGAGGAAGAATGTAGGGATGATTTTGAGACTGTCGATGCGAGCGAGGCACCACTTACTGATGATCTTATAGATATTTGGGAAACGTCGGAGTGAAGATGGGGCATATATTGTTGCGATGTTTATATCTTTTTGTAATGAAGACACTTGTTTGATACTTAAGACATGTTTATGACAGTTGGTTCTAATACGCCGATTTTTGCCTTGTTTTGATTGTTGGAATTGATTGGAATACTTAAGCACACTTTTTATTATGGAAATATGTCGATTGTTTGCATTTTCTTTTTCCTTTGAGCCAATTTTGATGAACTATTTAGATTTTTTAGTACAGATTTCGACCACTGAATCTTGGCCAATTACATTGACAAAAATAATCAAGGAGGAAGCAGGCATTTCATATCCCCATCCACATTTTATGTAAGTGATTTAAAAACATATTATCATATTTTTCTTTATTCTTATGGTTATCTTGGTTCATTATTATGATAAATGAGCATGCATACTGTTATGATGAATTTTGTCCACTACAGCTTCACAGTATGAAAAGAGGCAGGGAGTTAAATATGTCACAGGTTCAAGAAGAGGGGGTCATCGAAGCCCAGGAATCCCATCAACATGACTCAATGGACTTACAACATGTGGCATCGGAACCCCAAGAGGAGACCTCATCGAAAAGTAAGAAAAAGAGAGGACCCACAAAATTGGACTATTTATTCAAGATGGAAGGTCGCTTTACTGTGAAACTAAATGCATACAACCAAGTAGTTGGAAAAAATGCTGGCAAATGTGGAAAGTTCTTGGGTATTATTGCTAAGACTGGGACTTTACTACCCATTGACGTGTTTTCTTGGAAAAATATGCCAGAATCTAATAAAGAGGATGCATGGAGTACATTATTGGTATGTATTAGGAGATAAAGTTGATTATCCTTCTATAGTGAATATATTATTTTATCTTATGCTGTAACTATATCTTAACCATGCCACTTTTAATTTTGATATATGTAGGAAAAGTTTGATGTTCCAGAAGATGGAAAAGAATGGGCGATGAGCCAATTAAATGAAAAATGGAAGGACCACAAGTACCAACTAAGAAGAAAATACTTCAATGAAACAAGTGATGAAGTGATTTTTCCACCTCAGCCTAATAAGATTGTCGAGTCACAATACATTAAGTTGTGGGAACATTGGAAGAGTGATGAGTTCAAGGTATTTATATAGTTCTTAATTAACTATTGAAAGGGTGATTTTCTTAATGATATTGGAAGGGTGACCTTCCCAACTAATTAGACTATGAACTCGATATTGCAGGCTCAAAGCACAAAAAATACTTCAAATCGCAATCAGTCTTGGACACCACATACGGGTGGATCTAAGGCATTCGCTGTTATTACCGAGGAAATGGTAACTTTTAATTTGAATATTTGTTCTTTCTTGAATTTGCAATTGATCTTAATTAATAAACCTTAATTTTTCTTCTATGTTGATGATAGGAGGAAAAGACGAAGAAACCATATGGGTGGGATGAATTATGGATCATGACCCATACTCACAGTGATGGGACCTTTGTTGAAAATTCAAGCGATGCTATTGTATGTTAATAATGTGCATACCAAACGGTTCACTTTCATTCCTCACTTGTTGATAAGGCAGTCTTTAACAATTTATTTGCATTCTTATTGTAGGCAAAAATACGCGAGCTTCAGGAAACACAACCAATGGAGATCTCACAGTGTAACCTGGCTTCCAAAGACGACATCCTCAGCAAAGCTTTGGGTCCGGATAAACATGGTCGTGTTCGTTGTTTAGGGCCGGGCCCAACCCCATCTTCTCTATGGGGGAAAAAACCCCGTCGTGAGACAAGTAAGTCTAGATGTGAGGTATTAGAGAAGGAATTAGCCGCGATGAAAGAGGAGATGAGGCAGATGAAAGACATATTCATGCAAAATGTAAGTATTCATAGTTATATTATGGTTTATATTTGTTGGGAAGTGATATATCCGCTCCTTTTATGTATATGGCATACAAATGTATGATTTTTTTATTAATTAATGGTAGGGTATTATTGGAGGGGAACATAATTCACCGAATCAACTGCACTCGTCTGTTGCAAGTCGCATTGATCAGCCTAATGCTATGGACAGTCCTCCTATTACTCCTCATATTGTTCTTCCTACTCACGTTGCTCCCCTTTCCGCTCCTATTGACTCTAGTATTCCCTCTGTTCTTCAAAGGCCTCTTTTTGTTCCTGCTACTACTAATTCTCCAATTGCTCTTCCTACCAATCTTCATGTTCCTATTGCTCGGCATACCACTCTTGTTGGTGCTAACACTCCTCGTGCTTCACCTCGGACTAAGGCTCGTAATAACCAGGTATTTATATTTTTTGTTGTGCAAGTTTAAGTACATGATAGTTCTTATTACTGATTGAATGAAGTTCTTATGTGCACCATATTTATGATTTAATTATTTTCAGATTCAGCATACCGCTCCTGTTGCTGCTAAGACTCCTCGTTCTTCACCTCAGACTAAGGCTCGTAATAACCAGGTATTTATATTTTTTTTGTTATGCAAGTTTAAGTACATGATAGTTCTTATTACTGATTAAATGAAGTTCTTATGTGCACCATATTTATGATTTAATTATTTTCAGATTCAGCATACCGCTCCTGTTGCTGCTAAGACTCCTCGTTCTTCACCTCAGACTAAGGTTCGTAATAACCAGGTATTTATATATTTTTTGTTATGCAAGTTTAAGTACATGATAATTCTTATTACTGATTAAATGAAGTTCTTATGTGCACCATATTTATGATTTAATTATTTTCAGATTCAGCATACCGCTCCTATTGCTGCTAAGACTCCTCGTTCTTCACCTCAGACTAAGGCTCGTAATAACCAGGTATTTATATTGTTTTTGTTATGCAAGTTTAAGTATATGATAGTTCTTATTACTGATTGAATGAAGTTCTTATGTGCACCATATTTATGATTTAATTATTTTCAGATTCAGCATACCGCTCCTGTTGCTGCTAAGACTCCTCGTGCTTCACCTCAGACTAAGGATCGTAATAACCAGGTATTTTTTTTTTTTTTGTCCAAGTTTAAATATATGGTAGTTCTTATTAGTGAATGAATGAAGTTCTTATGGGCACCATATTTATGACTTAATTGTTTTCAGATTCATGTATGTATTCCCTGTAAGTTGATGAATTTTGAAGGCGATGCTGTGGCAAAAGGGTTCCTCAAAAGTGAAGATCCCAACCAAATTGTAGGGGGAAAAAAATTGGGTGAGGGATGGTGTGAAGTAACGATCAATGGAGGTATATCCTGAAAAGCAAAGTTGCCAAGATCGTATGGAAAACTTAAAGTCATCGGCGATGTCTTAGGAAGTAACGTTGCTTGGCCTCGTGCATTTGTAAGTGTATAATTTGTTTTGAAAGGCAATTTAAATTCTTAAAATGGGTTTACTTTATATGCATTTGTTCATTTATACATGGTATGTGTTTGTAGGTTAAATTGTTAACTCGCAAATGATAATTGGAATTGACGAGATGATGAAGAGGAGATGAAGAAGATGATGAAGAGAGGAGAAGATAAAGAATGTTGACCAATATATAATATTTTGTTTTGATATGGTTGGGAACAATGTAGCTACTATTTTGTTTTGATGTGGTTGGGCACTTTGTTTTTATGTGGATGGGAATAATATAGTATTTTGTTTTGATATGTGGTTCGGAACATATATTGTAGTATTTTATTGATGGAACAATTATAAGATGTTAGCTATGGACGAATCGTGAATTCATAAATATTCTAAATTTAGATAACTTTTTTTTATTTTTATATGTTGTGGGAAATGGGTGTTATAATAGAAATTTTGATAATATGTTTAGATTGTTTGTGGAAAGTACATGTATCATATAGGTCACAAGAAATGGTTATTTATAATGGATTTTTAAAAAAAAAATTGAGAAGTCTATCCCTACAGATTTTATTTTGCATTTATGCAGGGAAAGAACCTTTTAGCTACGGCTGAGTTTAACTTATCTGTAGGGAAAAGTGCCTTTTTCCTACTTTTTTCCTGAAAATATGTAGGGAAAAACTCCTTTTGCCTACTTGTTTTTTACCAATCCGTAGGGAAATCCCTCTTTTCCCTACGGTTTTTTAAATTTTAGTAAGGAAAACTAATTGGAAAAAATATTTTACCTACAGTTTTTATATATTCCGTATGGAGAAACACCATTTTAACTACGGATTTTATGAAACACCGTAGGGAAAATCACATTATCCCTACGGATGTTCTGGATATTTAGTAGGGATAAACACACCTTTACCTACGGCGTTATGCATTTACGTAGGGAATGTTCAACACTTCCCCTACGGATTATTCCGTAGGTAAAAGTAGTATATCCCTACGGCACACAAAATCCGTAGGGAAAAGGCTTTCCCTACCCCCACCTAGCCTACGGAAGGTGGGATGGGCAAAATCCGTAGGGAAAGGTCTATCCCTACGGAGTTTGATACTTTTCCCTACGGTTTTTTCCGTAGGGAAAGGCCGGTTTTGTTGTAGTGGCATCAAGTTTTCCCTATCCGACGGTGACGGCTAAGGCCTAAGGTATGCTCTCTCTCTCTCTCTCTCTCTCTCTCTCTCTCTCTCAAACCCCTTATTGAATATGGCAGTACTTGTATGGCTTGTGTGCTGAAAATGGTAGCAAAAATTGACATGGTTTTGGGGCCTAAAAAGATTTCATGATCATGATTTTTTATTTTTTTTGGATCTAGGGTTTCATGATCAAGGTTGTGGGTTATTTTTGACTGGATTATACCTATTGAATTGAATGGATTCCTGCTTGCTGAAGTTTTTGAATTTTCTGGATCTCTGCATATTTCAAGTGCATTTTTTCAATTTGAGTTCCAAAATTTCTTCAAAATAGGATAATTCTGAGTGTATTTAGTTCTAATAATGTTGAATGTTTCACATTCAATTGCTCATGATTTTGAACTTCAATAATTGTGTAATTTTTTTTTCTCCAAGCTGTCTCTGAGAGATACATCCTTGAATTTTTCCTAATCTAATTATAAATTTCATGAAAGTATCTTAGTGAGTTCAAGATCACTTCATTTTCTAAAATCTATTTGTTGTGCATTCTTTAATTTTAAGAAGCTTATGGAATTATTATTTCCCATGATTATATTTTTGGCCTTTAATTAACAGATCCGTAACATTTGTGTTTCTTTTGTGCTTAGTTTTGAGGATTATTTCTCAATTGTTGAGATCTAATAGATATCCACATTTTCCTATCTCCATGTGTCAACAAAATTGAAAACCTGTTTATCAAGTGTTAAAAAAAAAAAAAAAGGAAGAAAAATATTGAAAGCTTGTTCTAAATATCATTTTACTACGTGTTATTATCATTTTCTATTTTGTCTCTAAAATTCAAAAGAGACTAGCTACTATTCAAATTTCCAATCTAATGTTTTATGTCTATCTCTTTTGGCACACTTAAAAGTTGTTGTGAGTCACCCACTGAGGCCCAGATTATTACAACCGATCGTGACTGCGAAACTGATTGTTGGACTCAAATTTAAACATAATTTTGATTCCAATAATCGGTTGGGCACTCATAATTGGGTGTCATAATCTTAAACGAACAGGGCCTAATTGTGCCTTGGTGTGAATATATGAATTTGTTTTGATTTTGCATATAAAATCGAAAATGTAGGAGACTTAGGTTATATTTTTGTGTTTGGGACTTAAATCTAAGAATTAGGTTTCGGATAGTATTAATGTGGATTGTCTGTTGAAAATGAGTTTATTAGGAAAAATGATTAACTATTTCGGTGGATATTATAATAATATTTTATTGAACTCAGATTTACATTTACTTTTGAGTCCAATACTTGGCTTGGGACTCACAATCCGTTCTCAAAATCTAAAACAAACGCCCCCTAAACCTTAAGGTTGTGTTTGGATGATTGAAATCAGGAAAAAGAGTCGATGAGGAAAAAATAAAATAAGAAAGATGATTCCTAGACTCAAGGGCGCCCTTGCAAAATAGAGAGGAAAGGGCACTCCATTGGTCCATGTCATTTTTACTCAACCGGGATTTTTTCCCTTTTAGCACATATATTATGATGTGGACCAATTGGAGCACCCTTTCGGCTTTATTCTGTAACGGCACCCTTAAGTCTAGCGTTCCACAATAAAAAAAGAATTAAAAAAAAAAGAGAGAGAGAGGAAAGATAGACTGAAGGGCGCCTTGGCAAAAAACCAGTTACAAGGACACTCCTATTGCTCCTTATAAGCAAAGTGCATTGATGATTACAGTTGTCAACGTTATTTTCATATTTCTTTTGTGTAACTTTCTTGCTGGGGACCAATGAGAGTTATGTTTTTGGAAGGGTGCCCTTCAGTCTATCATTCCTCTAAAAAAAATCTAATAAAAATTTCATTCCGAAATAACATCTTGCTTTGTACCTCTAATTCTCTTCTGTTGTTTTTTCCAACCAGTCATGCGGAATTGCAACGGGAACGCACGCGAAATCCAGATATATCTTGATGGATAGGGGTACGCCTATTGTTGGGTTCATAAAATCTTTGCCGATAGTGAGAGCATACTTTGGAGCATTATAAATAGAGGAATGCCAAACTAAAGGGCGTTCTTGCAAATATCAGCTAAAAGATCTTCCCCATCCAAGAACATTAATACCAAGAGCAAAAATGGCCTCTTCAATAGCAACAACAACTCCTCATCTAAGCGTCTTACCAACGAAGAATTGAGGCTAGAGAGGGAGATTATTAGGATAATCGATAGTGGGAATACCGAGTACCTAAACCCTAATTCTCCTCAGGGCGTTATAATTGGTGATCACCATATATACATTGCATTCCATGTTGATAGGAATTCAGACTATCCGGTGTGGCTAGGGCTGCAACTCGGGTCGGGTTTGAAGAACCCAACCCTACCCGAGAAATATCTTGGGTCGGGTCGGGTCGGGTTTTTTTCCAAAAAACCCACGATTCCCAAACCCGGCCTACCCATGATAAATATCGGGTCGGGTCGGGTCGGATTTTTAAACGTTGACGCAATTTTTTAAGGAAAACTCTTGTTTGGCAAGGCAACTCAACTCATATAAGTAGAAAAACTCAAGCATGGCAAACTCTATAGTGCATTAACTAATAACTAGTCCAAATAGAATAAATTGATGCATTACCATTTGAAAATGATTATACTCATATGAGATAAACAACAAACTATTTAGTTGAAACTTGAAACCATAGAGCTAAAGGGGGGAAACGAACAAAAGATGGAAATAGTCCCTGTGATTGCGTGCGTGCGTGAGTTTTACTTTTAAGTTTTCACTTTTAAAGTAACAAAGTTTTAGAGAGAAAAAAATACACATTATAACTTAAGTAACTCGGGTTGGGTCGAGCCCCTTCAAACCCGGCTCGAACCGAGATTCATGCGGGCTTTTGGATCGTAGATCCGGCTAGACCCGAAACCCGAGAAACATGAACCCAACCCAAGCTATTTTCGGGTTGGATCGATGCGGGTCTTGTAAAACCCGACCCAAGTTGCAGCCCTAGGTGTGGCAGTGGCACGACCACATTATCCTCTCCGATGAGGAGAATGGGTATAGGCGGGAACACATTTATGGACATTATTATGAGAGATTGGATTCCTAATTCGGTATGAATGACGGAAACGAGAATTACGATGAGGAGAATAAGAAATGAAGCCGAGCCATGAATTTGGGGCTGGGCTATCTAATTGGCGATGCAAGTTCGTTCAGTGGTAGGATTCTTGACCGGAATCGGAATGTGGGTTCGTCATCGAAATAAAGTATAGGGTTTTTTTTCTGTATTTTTTTGTATTTTTTTATTTACCGGAGGGGCTGGTTTGCGGTTGTATTTTGTTTGTGATGGGGGGTTAAAAATACCCTTGTTGGGGTTTCCTTAATTTTACAGTTTTCTCTTAAATGGGATTAATATATTTGCCCCCATATAAAGGTTTTTTTATATGAATTAATTTTGGTTTTTTTTCGGTTTCTGGGAATTTTGTAGTAATATGATATTAACATTCATAGGCATGTAAAGATGAGAAGTGGAAGAACTTTGCCGGAATGTGAATGTGAGCATGGTCTAACCATATGTGTTAATTATCAATATTTATGGTTAGATAATAGAACATATTTTGACTGGCAGGAACATTTTCTTGAAATGTTGATGTGGGTATTGTATAAACAAATTCGTTAAAATTATATTCAGCGTGGAGTTTGGAGATTCTAATTTTAGGTAAACACTTGTGATTCCAGTTCACTAGAACTAGTATTCTAGTTTTTGAGGGCACAACCTATTTAGGCTCTGGCCCATCTAATGGACGGTTTGGATCATCCTATGGTGTGGGCCATACCACACTTTTTAATAAAGTGAGGAGTGTGATCATCAAAATATGGTAGTAGTGATATCATTTCCTTTTTTTTTAATAAATAAATGAATTATGGTTTATTTTCAAGGATTTTGTAGTAATTTGCATGTCCATTTGTTTAATATTAAGATTCATGGGCATGTAAAGATGAGAATTGGAAGGTGTTTACTTGTACTAGTGTATGGTACTATGGTTGGATTGTAGGACTTCTAAAACTGCAGAGCATGGTATAAACATAGGTATTACTACTATAAATTTCATTGTTACTTTGTTATGCGCAAGGATATACGCTTAAATACCCAAGAAAATATAAAGTATGCACCTTCCTCTTGTTTTTCTTGTTTGCTATTAGTGTTCATCACGGCTATATTGCATTTTTTTTTCAGACCCTTGCGTAAAGCACTAAATAGTCGGCAATATGTGAATGTCTAATAAAACGTTGAATAGGAGAATAACTCATGGGTATTTGCAATTGATCTAATGAGCCTCACAGCCTCACAGGGCGACTCCGTGAGGCTTACAAAAAAGTTAAACAGTTGTTCACTTGTTTGAAGTTACAAAGGACTTTATTTTTAGCAATGCATTTATGATAGACAAAGGTTCACTTGGTTTCTTTTAAGGATTTGTCATCCATCTCATCCATAGATGGTATGACACTTGGAAATTCACTGTTCAGTAGGTGAAGGTGCCCCTTTTGGGAGCTAATGATGGAGAACCCTCTTTTTTTTCTGAAATCACGAGCTTCTTCGTTGCTTATTAGAGGTTTGTACACCTATGGTTGTCAAAATTCGGCTTGCCATTTGGAATTAACGCACTCATCATTATGGGTCACACGAACCTTCAATGATGTGAGGGAAACAATGTGGGGATGGCTCTTTTGGTCTCTTCAGCCATAACATTGACGAGTGAATTGAAATACTGTGGACAAAAAAGGCCACAAAAAGTTATGCTATGCCACTCCAAAATATTTGCAAGAGTGTAACGCTTCCCCTGTCAAGTTGGTGCATGAATATCTATTGCATTCGTAGGTGTTAACTTACCAACTTCTCCAAAAGCTTATACTTTAACAATAGGGAAACCGATTCAGAAAGTATGTGATAGCTCGTCGATTACCATAAATTATGTCCATAAATGTTAAAGTAACGCCATCTCCAACAGCATAAGCTTATGGAGTAACTGGTAGTTTCACATGGTATCAGAGCAAAGGTCCTTAGTTCAAACCTCCCAGATAACAAAAATACACATGCAATGGCCATACCCAAAAGAGGGACACATGTGCCACGTGTAAGCCAACCCTAGAAAGAGGGGCCACACGTGAGGGGGAGTGTTAAAGTAATGCCATCTCCAACAACTTAAGTAACCGGTAGTTTCAAAATAAATTAATGAATGTTCCCTTTTTAATAATTTTTAGTGTATTACATATCATATAGGCTTAGAAATAGTCAAGTCAAAAACTTGTTTTCTGTTTCTTAATGAATTATGTAGAACATCTTTAATCCATGTACAAAGTCCAACACTCAAAAGGGAAAAGGAGAAGGAAGAGAGAAAGAAGAAAATTATCTCTAATTGATCAACTTTGGAGGACTGAAAATGTTTTATTTTATTTGTTGATTGAGGGAATATTAGGGTATTTAATTCAGTTTAAGGAACTTTTTTAAAATGCAGAAATTAGAAACAAGAAATCTGAAATTTAAAATATGATCTCCCCAATTTCAAATACGACCGTTGTATCAATCTGAAATTTAGACCGATGCGGTTCAACACTAAGAAAATCAACCACGTCCTATTTCAATTCATATCCTGGTTCCCTATCAACTCAATGTAAAAAATTAAAATAAAAATTTGATTTAAAAAAATCTAATAAAATTTTCATTCTGGAATCAGAATACCACATCATGGAGCGGGAAACACATTTCCCCTTTAATTCTGCTCTGAAGTCATTTCTAACCCTAATTCTGTTCATTTTTCAAACTAATTAGAGTTATCTAGAATCAGAATCAGAATTGGACCCCGATTCCAGTGCCTCATTCTTGCAATGGAATCACAAGCGAATTATATATCTTGGAGGATACGAGTAAGTTAATTCCAATGCCTTCGAAACACACCCGAAATCCTTAACATATCTTTGTTGATTCGAGTATGCTATTCGTGCAATCTAAAAAAATCCTAAAATATATTTGTTCAATTTGCCATTTTTTGCAGGGATGGCGCATTATAAATAGCTTCACCATCAAAAGTGAGGAGAAACAAAGCACAATGAGTTCTTCATCGGACACCAACAACCTCTCCTTCGACCCTCCCTTTCTCAAAACCAATTCCTTTCCTTCCCCTGTCAGAGTGGAAGATTTCCGGCAAGAAACCATCCTCATTCCTTACATTCCCCAATCTTTATACAAACCCTATAATTGAGCAAATTATGACGACATAAGAATGGCCATATATGGAATCTGACCACTAAGCGAACTCGTATCTCCGATCAGATTGCCCAGCCCCAAATTCATGGCTCGGCTCTGTTTTTTATTCTCCTCCTCATCATTCTCGTTTTTGTCATTACCGCCAAATTTGAAATCCACTCTCTCATCATAATGTCCGTAGAAATACTCACACATATACCCATTTTGGTCATCGAAGAGGATTATGTGGCCGTGCCACTGCCACACCTGATGGTCTAAATCCCACTCATCACAGAAAGCAATGTATATATGGTGATCTCTGATTGTAACGCCCTGAGGAGAATTAGGGTTTAGAGTCTCGGTCTTCCCACTATCGATTATCCTAATATTCTCCTTCTCTAGCTTCCATTCTTCGTTGGCAAGACACTGGAGGTAGTCACAGGAGGAGTTGTTGTTGCTGTTGTAAGAACCCATATTTGCTATGTTATTAATGCACTTGAATGGGAGTGCCCTTGTAGCTAATATTTGCAAGGGCGACTTTAAAGTGACATTCCTCAATATATAATGCTCCAAAATATGCTCTCGCTATCGGTAAAGATTTTACCTCTATCCACGAAGATACGGGTAAGGCCCTGCTTGTTTTGCATTCTTAGCAGAGCGAGTGGGGGCAATTGAACCCCTGGAAATTTTTGGATGAGTCATACCTACTTACTTAAAATGTCAAAATTACCTTTACCCCTCTTCGATTTTTAATTTACTACAAAGAGAGACACAATTCTAATTCATTTCCAAAACCCATTAGCGGAAAATTTTCCTTTGCAAAATTGATCTCCACTCCCATCTCTTCGATTTCCCCTCTCTCAAGGCGTCTAGTTTTCCCTATCGACGGTGACGGCTAAGCCCTAAGGTATGCTCTCTCTCTCTCTCTCTCTCTCTCTCTCTCTCTCTCTCTCTCTCTCTCTCTCTCTCTCTCTCATATGGTAGTTCTTATATGGCTCGTGTGTTGAAAATGGTAGCAAAAAATGACATGGTTTTGGGGCTTAAAAAGATTTCATGATCATGGTTTTCCTTTTTCCGGATCTAGGGTTTCATGATCAAGGTTATGGTTTATTGATTTTACCTATTAAATCGAATGGATTCCTTCTTGATGAAGGTTTTGAATTTTCTGGATCTCTACATAATTCAAGTGCATTTTCTCAATTTGAGTTCCAAAATTTCTTTAAAATAGGATTCTTCTGAGTTTTTCTTATTTCTGATAATGTTGAATGTTTCAGATTCAATTACTCTTCATGATTTGAACTTTAGTGATTGTGTACTTTTATTTTTCTCTAGGCTTTCTCTGAGAGATACATCTCTGAATTTTTCCTAATCTAATCATAAGTTTCATGAAAGTATCTTAGTGAGTTCAAAATCACTCCATTTTCTAAAAGCTTTTTGTTGTGCATTCTTTAATTCTAAGAAAGCTTATGAAATTATTATTTCCCATGACTATGCTTATTGATCTTTAATTCACAGATCTGTAACATTTGGGTTTCTATTGTGCTTAGTTTTGAGGACTATTTCTCAATTGCTGAGATGTAATAGATATCCACATTTTCCTATCTCTGTGTCTCAACAAAATTGAAAACCGGTTTATCAATTGTTCAAAAAGAGAAAAAGAAAATTATTGAAAGCTTGTTCTAAATATTATTTTGCTACGTGTTATTCTTATTTTCTCCTTTGTTTCAAAAATTCAAAAGAGACTCCTATTCAAATTTCCAATCTAATGTTTTGTGTCTTTCTCTTTTGGCACACTCAAGTTTTTGTGAGGCACCCACTAATTGTGCCTTTGCGTGAATATAAGAATTTGTTTTGATTTTGTATATAAAATCGGAAATGTACGAGGCTTAGGTTAGGTTTTTGTGTATGGGACTTAAATCTAAGAATTAGGTTTCTGATAGTATTAATGTGGATTGTCAGTTGAAAATGACAGTTTATTAGGAAAAGCTATTAGCTATTTTGGTGGATATTATAATAATTTATGGATTATTGTATAAAAACCATTGTCCACCCCTGCTCGAGCAAATTCCTAGCCTGGCGTGTGTCCAAAACTGATTACTAGACTCAAATTTACATTTACTTTTGAGTCCAATAATAGGTTTGGGACTCACAATCTGTTATCAAAATCAAACGGGGCCTAAACCTTATGCTTTATTTGGATTGCCAAAATCAGGAATATATTGGAGTCGATGCCCTATTTCAATTCCTAATCAGGTTCCAATAAACTCAATGTAAAATATTAAAATAAAAAAGAGGAATTCTAGATTCAAGGGCGCCCTTGCAAATAGAGCGAAAAGGGCTCTCCCTTTGGTCCACATCATGTTTGCAACCCAGATTTTTTCCTTTTAAGCACATTTAAATGATGTGGACCAATTGGAGGAACCTTTCAGCTTTATTTTGCATGGGCGCCCTTGAGTCTACTGTTCCTCAATAAAAAACTAATTCTAAAAAAGAGAAAGATAGACTGAAGGGTGCCTTGCAAAAAAACCAGTTACAACGGTGCTCTTATTGCTCCTTATAATCCAAGTGCATTGATGATTACAGTTGTCAACGTTGCATTTTTTTTGGGAAATATTATCAGCACTACTGTATTTTGATGAGGGGCACTCCTCACTTTATTAAAAGTACGGTATGGCCGCACCATAGGATGATCCAAAACCGTCCATTAGATATACCAAAGTATAAATAGGTTGTGCCCCAAAAATTATTTTCATAGGTTGATCCTAACCCTCCTATCTATAGAGGTTTAGGATCAACCCTCTATTATTCATATCAGAGGGTTAGGATCAGCCTATGGAAATTATATTTGGGGCACTACCTATTTAGACTGGCCCATCTAATGGATGGTTTGAATCATCCTATGGTGCGGACCATACCATACTTTTAATAAAGTGAGGAGTGTCCTCATCAAAATACAGTAGTGCTGACAACATTTCCCTTGTTTTTGTGCAATTTTCTTGCTGGGGACCAATGAGGGCGCCCTTGTGACTGGTTTTTTGCAAGGGTGCCCTTCAGTCCATCATTCCTCTCAAAAAAATCTAATAAAAATCTCATTCCTCTCTGAAATAACATGGAAGAAACAGATTCCAACATTTCCCCTTTCATTCTGCTTATTTCTATTCTACCTCTAATTCTGTTCGTTTTTTTTTTCCAACCAGCCATGACTCAAGAGGAATTGCAATGGGAACGCACGTGAAATCCAAATATATCTTGTTGGATACGGAAACCCACGCCAAATCCTTACATATATCTTCATAGATACGGGTTATGCCTATTCTTGCCATCATAAAATCTTTCCCGATTGTGAGAGCATAATTTCGCCCACTATTAATCGAATGCCAAACTAAAGGGCGCACTTTCAATTGTCAGCTAAAAGAGCTCTCCCATAGTCCCTCCCAAGTGCATTAATAACCTACCAAACATGGCTTCTTACAACAGCAACAACAACACCACCTACTGACAGAGGCTTACCAACGAAGAATGGAGGCTAGAGAGCGAGATTATTCGAATAATCGACAGTGGGAAGACCGAGTCTCTAAACCCGAATTCTCCTCAGGGCGTTACAATTGGAGTTCACCATATCTATATTGCATTCTATGATGAGAGGGCTTCAGACTATCGGGTGTGGCAGTGGCACGGACACATAATCCTCTCCGATGACCAAAATGAGTATAGGCGTGAATACATTTACGGTCATTATTATGAGAGAATGGAATTCAAATTCGGCGGTAATGACGAAAATGAGAATGACGATGAGGAGAATCAGAAACGGAGCCCAGCCATCAATTTGGGGCTGGGCAATCTGATTGGCGATGCTGTGAGTTCGTCTAGTGGTCAGATTCTTCACCGGAATCGGAATTTGGGTTCATCATCTAAATAAGCTATAGGGTTTTCTCTCTCTATTTTTTCGATTTACTGGAGGAGGTGGTTTGAGGTTGTATTTTGTTTGTGATGGGGGGTTAAAAACACACTGGTTGGGGTTTCCATAATTTTACAGTTTTCTCTTAAATGAGATTAATAAATTTGTCGCCATATAAAGGTTTTTTTTGTATAAATTAATTTTGGTTTATTTTCAGTTTCTTGGAATTTTGTAGTAATATGCATGCTCGTTTGTTTGATATTAACATTCATAGGCATGTAAAGATGAGAAGTGGAAGAACTCTCCTGGAATGTGAATGTGACCATGGTCTAACCATAGGTGTTACTTATCCACATTTATGGTTAGATAATAGAACATATTTCGACTGGCAGGGACATTTTTTTGGAATATTCCCACAACTTCTCTATAATAATTTGGAGATTTATTCGAGTTGCCTTGACCTAGATCCAAATATCAATGCTGAAAATTCCAGACGTTGATGATAATAGTTGTATGAAAAGATCTCTTATTTAGCGAGAACATTTGCTTGTAATACTAACATTAAGTTACAAGTTGGGAGAGATGCTTAAATGCCCAAGAAAAGATAAAGTTCCCAACTTCCTCTTGTTTTTCCCTTTTTTGTTATAAGATTTCATCATGGTTATACTGCATTTTTCCAGACCCTTGTGTATAGCACTAAATAGCTGTCAGTGTTTGACTTGTTAATGTCTAATAAAACGTTGCATTGGAGAATAACACATAGTTATTTGCATTTGAATTAGTTCCTGGCACCACAAGATAATGGCCACCAAGTCATTCATCAATATACAACCGTTGGGGTGGGTTTGAGGTTGTATTTGGTTGTGATGGGGTTCAAATCGGTAACACCTTGGTTGGGATCTTTCATCCGGATTTTGATTTTTAATCGGATTAATATGTTTGTCCCCACAATACCAATTTTTTTAATACATAAATGAATTATGGTTTATTTTTAATTTTTTGGGATTTTGAAGTAATTTGAATGTCCATTTGTTTAATATTAAGATTCGTGGGCGTGTAAAGATGAGAATTGGAAGGTGTTTACCTGTACATATGTATGTGGTACTATGGTTAGATTGTAGAACTCTCTAAAACTGCAGAGCATGGTATAGCCATAGTTATTACTACTATAAATTTCATTATTGTTGGAAATTAATTCGTGTAGTGGTTGAGAAGAAGATAAGAAGATGCTTCAAGGCGTGTAAACGCTCTCCTTAAGACGATATTCACCCCCACCAGTAGTGTGCAGGGAGGTATATATGCTTAGATGCCCAAGAAAATATAAAGTTTGCAACCTCCTCTTGTTTTTCCCTTCTTTGCTATTAGCGTTCATCACGGCTATAGTGCATTTTTTTCAGACCCTTGTGTAAAGCGCTATATAGTCGGCAATATGTGAATGTCTAATAAAACGTTTGCATAGGATAATAACTCGATCATGGGTATTTGCGAATGATTAAGTTGTTCCTGGCACTACAAGATAATGCCAACCAAGTTGTTCACTTGTTTGAAGTGATGAAGGACTTTATTTTGGGCAATGCATATATGATAGACAAAGGTTCACTTGGTTTCTTTAGATTAAGGATTTGTCTTCCATAGATGGTATGACACTTGGAAATTCATTGTTCAGTAGGTGAAGGTGCCCTTTTGGGAGCTAATGTTGGAGAACCTTTTTTTTTTTTTTTTGTCCACGAGCTTTTTCGTTGCTTATTAGAGGTTTGTGCACATATGGTTGTCAAAATTCTGCTTGGCATTTGGAATTAACCCACTCATCATTATGGGTCACACAAAGCTTAATGTTCTCTATGGCAATCAATTTTAAAAATGGGCAGCATGAGGGTCTTAAGCTATGATGTGAGGGAAACAATGTGGTGATGGCTCTTTTGGTCTCTTCAGCCATATATATCAGTGACGAGTGAAATGCTGTGGACAAAAAAAGGCCACAAAAAGTAATGCTATGCCACTCCAAGATATTTGCATAGAATGGTACTCCTAAAATTGCAGTGTCTAACACTTCCCCTGCTCGAGTTGGTGCACGAATTTCTTTTTGTTTATTGCATTCATAGGGAACCCTATTCAGAAAAAGGGCCACAAAAAGCAATGCTATGTCATTCCAAAATATTTGCAGAGAATGGTACTCCTAAAATTTCAAAAGCGCAACACTTCCCCCCTCAAGTTGGTGCATGAATATCTCTATGTATATAAGTATATTGCATTCATAGGGAACCCGATTCAGGAAGATATGATAGCTGGTTCCATAAAATTTCAAAAGAGACTCCTATTCAAATTTCCAATTTAATGTTTTGGGTCCTTTTCTTTTGGCACACTCAAGTTGTTGTGAGCCACCCATTAATTGTGCTTTGGCTTGCATACAAGAATTTGTTTTGATTTTGTATATAGAACCGGAATATGGAAGGCTCAGCTTAAATTTTTGAGTTTGGGACTAAAATCTAAAAATTAGGTTCATGGTAGTATTAATATGGATCGTGTGTCAAAAATTGTAATTTATAAAGAAAATGATTAATTATTTTGTTGGAAATTACAATAATTTATTGATTATTGTATACAAACCATTGTCTACCTCTCACGGAGCAAATTCCTAGCGTGATGTGAGTCCAAATATATCTTGCTAGATGCGGAAACCCACGCGAAATCCAAATATATATCTTGCTAGATCCGGAATCCCAAGCCAAATCCAAATATATCTTGCTAGATACGGAATCCCACGCCAAATCCAAATATATCTTACATATATCTTCGTGGATACGGGGATGCCTTTTCTTGGCATTTGGACTTATATATATATATATATATATATATATATATATTGAGAAATGGCCAAAGAAAGGACACGCTTGCAAATATCAGCTAAAAGGAGAGCAAACATGGGTTCTTACAACAACCACCATAACCCCTCCTGTAACAACCTTCAAAGGCTTGGCAATGAAGAATCGAAGCTGGAGAGGGAGATTATTCGAAGAATTGATAGCGGGAGGACCGAGACCCTTAACCCTATTTCTAGGGAGGGTGTTACTATTGGAGATCACTGCATATGTGTTGGATTCCATGAAGAAAGAGATTATCGGGTGGGGCAGCAGCAAGGCCTTATAATGGTTGGTCCCTAGCAAATTTCATCTTTTAGTAGTTTTTGAGTATTAAAATGGCAGTTTCATTTTCTTGGATTGATGATCAAGAACAAATTTTACCTTCATTTAAAATGACTTTGCATTACTGCATATGATTATCTTCCCATTTATTTCAAATGACTTTGTATTAGTTTATGGAGAAAAAATACTAGGGAATTTAAATACTAATGTCTCTCCATCTTTTTTGCAGGGGACTTCCTTTAGTATCTGTCGGCGAATAGGAGATAAACAGGTGTTTTCTTTTGCGAGCGTTGTTTGGCATGGATTACGCAACTGTTCAATGCATTCTCTTAGCACCCCATTCTGCTCCTGCAACTCCTCCACAAATTCATTGAAATGAGCTGCTCATCAGAAATGGAAAAGCATTAGAAAAATTCCAAAACAGGAATAAATAAAAATTAAGTATCGAAGAAAAGTTTTTGGCAAGCCAAATAAAGCTTATGGTAGGTTCATTTGGGAGAAGTATAGAACTGCACCCATATGTATTACACCACAAACATCAAAGTATTGAAGACTTCTCCCCAAAAGAACTTAGCGGTTCTGACGATGATGAGAACGATGAGGACGAGGAGCAAAAACGGAGATGAGAGGGGAATTTGAGGCTGGGAGATCTGATCGGCAGTGGGATTTCGTCTAGTGGTCGGATTCTTCACAGGAATCGGAATTTGGGTTCATCGAAATAAGTTATATGTATTTCATTCTGTATTTTTTTTGTATTTTGTTTTAATGGGGTTAAAAACTTAAAATCACCCTTGTTGGGGTTTCCATGATTTTAATATACTTGTCCCCATATAAAGTTTTTTTTTAATATAAATTAAGTGTGGGTTATTTTCAGTTTCTTGGAATTTTGTAGTAATATACATGATCGTTTGTTTGATCTTAAGATTCATAGGCATGTAAAGATGAGAAGCAGAATGTGTTTACTGTACATATGTATGGTACAATGGTTAGATTATAGAATTTCTAAAACTGGCAGAGGACTTTCTTGTAATGTGAATGTGAGTATATATGGTCTAACCGTAAGTGTTAATTATCCACATTTAGGGTTAGACAATAGAACTTCTCTCAACCAACAGGGACATTTTCTTGGACTTTGGATGTGGGTATAATATAAATAAATTCCTTGTATGACGCTTGGAAGTTCATTGTTTAGTAGGTGAAGGTGCCCTTTTGGGAACTAATGATGGAGGACCTCTTTTACGAAATCACGAGTTTCTTCGTTGCTTATTAGATGCTTGTTCACCTATGGTTGTCAGAATTCTGCTTGCCATTTGGAATTAACACACTCATCATTACGGGTCTCATGAAGCTTAATGTTCTCTATGGTAGTCAATTTCAAAATAGGCAACATGAGAGACTTAGGCTATGATGTGGGGATGGCCCTTTTGGTCTCTTCAGCCCCATCAGTAATGAGTGAATTGAATTACTGTTGACGGAAAATGCCACAAAAGCAATGCTATAAATTGCATAGAATGGTACTCCCAAAATTACGTAGAATGGTACTCCTAAAATTGCAAATTGTCTAACACTACGCTAAACAACCCCCTCTCTCCCCACCGCCGCTGCGCCCCCCCCCCCCCCCCCCCAATTCACTTTGATTTGCAAAACATGAACATTGATCCAAGCAAGATTGTATATGTATCTCAGTTGGAAGGTGCTTTCTGTTTCAACCAAAAGATTGTGTGCTCGATCCCAACCCTCACTTACCCAAATTAATAATAATCCAAGCTCACTGGGGAACGAGGTTCATGACAAAAGCAAAAAGGCGAGTCATTATTGTTAGTCCTATTAGTGTTAGAGATGTGAAGCCAAGGAGACGATACTCGATTCACTATGAGGCTTCCTTTCTGTTATTATTAATGATATTTGGTGGGTTACTTACAAAACTATAGGGCATAGACAAGGAGTCCGTTTGTCACTCTTTTCTTTTACCTTTGTTTTTGTTTTTTGTTTTTTTTGTAACATAGGGTGTCCCCACCACCTTTGGAAGTGGGACTATTCCCTACGGATGCCCGCAATCGCCCATAAACCACGCGCATCAGGTAATCCCGGGAGGGATTAGATCACAAGTCTCCGGGGAGCAAACCCGTGACTTATGCCGAAGAGCCAACACCCGTATGGGCATAGTTATTAGCTGCATTATTTACTCGACGGAGGACCATATTCTTACTGAATGCATCAAAATTTTTAGATCACTTGAATCGATATCACACCTTTCAGACGACCCTCTTGATTTTTGGTAGTCATAACTTGACTCAAAAGAGGTGGAATCATTGACCCTTAGAAAGGGGTTAAACTTGCTTTTAGCTTTTCTTTAACATGGGATGGCTATAGTAAAGACACAGCTATTTGCATTGGTTCCTACTTTATGAGGACACGAGACCGCACTTGTGCTGTTCTTACCACTGAAAACTAAATGACCTGAATGATAATTGCGAAGGTTAAGTCCCGTTACACATTTTGGTAATGCACATTTTATTGTTTCCTTGTAGGCCTTTTTAAAAGCTATACATGATGTCGTTTTTTAGCTTCTATATTAAGGAACGCAAGTTTTAGTTGACAAATTTGTTTGTTTCACATCTGTAGGACTGCATAGAGGTTAACAATTGTGGCATTCAGATCATGTAATTTGATGATTATGAAGGTAACAATCCAGAAATAGAGGACAATGATTCTATTACTAACAAGAGAGAGTTGTAACCACAAGGTGTTGATCCAAAACAGGGTAGGGGTTTTCGAGGGGTGCATAAGGTATTATCACTAGTTTTAAACTTGGAAAATACACGTTCTATATCCCATGCTCTGTCTACTCAGATATTCTTTCTAAGTAAGAAGTTTAGGCTATTCATGCTTTTGATTTGCATGATAGGCACTTATTTGTGGCAAAATTGGGCAAGCTTCTGTGCAGAAAATCTTGAGGAATGGGTTGACTGTGACCATCTTTACCAAAGAATTGTAGGTGCAGAGAACTTTCCAAAACCAGCTCAGTGGCACCAAATTGGCGTTAATATTGAACACCTCAGGGCATATGCTGTTCAACAACTTGTAAAGAAGTATGGGTTGATTGCTTTACAAAACTGAATTTTACACACTACCATTTGGGTAAGTATTCATCTACGAATATGTATAATGGTGGTTGTTAGGTTCTGTTTCTTGCTGATTATGTTGTTGGTAGCTGATATCCTCTTCCGGTGCCTCTGTTCAGTTCATCAGTTTTTGTTGAAGGGGACATCTAAAATATAGTCTACAAAGACAGCATAAGTGGCCAAGCTAAAGACATTCCTGAGAGGGTGATCTATTTATAATATTAAACATAGTACATTTGGGGTTTTAATAATTAATATTGATAATGCTGCAATTATTTATGGTATCAGAGCAAATTAAATGTCAGATAGGAGTTTTCTATAGCCGCTTAAGAAACCGAACAATGACTTCCATCGGTAGAACTGCATCATGCCCATAGGTTAAAGGAAATGGGGTAGTTTACATGCTCGATTTTTTAGAAACCTTGTAAGCCTGTAAGACTTTCAGATAACGTTTCATGCCAAGCCCTTTGATTGGCATCAATCATTTTCTCCAAAATCAATTTCAAGGATTTGTTTGTAGATTTGGCCCGTCCATTAGCTTGGGTGTAATATGGAGTTGAGTTGACAATCTCAAATCCATATTCCTTAGCAAAAGTGACCACTTATTCACCTGTGAACACAATTCCTTAATCGGTTGTGATGGTGTGTGGTAAGCCGAATCTATGGATGATGTGTTCCTTTTAAGAATTTTATAATATCGGTTTGTGTAACCGATTTCATAGGAACAAGTTCTACTCATTTAGTAAAATAATCCATAGCTACTATTATAAAACAATGTTGTTTAGACGATGGTGGGTATATTTTGCCAATTAAATCCATTGCCAATCCTTTAAATAGCTACGACCTAACAATTGGGTCCATTATTGTAGCAGGAACGTGTTGTACTGGCCCATATTTCTGGCATGGTTGACAGCCTCTCGCATATTGGATTCAGTCTTATGCAATTGTGGGCTAGTAGTAACCATGTCTGTAAGCCCGATGGTACAACCCTTGGCAATCTTATATTTTGTTTTATGATTCCAAACACAAGTGATTAAGTGGTACTAATTTTGTTTGTTGCTTAAGTGTTTAGATTTTAGCAAAGTACCAAAGTCAAGGAATCATGGATCAAGTCCAAAGCAATCACGACGATCAAGTGAGCCTAAGGAAAGAAGAGGAGATCCATGGTGAAGATCAAGACTTGAAGATTGGAGATCAACATTTAAAGATTCATGTCAAAGTCTTGTAATAGATTGTATAAATTTAATTCCCTAAATAATCTCATGGGTACCTAGGGTCTAGAACGCCGAAATCTGATAAGAAGAGAGGGAGATATGAGTTTTATAAGATGGCTGCGTAAATTTGGAAAAATTTAGAATCTGTCTAATTAGAGTTATCTAGAATCAGAATCAGAATTGGACCCCGATTCCAGTGCCTCATTCTTGCAATGGAATCGCAAGCGATTTATATATCTTGGAGGATTCGAGTATGTTAATTCCATTGCCTTTGAAACACACCCGAAATCCTTAACATATCTTTGTTGATTCGAGTATGCTATTCGTGCAATCTAAAAAAATCCTAAAAAATATTTGTTCAATTTGCCATTTTTTGCAGGGATGGCGCATTATAAATAGCTTCACCATCAAAAGTGAGGAGAAACAAAGCACAATGAGTTCTTCTTCCGACACCAACAACCTCTCCTTCGACCCTCCCTTTCTCAAAACCAATTCCTTTCCTTCCCCTGTCAGAGTGGACGATTTCCGGCAAGAAACCATCCTCATTCCTTACATTCCCCAATCTTTATACAAACCCTATAATTGAGCAAATTATGACGGCATAAGAATGGCCATGGAATCTGACCACTAAGCAAATTCCTATCGCCGGTCAGATTCCCCAGCCCCAAATTCATGGCTGGGCTCTGTTTTTTATTCTCCTCCTCATCATTCTTGTTTTTGTCATTACCGCCGAATTTGAAATCCACTCTCTCATCATAATGTCCGTAGATATACTAACGCATATACCCATTTTGGTCATCGAAGAGGATTATGTTGCCGTGCCACTGCCACACCTAATGGTCTAAATCCCACTCAGCATAGAATGCAATGTATATATGGTGATCTCTGATTGTAACGCCCCGAGGAGAATTAGGGTTTAGAGTCTCGGTCTTCCCACTGTCGATTATCCTAATATTCTCCTTCTCTAGCTTCCATTCTTCGTTGGCAAGACGCTGGAGGTAGTCACAGGAGGAGTTGTTGTCGCTGTTGTAAGAACTCATATTTGCTATGTTATTAATGCACTTGAATGGGAGTGCCCTTGTAGCTAATATTTGCAAGGGTGCCTTTAAAGTGACATTCCTCAATATATAATGCCCCAAAATATGCTCTCGCTATCGGTAAAGATTTTACCCCTATCCACGAAGATACGGGTAAGGCCCTGCCTGTTTTGGATTCTTAGCAATAAGGGAGTGAGTGGGGGCAATTGGACCCCTGGAAATTTTTGGATGAGTCATACCTACTTACTTAAAATGTCAAAATTACCTTTACCCCTCTTCGATTTTTAATTTACTACAAAGAGAGACACAATTCTAATTCATTTCCAAAACCCGTTAGCGGAAAATTTTCCTTTGCAAAATTGATCTCCACTCCCATCTCTTCAATTTCCCCTCTCTCAAGGCGTCTAGGTTTCCCTATCGACGGTGACAGCTAAGCCCTAAGGTATGCTCTCTCTCTCTCTCTCTCTCTCTCTCTCTCTCTCTCTCTCTCTCTCTCTCTCTCTCAAACCCCCTATCGAAAATGGTATATAGTTCTTATATGGCTCGTGTGTTGAAAATGGTAGCAAAAAATGACATGGTTTTGGGGCTTAAAAAGATTTCATGATCATGGTTTTCCTTTTTCTGGATCTAGGGTTTCATGATCAAGGTTATGGTTTATTGATTTTACCTATTAAATCGAATGGATTCCTTCTTGATGAAGGTTTTGAATTTTCTGGATCTCTACATATTTCAAGTGCATTTTCTCAATTTGAGTTCCAAAATTTCTTTAAAATAGGATTCGTCTGAGTTTTTCTTATTTCCGATAATGTTGAATGTTTCAGTTTCAATTACTCTTCATGATTTGAACTTTAGTGATTGTGTAATTTTATTTTTCTCTAGGCTTTCTCTGAGAGATACATCTCTGAATTTTTCCTAATCTAATCATAAGTTTCATGAAAGTATCTTAGTGAGTTCAAAATCACTCCATTTTCTTAAAGCTTTTTGTTGTGCATTTTTTTAATTCTAAGAAAGCTTATGAAATTATTATTTCCCATGACTATGCTTATTGGTCTTTAATTAACAGATCCGTAACATTTGGGTTTCTTTTGTGCTTAGTTTTGAGGATTATTTCTCAATTACTGAGATGTAATAGATATCCACATTTTCCTATCTCTGTGTCTCAACAAAATTGAAAACCGGTTTATCAATTGGTAAAAAAGAGAAAAAGAAAAATATTGAAAGCTTGTTCTAAATATTATTTTGCTACGTGTTATTCTTATTTTCTCCTTTGTTTCAAAAATTCAAAAGAGACTCCTATTCAAATTTCCAATCTAATGTTTTTTGTCTTTCTCTTTTGGCACACTCAAGTTTTTGTGAGCCACCCACTAATTGTACCTTTGCGTGAATATGAGAATTTGTTTTGATTTTGTATATAAAATCGGAAATGTACAAGGCTTAGGTTAGGTTTTTGTGCATGGGACTTAAATCTAAGAATGAGGTTTCTGATAGTATTAATGTGGATTGTCAGTTGAAAATGACAGTTTTTTAGGAAAAATTATTAGCTATTTTGGTGGAAATTATAATAATTTATTGAGTATTGTATAAAAACCATTGTCTACCCCTGCTCGAGCAAATTCCTAGCCTGGGTGTGTCCAAAACTGATTACTAGACTCAAATTTACATTTACTTTTGAGTCCAATAATAGGTTTGGGACTCACAATCTGTTATCAAAATCAAACGGGACCCAAACCTTATGCTTTATTTGGATTGCCAAAATCAGGAATATATTGGAGTCGATGCCCTATTTCAATTCCTAATCAGGTTCCAATATACTCAATGTAAAAATATTAAAATAAAAAAGAGGAATTCTAGATTCAAGGGCGCCCTTCCAAATAGAGCGAAAAGGGCTCTCCCTTTGGTCCACATCATGTTTGCAACCCAGATTTTTTCCTTTTAAACACATTTAAATGATGTGGACCAATTGGAGCAACCTTTCAGCTTTATTTTGCATGGGCGCCCTTGAGTCTACTGTTCCTCAATAAAAAACTAATTCTTAAAAAGAGAAAGATAGACTGAAGGGCGCCTTGCAAAAAAAGCAGTTACAAGGGTGCTCCTATTGCTCCTATTGGTCCGAAATAACATGGAAGAAACAGATTCCAACATTTCCCCTTTCATTCTGCTTATTTCTATTCTACCTCTAATTCTGTTTTTTTTTTTTTCCAACCAGCCATGACTCATGAGGAATTGCAACGGGAACGCACGTGAAATCCAAATATATCTTGTTGGATACGGAAACCCACGCCAAATCCTTACATATATCTTCATAGATACGGGGGTATGCCTATTCTTGCCATCATAAAATCTTTCCCGATTGTGAGAGCATAATTTCGCCGACAATTAATCGAATGCCAAACTAAAGGGCGTACTTTCAATTATCAGCTAAAAGAGCCCTCCCATAGTCCCTCCCAAGTGCATTAATAACCTACCAAACATGGCTTCTTACAACAGCAACAACAACACCACCTACCGACAGAGGCTTACCAACGAAGAATGGAGGCTAGAGAGCGAGATTATTCGAATAATCGACAGTGGGAAGACCGAGTCTCTAAACCCGAATTCTCCTCAGGTCGTTACAATTGGAGGTCACCATATGTACATTGCATTCTATGATGAGAGAGCTTCAGACTATCGGGTGTGGCAGTGGCACGGACACATAATCCTCTCCGTTGACCAAAACGGCTATAGTGCATTTTTTTCAGACCCTTGTGTAAAGCACTATGTGAATGTCTAATAAAACGTTTGCATAGGATAATAACTCGATCATGGGTATTTGCGAATGATTAAGTTGTTCCTGGCACTACAAGATAATGCCAACCAAGTTGTTCACTTGTTTGAAGTGATGAAGGACTTTATTTTGGGCAATGCATATATGATAGACAAAGGTTCACTTGCTTTCTTTAGATTAAGGATTTGTCTTCCATAGATGGTATGACACTTGGAAATTCATTGTTCAGTAGGTGAAGGTGCCCTTTTGGGAGCTAATGTTGGAGAACCTTTTTTTTTTTTGTTGTCCACGAGATTTTTCGTTGCTTATTAGAGGTTTGTGCACATATGGTTGTCAAAATTCTGCTTGGCATTTGGAATTAACGCACTCATCATTATGGGTCACACAAAGCTTAATGTTCTCTATGGCAATCAATTTAAAAAATGGGCAGCATGAGGGTCTTAAGCTATGATGTGAGGGAAACAATATGGTGATGGCTCTTTTGGTCTCTTCAGCCATATATATCAGTGACGAGTGAAATGCTGTGGACAAAAAAAGGCCACAAAAAGTAATGCTATGCCACTCCAAGATATTTGCATAGAATGGTACTCCTAAAATTGCAGTGTCTAACACTTCCCCTGCTCGAGTTGGTGCACGAATTTCTTTTTGTTTATTGCATTCATAGGGAACCCTATTCAGAAAAAGGGCCACAAAAAGCAATGCTATGTCATTCCAAAATATTTGCAGAGAATGGTACCCCTAAAATTTCAAAAGCGCAACACTTCCCCCCTCAAGTTGGTGAATATCTCTATGCATATAAGTATATTGCATTCATAGGGAACCCGATTCAGGAAGATATGATAGCTGATTCCATAAAATTTCAAAAGAAACTCCTATTCAAATTTCCAATTTAATGTTTTGGGTCCTTTTCTTTTGGCACACTCAAGTTGTTGTAAGCCACCCATTAATTGTGCTTTGGCTTGCATACAAGAATTTGTTTTGATTTTGTATATAGAACCGGAATATGGAAGGCTCAGCTTAAATTTTTGAGTTTGGGACTAAAATCTAAAAATTAGGTTCATGGTAGTATTAATATGGATCGTGGGTCAAAAATGGTAATTTATAAAGAAAATGATTAATTATTTTGTTGGAAATTACAATAATTTATTGATTATTGTATACAAACCATTGTCTACCTCTCACGGAGCAAATTCCTAGCGTGATGTGAGTCCAAATATATCTTGCTAGATGCGGAAACCCACGCGAAATCCAAATATATATCTTGCTAGATCCGGAATCCCAAGCCAAATCCAAATATATCTTGCTAGATACGGAATCCTACGCCAAATCCAAATATATCTTACATATATCTTCGTGGATACGGGGATGCCTTTTCTTGGCATTTGGACATATATATATATATATATATATATATATATATATATATAATGAGAAATGGCCAAAGAAAGGACACGCTTGCAAATATCAGCTAAAAGGAGAGCAAACATGGGTTCTTACAACACCCACCATAACCCCTCCTGTAACAACCTTCAAAGGCTTGGCAATGAAGAATCGAAGCTGGAGAGGGAGATTATTCGAAGAATTGATAGCGGGAGGACCGAGACTCTTAACCCTATTTCTAGGGAGGGTGTTACTATTGGAGATCACTGCATATGTGTTGGATTCCATGAAGAAAGAGATTATCGGGTGGGGCAGCGGCACGGCCTTATAATGGTTGGTCCCTAGCAAATTTCATCTTTTAGTAGTTTTTGAGTATTAAAATGCCAGTTTCATTTTCTTGGATTGATGATCAAGAACAAATTTTACCTTCATTTAAAATGACTTTGCATTACTGCATATGATTATCTTCCCATTTATTTCAAATGACTTTGTATTAGTTTATGGAGAAAAAATACTAGGGAATTTAAATACTAATGTCTCTCCATCTTTTTTGCAGGGGACTTCCTTTAGTATCTGTCGGCGAATAGGAGATAAACAGGTGTTTTCTTTTGCGAGCGTTGTTTGGCATGGATTACGCAACTGTTCAATGCATTCTCTTAGCACCCCATTCTGCTCCTGCAACTCCTCCACAAATTCATTGAAATGAGCTGCTCATCAGAAATGGAAAAGCATTAGAAAAATTCCAAAACAGGAATAAATAAAAATTAAGTATCGAAGAAAAGTTTTTGGCAAGCCAAATAAAGCTTATGGTAGGTTCATTTGGGAGAAGTATAGAACTGCACCCATATGTATTACACCACAAACATCAAAGTATTGAAGACTTCTCCCCAAAAGAACTTAGCGGTTCTGACAATGATGAGAACGATGAGGACGATGAGCAAAAACGGAGATGAGAGGGGAATTTGGGGCTGGGAGATCTGATAGGCAGTGGGATTTCGTCTAGTGGTCGGATTCTTCACAGGAATCGGAATTTGGGTTCATCGAAATAAGTTATATGTATTGCATTCTCTATTTTTTTTGTATTTTGTTGTGATGGGGTTAAAAACTTAAAATCACCCTTGTTGGGGTTTCCATGATTTTAATATACTTGTCCCCATATAAAGTTTTTTTTTAATATAAATTAAGTGTGGGTTATTTTCAGTTTCTTGGAATTTTGTAGTAATATACATGATCGTTTGTTTGATCTTAAGATTCATAGGCATGTAAAGATGAGAAGCAGAATGTGTTTACTGTACATATGTATGGTACAATGGTTAGATTATAGAATTTCTAAAACTGGCAGAGGACTTTCTTGTAATGTGAATGTGAGTATATATGGTCTAACCGTAAGTGTTAATTATTCACATTTAGGGTTAGACAATAAAACTTCTCTCAACTAACAGGGACATTTTCTTGGACTTTGGATGTGGGTATAATATAAATAAATTCCTTGTATGACGCTTGGAAGTTCATTGTTTAAGTAGGTGAAGGTGCCCTTTTGGGAACTAATGATGGAGGACCTCTTTTTACGAAATCACGAGTTTCTTCGTTGCTTATTAGATGCTTGTTCACCTATGGTTGTCAGAATTCTGCTTGCCATTTGGAATTAACACACTCATCATTACGGGTCTCATGAAGCTTAATGTTCTCTATGGCAGTCAATTTCAAAATAGGCAACATGAGAGACTTAGGCTATGATGTAAGGGAAACAATGTGGGGATGGCCCTTTTGGTCTCTTCAGCCCCATCAGAAATGAGTGAATTGAATTACTGTTGACGGAAAATGCCACAAAAGCACTGCTATAAATTGCATAGAATGGTACTCCCAAAATTACGTAGAATGGTACTCCTAAAATTGCAAATTGTCTAACACTACGCTAAACAACCCCCTCTCTCCCCACCGCGGCTGCGCCCCTCCCCCCCCCCCAAAAAAAAAAAAAAACAAAAAAACAAAACCCGGCCACACACCCACACACACACAAAAGTTGGTGCCTGATTCAGGACATTGATCAAAACATGATTGTATGTGTATCCCAGTTGGAAGGTGCATTAACAAGGTTTACAATTCACTTTGATTTGCAAAACATGAACATTGATCCAAGCAAGATTGTATATGTATCTCAGTTGGAAGGTGCTTTCTGTTTCAACCAAAAGATTGTGTGCTCGATCCCAACCCTCACTTACCCAAATTAATAATAATCCAAGCTCACTGGGGAATGAGGTTCATGACAAAAGCAAAAAGGCGAGTCATTATTGTTAGTCCTATTAGTGTTAGAGATGTGAAGCCAAGGAGACGATACTCGATTCACTATGAGGCTTCCTTTATGTTATTATTAATGATATTTGGTGGGTTACTTACAAAACTATAGGGCATAGACAAGGAGTCCGTTTGTCACTCTTTTCTTTTACCTTTTTTTTTTTTTTTTTTGTAACATAGGGTGTCCCCACCACCTTTGGAAGTAGGACTATTCCCTACGGATGCCCGCAATCGCCCATAAACCACGCGCATCAGGTAATCCCGGGAGGGATTAGATCACAAGTCTCCGGGGAGCAAACCCGTGACTTATGCCGAAGAGCCAACACCCGTATGGGCATAGTTATTAGCTGCATTATTTACTCGACGGAGGACCATATTCTTACTGAATGCATCAAAATTTTTAGATCACTTGAATCGATATCACACCTTTCAGACGACCCTCTTGATTTTTGGTAGTCATAACTTGACTCAAAAGAGGTGGAATCATTGACCCTTAGAAAGGGGTTAAACTTGCTTTTAGCTTTTCTTTAACATGGGATGGCTATAGTAAAGACACAGCTATTTGCATTGGTTCCTACTTTATGAGGACACGAGACCGCACTTGTACTGTTCTTACCACTGAAAACTAAATGACCTGAATGATATTTAAGAAGGTTAAGTTCCGTTACACATTTTGGTAATGCACATTTTATTGTTTCCTTGTAGGCCTTTTTAAAAGCTATACATGATGTCGTTTTTTAGCTTCTATATTCAGGAACGCAAGTTTTAGTCGACAAATTTGTTTGTTTCACATCTGTAGGACTGCATAGAGGTTAACAATTGTGGCATTCAGATCATGTAATTTGATGATTATGAAGGGACCAATCCAGAAATAGAGGACAATGATTCTATTACTAACAAGAGAGAGTTGTAACCACAAGGTGTTGATCCAAAACAGGGTAGGGGTTTTCGAGGGGTGCATAAGGTATTATCACTAGTTTTAAACTTGGAAAATACACGTTCTATATCCCATGCTCTGTCTACTCAGATATTCTTTCTAAGTAAGAAGTTTAGGCTATTCATGCTTTTGATTTGCATGATAGGCACTTATTTGTGGCAAAATTGGGCAAGCTTCTGTGCAGAAAATCTTGAGGAATGGGTTGACTGTGACCATCTTTACCAAAGAATTGTAGGTGCGGAGCACTTTCCAAAACCAGCTCAGTGGCACCAAATTGGCGTTAATAATGAACACCTCAGGGCATATGCTGTTCAACAACTTGTAAAGAAGTATGTGTTGATTGCTTTACAAAACTGAATTTTACACACTACCATTTGGGTAAGTATTCATCTACGAATATGTATAATGGTGGGTGTTAGGTTCTGTTTCTTGCTGATTATGTTGTTGGTAGCTGATATCCTCTTCCGGTGCCTCTGTTCAGTTCATCAGTTTTTGTTGAAGGGGACATCTAAAATATAGTCTACAAAGACAGCATAAGTGGCCAAGCTAAAGACATTCCTGAGAGGGTGATCTATTTATAATATTAAACATAGTACATTTGGGGTTTTAATAATTAATATTGATAATGCTGCAATTATTTATGGTATTAGAGCAAATTAAATGTCAGATAGGAGTTTTCTATAGCCACTTAAGAAACCGAACAATGACTTCCATCGGTAGAACTGCATCATGCCCATAGGTTAAAGGAAATGGGGTAGTTTACATGCTCGATTTTTTAGAAACCTTGTAAGCCTGTAAGACTTCAGATAACGTTTCATGCCAAGCCCTTTGATTGGCATCAATCATTTTCTCCAAAATCAATTTCAAGGATTTGTTTGTAGATTTGGCCCGTCCATTAGCTTGGTCGTAATATGGAGTTGAGTTGACAATCTCAAATCCATATTCCTTAGCAAAAGTGACCACTTATTCACCTGTGAACACAATTCCTTAATCGGTTGTGATGGTGTGTGGTAAGCCAAATCTGTGGATGATGTGTTCCTTTTAAGAATTTTATAATATCGGTTTGTGTAACCGATTTCATAGGAACAAGTTCTACTCATTTAGTAAAATAATCCATAGCTACTATTATAAAACAATGTTGTTTAGACGATGGTGGGTATATTTTGCCAATTAAATCCATTGCCAATCCTTTAAATAGCTACGACCTAACAATTGGGTCCATTATTGTAGCAGGAACGTGTTGTACTGGCCCATATTTCTGGCATGGTTGACAGCCTCTCGCATATTGGATTCAGTCTTATGCAATTGTGGGCTAGTAGTAACCATGTCTGTAAGCCCGATGGTACAACCCTTGGCAATCTTATATTTTGTTTTATGATTCCAAACACAAGTGATTAAGTGGTACTAATTTTGTTTGTTGCTTAAGTGTTTAGATTTTAGCAAAGTACCAAAGTCAAGGAATCATGGATCAAGTCCAAAGCAATCACGACGATCAAGTGAGCCTAAGGAAAGAAGAGGAGATCCATGATGAAGATCAAGACTTGAAGATTGGAGATCAACATTAAAGATTCATGTCAAAGTCTTGTAATAGATTGTATAAATTTAATTCCCTAAATAATCTCATGGGTACCTAGGGTCTAGAATGCCGAATTCTGATAAGAAGAGAGGGAGATATGAGTTTTATAAGATGACTGCGAAAATTTGGAAAAATTTAGAATCTGTCTAGCGGCCAGTCGGCCGGGCAACCCGACCAGAGCGGCCATCTGATGATTGGCGGCCAGCCTCAAGCAACAAACTGTGTTTTTATATAGGCCTAGCAGCTGGTTGAAACGAGCTGTTTATTGGGGGAGCCATGCAATAACTAGTTTTGTGCAGTTTGCCTGTCAAAGGGTCTTCTAACCCCTTGGGATAGTATATAACACCCAAAAACATGATTGGATGATATTAAATAGTGATTAACACCATTGTGCCTGAAAGTGGTGAACCTCGTAGGGATTAGACCTTAGGCTTCAGTTTGTATATTCTTTGAGAGTGGAAACTTGTAGTGAGTGAACTTGTTGTATCCGCCATGTTAGAGGCTTTGTATTTTTCATTTTCATTACATTGTATTTGGAGACGCAGAGCCAATGCCGAAGGCGAGTGTTGGGAGACGCAGAGGCATCTCCGTCGGCAAGTGGTGAGGCGCGGAGCCACCTCATTGTAATCGGTTTGATCTTCACCATTAAGAAGATCCGGTTAGTGAAGCTACCAAGGTTTTGGGTGGAGTGGAAGTAGGTCCGGAGATTTGGACGGAACCACTATAAAAATCTATGTGCGCTCTAGCTATTCTCTTGGTTCTTACTTTTGCATCTTGATTTTTATCTTCCTTGCATTAACTGTCAAAGTTCTTCTTTAGATACAATCTTCAATTAATCTTCTTAAACGAGCAAAAATTTGCAAAACCCAATTCACCCCCCTCTTGGGTTGCCACCTGGGCCTCACGGTATTTTTCAAGTATAAAGATTAACCAATGCATTTTAATGCCGGCTTGATGCACACCACAAATCCTCTCATGAACTTCAGCCATTACCACCATGGCTTCCTCTATTTTTTAAAATTTTAGGAGTAGATCATCCATGTTTTTCTTATAAAAATCGTCACCAAGTATAATGTAGTTTAATGCTTTTCTTTTTCGTTTTCAAAACGGCCGGGATGTGGGGATTTTGTGAGTACTAGATTATTGGATATCTCCCATCACTTTTCTTTACATCCAATGCCATGACTTCGATTCGAAAGTCTCGGTCATAGACCAAGGGTAATGGATGTTTCTGTATGGCGATCGGTCTCTTGCATTAAGAATTCTTAGTCCTGAGGCGACTTGAGCTAATTCATTTGCCTCACTATTATGGAACCCAGGGACAGACCTACGCGTTACGTCGGTGAATTGTTTTATGTGGTTATTCGCTATCGTATGATACTGGACTAAGGCGTCACTTGAGAATTTATACTCGCCCCCAAGTTGTTCGATAACTAATTGGGAATCTCCAACAATCTCAGCATTGGTAATCCCTATTTATAGTAATATTCCAGGCCAACTATCAATACGTCGTACTCAGCTTGATTATTGGAACACTCAAAGTATAGCTGAAATGAGAACTGAGTTCTCCTACCATTAGGAGCAATAATTGAGATTCGTGCTATAGCAGCCTCTTCGGTGTGGGATCCATCAAACATTAGGACCCAATGTTTTAGACGATGATTCTGATATTGATGCATCTTACCTCATCCGGTTCAACATCTATACAAGGGTGATTGGCTAAGAAGTCGGCCAAACCCTGATCGACCCTTGACCATGCTTTGAGGCACGTAATGAATACTTAAAACAAGCTGCTTTAAAATGGCAAATTCATTTGGAGAATTTCATAGCAATACCAGGGCTTCGTCAATTTCATTTTGAGTTAGACCGAAGAAAGTCAGGTTTGCATTCCGGTCGAAAAAAGACTGTGACTGAAAGTTGTCCCTAGTCTCATTCTGATCCGGCTCTTTGGCTGTATTAACAACTGGGCTTTTCCTGGATTTTCCCCAATCTATCTTAGTGAGTTCAAGATCACTTCATTTTATAAAAGTTTTTCGTTCTGCGTCTTTAAATCTTATGAAAGCCTGTGAAATTTTTATTCCCCACGACTATACTATTTAGTTTTTAATTAACGGATCGTAATGTTTGTGTTTCTATTGTGCATAGTTTTGAGGATTATTCTTCAGTAATTTTTGAGTTCTAACTAATAGATATCTACATTTTCCTATCTTCGTGTCTCAGTAAAATTAAAAACATGTTTATCACGTGTTAAAAAACTTTTTTTTTTTGAAAACTTATTCTAAATAACGTTTTGCCATGTGTTACTCCTATGTCATTTTCAAAATTTCAAAATAATCTCCTATTCAAATTTCCAATCTAATGTTTTGGGTATTTCTCTTTTGGCACATTCATGTTGTTGTGATACAAGGATTTGGTTTGATTTTGTATATAAAAATGGAATGTGCAGGGCTTAGGTGAATTTTTTTTATAATAATTTATTGATTATTATATAAAAACCACTGCCTGCCCCTCCTGGAGCAAATTCCTAGTTTTGTCCTTGATGTGAGTCCAAAACCGAATATTGGACTCAAAGTTACATTTTACTTCTGAGACCGATAATCGGTTTGGGACTCACAATAAGTTTTCAAAGTCTAAAACAAACTGGTCCTAAACCTTAGGCTGTGTTTGGATTACCAAAATCAAGAAAGAATTGGAGTCTACATCCTATTTCAATTCCTATCCTGGTTCACTATAAACTCAATTTTAAAAAAAAATTAAAAAAAAAGTAATTAAAAAAAATCTAATAAAAATTTCATTCCAGAATTAAAATTCTACATCTTGGGGTTGGGAAACACATTTCCCCTTTAATTATATTAAGATGTCATTTCTACCCTAATTATGTTCACATTTTCGAACTAATTAGGCCATGTTTGGATTTGTAGGAATTTTCTTTAAAAGTTAGGAAAGGAAAAATATTCCTAAAATTTCTTTCCTTTTAATGTATGAAAAATATAACATGAACCAACCCTATTCAATTTTTAATTAAGACGGACCTTCGATTTTTCATAATATTTTCTAAATTAACCATAACAATATTATTTCTCTCCAAATCATGGAAAGAAATTTCCCGAAGAAGAAATTTCCCACCAGAAATCTTTTTCTTGCAATCCAAACAGGTCCTAACGGTTACCCGAAATTAGAATCGGAATTGGATCCCAATTCTAGTGCCTCATTCTTGCAATGGAAACACGAGCGAAGGATATATCTTGGAGGATACGAGTACGTTAATTCCAATGCCTTCTAAACACATCCGAAATCCTTAACATATCTTCATCGATACAGGTATGTTGATTCTTGCAATCTAAAAAAATCTTTGTTAAATCCTCTACTTTTTGCAGGGAGAGCGCACTATAAATAGCTTCACCAACAAAAGTGAGGAGAAATAGAGCACAATGTGTTCTTCTTCCAACACCAACAACCTCTCCTTCGACCCTCCCTATCTCAAAACCAATTCCTTTCCTTCCCCTGTCAGAGCCTGGAAGATTTCCAACAAAACACAAACCTCGTTCCTTACACCCCACAATCTTTATACAAACCCTATAATTGGGCAAATTGTGAAAGCATAAGAATGGCCATGGAATCTGACCACTAAGTGAATTCATATTACCAATTAGATCACTAAGCCCTGAACTCCTTCCTTTCCTCTGTTTCCAATTTTCCTTATCATTTTTGTCCTCATCAGTACTGCTCAATTTCAAATCGACATTCTCAAAGTAATTATGGCAAATCTATTCATGCGTATACCCAATTTCCGGTGAAGAATCCGACCATTGGACGAACTCCCATCGCTGATCAGGTCTCCCAGCCCCAAATTCCCGTCTCGTCTCCGTTTATGTTTCTCCTCCTCATTGTTCTTATCATCACCAGATCTTCTGAATTTGAGTTCCACTTTCTCACAGTAATGTCCGTAAATAAATCCCCACGTATACCCATTTTCTTCATCGAAGAGGATTATGTGTTTGTGCCATTGCCTCACATGATATTCTCTATCTTTGTGGAATCCAATGCATATGTGGTGATCTCCAATAGTAACTCCCTCCCTAGAATTAAGGTTCCGGGTCTCGGTCTTTTAACTGTTAATTCTCCGAATAATCTCCTCTCCAGCTTCGACTCTTATTTCGCAAGCCATTGAAGGTTTTTACAGGAGGAGTTGTGGAGGCTGTTTGTAAGAACTCATGTTTGTCCTCTTATTAATGCACTTGGATGGGAGCGCCCTCTTAGCTGATAATTGGAAGGTTGGAAGGGCGCCATTTAGCATGGCGGTCCTCAATATATAATATGACAAAATATGACCTCACGATCAACAAAACCCATTAGCAGAAAATTTTCATTTTGAAAATGGAACTCCACTCCCATCTCTTCAATTTTCCCTCTCTCAAGGCGTCTAGCTTCCCGTATCCAGCGATGACGGCTAAACCCTGAGGTATGCGCTCTCTCTCTCTCTCTCTCTCTCTCTCTCTCTCTCTCTCTCAAACCCCCTATTGAATATGGCAGTACTTGTATGGCTCATGTGTCAAAAATGACAGTTTCTAGGGGAAAAAGGATTAGCAAAAATTGATCATGGTTTTGAGGCCTAAAAAGATTTCATGATCATCGTTTTCATTTTTTGTTGGATCTAGGGTTTCATTATTAGGGTTGTGGGTTATTTTTTGACTGGATTTTATCCGTTAAATCAAATGGCTTCCTTCTTGATGAAGGTTTTGAATTTTCTGATTCTCTGGAAATTTCAAGTGTATTTTTTTCAATTTGAATTCCAAAATTTCTCGAAAATAAGATTCTTCTGAGTTTTTCTTAGTTCTGATAATGTTGAATGTTTCACATTTAATTACTCCTGATAATTTTGAATTTTGGTGATTGTGTAATTTTGTTTTTCTCCGAGGCTGTCTCTGAGAGATACATCCTGAATTTTCCCTAATCTAGTCATATATTTCATGAAAGTATCTTAGTGGGTTCAAGATCGCTTCATTTTCTAAAAGTTTTTTGTTGTGCATTCTTTAATTCTAAAAAAGCTTGTTAAATTATTATTCCCCAGGACTATACTTTCAGTTCTTTAATTAACGGGTCCGTAACATTTGGGTTTCTATTGTGCTTAGTTTTGAGGATTATCCTCAATTGCTGATGTCACGCCCCGAACCCAAAATCTAGGGACCGGCACACGTAACAGCCGCCGCAAGCCTAAGGGGTCGCCCCCACAAGCATGCAAGGCTTCCTCACAAAGGTACTATTCTCAATATCCAGATTGATTAGTAAATGCGGAAATTTTAGTCTCAATTAGAGTTCAAATGAAATACAAATATAGATTAGGTCCATAAGTATAAATCCAACAATAATTATTTCAAGACAATCACCTTAATAAAATAACAAAAGTTTCTAAATTGGAATAATGAAATAAAGAAGAAATCTCCTAGGCTCCAATCCAAGTGCCTGATGTCAGCAAATCTACTGCCGCTCCTCTGTATCTGAAAATTGTTAAACCACATAATGAGCTAACAGCCCAGCCGGTTTTCCAAATCCAAGCCAGCTAATAGGAAAACGAAAACAATGCTGGTGTGGAAAAGAAGTAACATACTATAGAAATTTAGCCAATGCAGAATTTGATAGGAAGCAAGAAAATCATTTCTACATAAGCTACATAAGAAAAATAGATTCTTTTACAAAAAAACAATTCCAACTACTCGGTTATGCAGTTTTCCGCTTTGAAATCAATGACTAAGAATATAAATTTCTAAATACTTGATTTTGCAGTTTTCCACTTGGAAATCAAATACTTAACAGTCTTCTCTGTGGCCAATTTCCAACCTTATTGGCAAGTAGCGTAACCCAAGGCGAACACTCGTTCCCAGGACTCACAGGTCCAAAAGCGCGCAATGTAATATTATCAATAGCCAGAGGACTCCCTACTGGCTGCCCGAGATCAACCTTACGGGCAGATAAAATTTGACCGGTCTACGTGATCACGTCCAGTGTACTCACCCACTGGCAGGTTGGGCACTAGATCCCCACCAGAGATCAACCTTACTGGCGGAATCCATTCCATACCAAGACTGTATACAAACATACAGAAAGCAATTTAATATTTTCAATACCGTGTCATAAATTTTGAAGACGTTTCAAACCATTGGGGGCTTCCCCGTTCCAAAACATTGAAACCATATCATATATAGAATGCTTTTCAATAGTGTTTCATGAATTTGAATTTCCAAAAATCATGTTAGTCACAAAGCTCTTTTCTTTTCTTTTCTTTTTTGTATAGATAAGGAAGCATGTTAAGACTAAAACATTTCATAGATAATGACAATTTAATCATTTGGAATGACATGCTAAAAGAGAATAGTGAGAAACCTTTTTAAAACAAGTCCCATGTAATGAACTGTAATAAATGCTTGCAATAAATTTAAGTATAACAAATATACATAATACACTGACATAGGGTAGGATCACCTACCTTAAGCGAAATCTCCAAAAATTTGCTTTGTAGGGTTAAGTCCACGAAGAAGATCTTCCTGGAATGCAACTTGAGAAGGATAGTGGATGTCACTGTTACTTTGCCCAATTGAAACTCGAAGAGATGATGAAATTGCGAAAGGGAAGAATCTAATTGATGACGACTATTCAGCAATATACTTGCTGAAATGTTGACTAAAAGCGGCTGCTTTTGCAAGTGCCACGAGTCCTAAAAATTCTTGACTTTTGTGAGATTTTTGGTCATTAAAGACACGGACAACAAGATGGTGGAAAGTGGTTTATTTACCGGGCAGCAATAGCAGTTTGCAGAGGTTTCTAGGACTGTTTTGCAATGGCTTCTAGGACTGTTTTGCAATGGCTTCTAGGGCTGATTATAGACTTCTAAAGTGGTGTGGAACTTCGTCTTGTAGGAGAGTTACAAGCATCCCAATGGCCTCAAACACCACCTATATTTCTTCTTTCTAAAGCCCACAACAACTAACCTTCATCCAATGAGAGGAAGAGAGTGGAGAGAAAAGGTTGCAGCCTCGCAAGGTTCCAAACAACCCACACGTTTCTTCTTTTTTTTTTTTGAGAAGAATAGTTGTCTCAAAAGAATTCTTGGTGCATTAGGTAAGGTAAGAGTAGTAACCTACCAACTTTAAGTCAAGTAAAAGAAAGAAAGAAAATCTCAGCCGTGTAGACATTCCTATGAATAGAAGGAATGAATGCTAGACTTCTGTCTTTACTAAAATAATGATTTCTACTACACAATAAAAATCCAAAATAAAAAAACTCATATGGAACGTTCCCACATTAAATAGAGGTGTTTCCTTTTTTTTGGGTTGCATTTCTAATGTGGCAAAATTCTGTAGAGTTCCCTTCCTAATTTACCCACCTAGTAACTGATAATGACACCCCATTATGTGCAAATACCCATATGCTCACTATGATAATGACACCCGATCCAAACAAATGGTTGTAAGTTAAAAATTGATAATGACACCATTAGAAAACAAATAGCTAATTGATAAAGACAACTATATATATAAGAAAAAAATTTACTACTTGGGACCGCGTATTACAGCTGAGATCTAAGAGATATCTGCTTTTTCCTATCTCAGTGTCTCAACAAAATTGAAAACTTATTTTCTATCAAGTGTTTAAGAAAAGGAAAAATATTGAAAGCTTGTTCTAAATATCATTTTGGCACGTGTTATTATCATTTTCTACACTCCGGCAGTCTCAAAAATTCAAAAGAGACTCCTATTCAAATTTCCAATCTAATGTTTTGGGTCTTTTTCTTTTGGCACACTCAAGTTGTTGTGAGCCACGCATTAATTGTGCCTTAGCTTGAATACAAGAATTTGTTTTAATTTTGTATATAGAACAGGAATATGCGAGGCTCCGCGTAAATTTTTGTGTTTGAGACTAAAATCTAAAAATTAGGTTCATGATAGTATTAATGTGGATTGTGTCTCAAAAATGGTAATTTATAAGGAAAAATGATTATTTTGGTGGATATTATAATAATTTATTGATTGTTTCCCTTCAATGTAAGGGTGCCAATTTTGGCTCGGGCTCGGAAACTCGCTCGAGCTCGGCTCGGTAAAAGCTCGGCTCGAATCCTTAACGAGCTGAGCTGAGCCAGCTTGCTAGGCTCGTTAAGCTTAACGAGCGAACCCGACTTAGGCCAGGCTCGGCTCGGCTCATTAAGGCTCGTTAAGGATTTTATATATATATATATATATATATATATATATATATATATATATATATATATATACACACACACACACACACACACACACACACACACACACACACACACACACACACTAAAAGGGTTGTCTATGGAGCGAAAGGAGGACGCAAAATATGTCACTTCTTTTTTGGAACCCCATATGTTACTTGGACCACCCCCCCGTGGTGTAAAAAAAGTAGTCAAATTACACTAGATAGGGCTGTCCAGGGAAGATGAGGGATTTGAATATATATAATTGCCCTTAATATAAGCCAAGCTCGGTAAGGCTCGCGAGCCTGGCCGAGCCGAGCCGAGCTCAATCTTGGTTCGAGCCCGAGCCGAGCTTTTGAGCTTAATGAGCCGAGCTGACCCGGGCTCGGCTCGGCTCGTTTACACCCCTACTTCATTGTCATTCCTACCTCTAATTCTGTTCTCTCTGGTTTTTTTTTTTTTTTTTTTTTCAGATCAGTCATGCGGAATTGCAAGGGAACGCAGGTGATAAATTTGGACTTAAATTTACATTTACTTTTGAGTCCAATAAAAATAAAATTAAAATTAAAAAAAAAGACACCCTATTTCAATTCCTACTCTACTTCTCCGTAAACAAATAGAAAAATAATTGAAATAAAAATTTAAGAGGGATGCAGACTGAAGGGAGTCCTTGCAAAAACCAATGACAAGAGCGCCCCAATTGGTCTATCTCAAGAAAGTGTATTTATAATGGCACTGAAAATTTGGGAGCCCTTGCAAAAACCAGTTACAAGCACCAATGAGGGCGCCATAGTAATTTTTTTTTTTTTGCAAGGGCGCCCTTCAATCTATCATTCCTCATTGTGATTAAAAATTTCATTCCGTCCCGCAAAATCAGAATACCCCATCTTGGGGGCCAGAAACAGATTCCAAAATTTCCCTTCAATGTCATTCCTACCTCTAATTCTGTTTTTTTTTTATTTTTTTCCAACAAGTCATGCGGAATTGGAAGGGAGCGCAGGCGAAATCCAAATATATCTTGCTAGATGCGGAAACCCACGCGAAATCCAAATATATATCTTGCTAGATCCGGAATCCCAAGCCAAATCCAAATATATCTTGCTAGATACGAAAACCCATGCCAAAATCCAAACATATATCTTCGTGGATACGGGGATGCCTTTTCTTGGCATTTGGACTTATATATATATATATATATATATATATAGAGAGAGAGAGAGAGAGAGAGAGAGAGAAAACGGTTCCTACACATATGTGTAGAGATTTCTCTACACACTAGCTTAAAATACAGTGGGGGCCCACATTGTTTGGGTGATCCAAGCCATCCATTTTAAAGGCCCTCACATAGATAGGGTGTCTACAAAAAATCAGATCCATAGGATCATTCCAACCCTACGATTTGTGGAGGTAAAATGGATGTCTTTAAACCTTCACAAATTAGTCCATTTTTTGCCTCCACAGTTCGAATGGTTAGGATGATCCTATGGATCTGATTTTTTGTGGACACCCTATCTATGTGAGGGCCTTAAAAATTAATGGTTTGGATCACCCAAATAATGTGGCCCCCACTGTATTTTAAGCTAGTGTGTAGATAACTTATCTACACATATGTGTAGGAACCGTTTTCTCATATATATATATATATATATATATATATATATATATATATATATATATATATATATATATATATATTGAGAAATGGCCAAAGAAAGGACACGCTTGCAAATATCAGCTAAAAGGAGAGCAAACATGGGTTCTTACAACACCCACCATAACCCTTCCTGTAACAACCTTCAAAGGCTTGCCAATGAAGAATCGAAGCTGGAGAGGGAGATTATTCGAAGAATTGATAGCGGGAGGACCGAGACCCTTAACCCTATTTCTAGGGAGGGTGTTAGTATTGGAGATCACTGCATATATGTTGGATTCCATGAAGAAAGAGATTATCGGGTGGGGCAGCGGCACGGCCTTATAATGGTTGGTCCCTAGCAAATTTCATCTTTTAGTAGTTTTTGAGTATTAAAATGCCAGTTTCATTTTCTTGGATTGATGATCAAGAACAAATTTTACCTTCATTTCAAATGACTTTGCATTACTGCAAATGATTATCTTCCCATTTATTTCAAATGACTTTGTATTAGTTTATGGAGAAAAAATACTAGGGAATTTAAATACTAATGTCTCTCCATCTTTTTTGCAGGGGACTTCCTTTAGTATCTGTCGGCGAATAGGAGATAAACAGGTGTAATTGACATACCCATTTGATTTGAATTTGCGTTTTCGTTGCGAGCGTTGTTTGGCATGGATTTCTTCACGCAACTGTTCAATGCATTCTCTTAGCACCCCATTCAGATCTGCTCCTGCAACTCCTCCACAAATTCATTGAAATGAGCTGCTCATCAGAAATGGAAAAGCATTAGAAAAATTCCAAAACAGGAATAAATAAAAATTAAGTATCGAAGAAAAGTTTTTGGCAAGCCAAATAAAGCTTATGGTAGGTTCATTTGGGAGAAGTATAGAACTGCACCCATATGTATTACACCACAAACATCAAAGTATTGAACACTTCTCCTCAAAAGAACTTAGCGGTTCTGACGATGATGAGAACGATGAGGACGAGGAGCAAAAACGGAGATGAGAGGGGAATTTGGGGCTGGGAGATCTGATCGGCAGTGAGATTTCGTCTAGTGGTCGGATTCTTCACAGGAATCGGAATTTGGGTTCATCGAAATAAGTTATATGTATTTCATTCTGTATTTTTTTTGTATTTTGTTGTAATGGGGTTAAAAACTTAAAATCACCCTTGTTGGGGTTTCCATGATTTTAATATACTTGTCCCCATATAAAGTTTTTTTTAATATAAATTAAGTGTGGGTTATTTTCAGTTTCTTGGAATTTTGTAGTAATATACATGATCGTTTGTTTGATCTTAAGATTCATAGGCATGTAAAGATGAGAAGCAGAATGTGTTTACTGTACATATGTATGGTACAATGGTTAGATTATAGAATTTCTAAAACTGGCAGAGGACTTTCTTGTAATGTGAATGTGAGTATATATGGTCTAACCGTAAGTGTTAATTATCCACATTTAGGGTTAGACAATAGAACTTCTCTCAACCAACAGGGACATTTTCTTGGACTTTGGATGTGGGTATAATATAAATAAATTCCTTGTATGACGCTTGGAAATTCATTGTTTAGTAGGTGAAGGTGCCCTTTTGGGAACTAATGATGGAGGACCTCTTTATACGAAATCACGAGTTTCTTCGTTGCTTATTAGAGGTTTGTGCACCCATAGTTGTCAAAATTCTGCTTGGCGTTAATTTGGAATTAACACACTCATCATTACGGGTCTCACTAAGCTTAATGTTCTCTATGGCAGTCAATTTCAAAGTAGGCAACATGAGTGTCTTAGGCTATGAAATGCCACAAAAGCAATGCTATACCACTCCAAAATAATTGCATAAAATGGTACTCCCAAAATTACGTAGACTGGTACGCCTAAAATTGCAAAGTGTCTAACAGTCCTCACCCCCCTCACCGACCCACCCAAGTTTGTGCATGAATACATTTGTGTTAATGCATTCATAGGGAACCTGATTAAGAAAAAAAGCCACAGAAAGCAATGCTATGCCAGTCCAAAATATTTGCATAGAATGTTACTCCTAAAATTGCAAAAGTGTAACACTTTACCCGTCAAGTTGGTGCATGAATATCTCTATGTCTATTGCATTGATGGAAAATTTGATTCAGAGAGATATGACAAATGGTTGATTACCATAAAATATGTACATAAATTAAAAAATGTTCCTTTTTTAAATAACTTTTAGCACTTTAATTATGCTTAGAAAAAGTCAGGTCAATAACCTGATTTCTGGCTCTTAATGAATTATGTAGACCATCCTTAATACATGTACAATGTTCAAGGCTGAAAGGGAAACATAGAAGAGAGAAAGAAGAAAGAAGAAAAATTAAAGTGTTCTCTAATTGGTCGACTTTGGAGGACTATAAATATTTATTTGTTAACTGAGGGTAAATTTGGGTATTGACTTCAGTTTGAGGGACATTTTTAAAATCCAGAAGTTAGGTGGGCAGAAACAAGAAATCTGCTTAATCTATGAAGTTACAGATCTGATCTCCCCCAATTTGAAACCTGACAGTTGGATGCAGTTCAACACTAAGAATGCCCTAAAGTTTCATCAAGATCTGACCCTTTGATCATTGAACTGGGCAATATTCATAGATCTGTGAAAAATCAAAGATTCCTAATCTGCTCTCAGACTCAGATCCCACTGTCATATCAGTTTGAAGTTATTTGAAACTAGCAGCTGGTTGAAACTAGCAGTTTATATGTTCATAGATCTGTTGAAACTGTGTTTTTATATATGCCTAGCAGCTGGTTGAAACTAGCTGTTTATAGCTATTGGGGGAGCCATGAAATAACTAGTTTTGTGCAGTTTGGCTGTACAAGGGTGTTCTAATCCCTTGGGATAGTATATAACACCCCAAAACATGATTGGATGATATTAAATAGTGATTAATACCATTGTGCCTCAAAGTGGTGAACCTTGTAGGGATTAGACCTTAGGCTTCAGTTTGTATATTCTTTGAGACTGGGAACTTGCAGTGAGTGATCTTGTTGTATTTGCAATGTTAGAGGCTTTGTATTTTTTCTTTTTCATTACATTGTATTTGGAAAGTATTTGGAGATGCGGAGCGTATTCCGAGACGCAGAGCCATCTCTGAAGCCGAGTGTCGGGAGACACAGAGCCATCTTTGTCGGCAAGTGGTGAGGCACGGAGTCACCTCGCTGTAATTGGTTTGATCTCATCGTTAAGAAGATTCAGTTATTGAAGCTACCAAGGTTTTTGGTGGAGTGGATGTAGGTCCGGAGACTTGGACCGAACCATTATAAAAATCTACGTGCACTCTATTCTCTTGCTTCTTACTTTTGCATCTTAATTTTTATCTTCCTTGCATTAGCTGTCAAAATTCTTCTTTGGATACAACTTTCAATTAATCTTCTAAAATTTAATAAACCCAATTCCTCCCCTCCCCCCCCCCCCCCCCCCACACCTGGGTTGCCGCCTGGGCCTCACAGTATTTTTCAAGTCTTCAGATTAACCAATGCATTTTAATGCTGGCTTGATGCGCACCACAAATCCTCTCATGAACTTCAGCCATTACCACCATGACTTCCTCTATTCCTAAGAATTTTAGGATTAGATGTGAGTCCAAAACCAAATATTGGATTCAAAGTTACATTTTACTTTTGACACCGATGATCGGTTCGGGACTCACAATAAGACGTTAAAAAAATCTAAAACAAACTGGTCCTAAACCATAGGCTATGTTTGGAAAGCCAAAATTAGGAATTGTAGTCCACATCCTATTTCAATTCCTATTTTCGTTCTCTATAAACTAAATGTTAAAAAATTTAAAAAAAAAGTAATTCAAAAAAATCTAGTAAAAATTTCATTCTAGAATTAAAATACCACATCTTGGGGTGGGAAACACATCTCCCCTTAATTATATTAAGATGTCATTTCTACCCCTAATTATGTTCATATTTTCAAACTAATTAGGCCATGTTTGGATTGTAGGAATTTTCTGGAAAAGTTAGGAAAGGAAAAATATTCCTCAAATTTCTTACATTTTTATTTATGAAAAATATAACATGAACCAACCCTATTAAATTTTTAATTAAGATGGACCTTCGATTTATGATAATATTTTCTAAATTAACCATAACAATATCATTTCTCTTTAAATCATGGAAAGAAATTTCCTGAAGAAGAAATTTCCCACTAGAAATCTTTTTCTTACATTCCAAACAGGGCCTAAAGGTTACCCGAAATTAGAATCAGAATTGGATCCCTATTCTAGTGCCTCATTCTTGCAATGGAATCGCAAGCAAAATATATATCTTGGAGGATACGGGTACATTAATTCTAACGCCTTTGAAACACACGCGAATCCTTAACATATCTTTGTTGATTTGGGTATGTTGATTCTTGCGATCTAAAAAAATCCTAAAAAAATCTTTGTTAAATCCGCTATTTTTTGTAGCGAGGACGCATTATAAATAGCTTCACCATCAAAAGAGAGGAGAAACATAGCACAATGAGTTCTTCTTCCAACACCAACAACCTCTCCTTTGACCCTCCCTATCTCAAAACCAATTCCTTTCCTTCCCTTGCCAGAGCTTGGAAGATTTCCAAAAAAAATAAAATCAACCTCATTCCTTACATCCCACAATCTTTATACAAATCCTATAATTGGGCAAATTGTGAAAGCATAAGCATGGCTGGAATCTAACCACTATGCAAATTCCTATCACCGACCAGATCACTCAGCCCCAAACTACTTCCTTTCCTCTGTTTCCGTTTCTCCTTATCATTCTGGTTCTCATCAGTACTGCTCAATTTCAAATCCACATTCTCAAAGTAATTACTGTAAATGTATTCATGCGTATACCCATTTTCTGGTGAAGAATCCGATACCCATTTTCCGGTGAAGAATTCGACCACTGGACGAACTCCCATTGCCGATCAGATCTCCCAGCCCCAAATTCCCGCCTCGTCTCCGTTTCTGTTTCTCCTCCTTATTGTTCTTATCATCCTCAGAACGCTAAATTCGAGTTCCACTCTCTCATAGTATTGTCCGTAAATATGCTACTGCGTATACTCATTTTCTTGATCAAAGAGGATTATGTGGCCATGCCACTGCCACACTCGATAAGCTCTTTCTTCATGGAATCCAACGCATATGCGGTGATCTCCAATAGTAACACCCTCCCTAGAATTAGGGTTCAGGGTCTCGATCCTCACGTTATCAATTCTCCGAATAGTCTCCCTCTCTATGTTCGATTCTTCTTTGGCAAGCCATTGAAGGTTGTTACAAGAGGAGTTGTGGAGGCTGTTGTAAGAACTCATGTTTGCTCTGTTATTAATGAACTTGAATGGGAGTGCAGCTTTAGCTAATATTTGGAAGGGCACCATTTAGTTTGGCGTTCCTAAATATATAATACGCCAAAATATGCACTCACGATCAGCAAAGATTTTACATGTGTCCAGAAAGATACAGGTAAGGCCCTACTAGCTTTGGATTCTGAGCACAGACGGAGCGAGTGGGGGGAATTGACCCCCGATAATTTTTTGAAGGAGTTTTACCTACTTACTTAAAATGAATAAATTACCTTTACCCCTCTTTGATTTTTAATTTACTGCAAAGAGTGACAAAATTCTAATTCATTTCCAAAACCCATTAGCGGAAAATTTTCCTTTTCAAAATGGATCTCCATTCCCATCTCTTTAATTTTCCCTCTCTTAAGGCGTCTAGTTTCCCCTATCCGACGATGACGGCTAAGCCTTGAGGTATGCTCTCTCTCTCTCTCTCTCTCTCTCTCTCTCTCTCTCTCTCTCTCCACCCACACACACACTCACAAACCCCCTATTGAATATGGCAGTACTTGTATAGCTCATGTGTCAAAAATGATGGTTTCTAGGGAAAAAAGGATTAGCAAAAATTGATCATGGTTTTGGGGCCTAAAAAGATTTCATAATCATGGTTTTCATTTTATTTTTTTGGATCTAGGGTTTCATGATCAATGTTGTAGGTTTTTTTTTTACTGGATTTTACCCATTAAATTGAATGGATTCCTTCTTGCTGAAGGTTTTGAATTTTCTGAATCTCTGCAAATTGTCAAGTGCATTTTTTCAATTTGAATTCCAAAATTTATTGAAAATAAGATTCTTCTAAGTTTTTCTTAGTTTTGACAATGTTGAATGTTTCACATTTAGTTACTCTTGATAATTTTGAACTTAGGTGATTGTGTAATTTTATTTTTCTCAGAGGCTGTCTGTGAGAGATACATCCTGAATTTTCCCTAATCTAGTCATAAATTTCATGAAAATATCTTAGTGAGTTCAAGATCACTTCATTTTCTAAAAGTTTTTTGTTCTTCATTCTTTAATTCTAAGAAAGCTTGTGAAATTATTATTCCCAATGACTATACCTTTAGTTCTTTAATTAACAGATCCACAACATTTGGGTTTCTATTGTGCTTAGTTTTGAGGATTATTCCTCAATTGCCGAGATTTAATAGATATCTGCATTTTCCTATCTCCGTGTCTCAACAAAATTGAAAACCATTTTTTATCAAGTGTTTAAAAAAGGGAAAAATATTGAAAGCTTGTTCTAAATATATTTTTGGTACGTGTTATTATCATTTTCTCCACTCCAGTAGTTTCAAAAATTCAAAACAGACTCCTATTCAAATTTCCAATCTAATGTTTTGGGTCTTTTTCTTTTGGCACACTCAAGTTGTTGTGAGCCACCCATTAATTGTGCCTCGGCTCGAATAAAAGAATTTGTTTTAATTTTGTATATAGAACCGGAATATGCGAGGCTCAGCTTAGATTTTTGTGTTTGGGACTAAAATCTAAAAAATAGGTTCACGTTAGTATTAATGTGGATTGTGTCTTAAAAATGGTAATTTATAAGGAAAAATGATTACTTATTTTGGTGGATATTATAATAATTTTCTGATTGTTGTATAAAAATCATTCGATGGAGCAAATTCCTAGCCTAATGTGAGCCCAAAACTAAAATTTACAATTACTTTTGAGTCCAATAATAGGTTTGGGACTTACTATCCATTAACAAAATCTAAAACAAAGGGGGCCTAAAAAAATAAAAAATATAAGAGGGACGCTAGACTGAAGGGAGCCCTTGCAAAAACCATTTACAAGGGTGCCCCCATTGGTCTATCTCAAGAAAGTACATTTATAATGGCACTGAAAATTAGGGAGCCCTTCCAAAAGCCAATTACAAGCACTAATGGGGGCGCCATTGTAACTTGTTTTTTTTTTCCGCAAGGGCGCCCTTCAGTCTATCATTCTGATTAAAAATTTCATTCCGCAAAATCAGAATACCCTATCTTGGGGGCCAGAAACAGATTCCAAAATTTCCCTTCAATGTCATTCCGACCTCTAATTCTGTTCTTTTTTTTCTCCCAACCAGTCATGCGGAATTGCAAGGAACGCACGCGAAATCCAAATATATCTTGCTAGATGCGGAATCCCACGCCAAATCCAAATATATCTTATTAGATACGGAAACCCACGCGAAAATCCTTACATATATCTTCGTGGATACGAGGATGCCTTTTCTTGGCATTTGGACCATTATATATATATTGAGGAATGCCAAACGAAAGGGCACCCTTGCTAAAAGGACACTCCCATTCAAGTACATTAGTAACCGAGCAAACATGAGTTCTCACAACACCCACCACAACCCATTCTCTAACAACCTTCAAAGGCTTGCCAATGAAGAATTGAAGCTGGAGAGGGATATTTTTTGGAGAATAGAAAGTGGGAGGATCGAGACCCTGAACCCTAAGAATGATGAGGAGGAACAGAAACGTAGACGAGGCGGGAATTTGGGCCTGGGATATCTGATCGGCGATGGGAGTTCACTGGAATCGGAATTTGGGTTCATCGAAATAAGGTATAGGTTTTTCTTTCTGTATTTTTTTTATGGTGCTGTAATGGGGTTAATATATTTGTCCCCATATAAAGTTTTTTTTTAATATAAAATAATTGTGGGTTATTTTCAGTTTTTTGGAATTTTGAAGTAATATACATGCTCGTTTGTTTGATATTAAGATTCATAGGCATGTAACAATGAGAAGTGGAATGTGTTTACTGTACAATGGTTGCAATATAGAACTTCTAAAACTGGCAGAGGATTTTCTAGTAATGTGAATGTGAGAATGGTCTAACCATAAGTGTTAATTATCTAAATTTATGGTTAGACTATAGAATGGTACTCCTAAAATTGAAGTGTCTAACACTCCTCACTCCCCCACCCACCCAAGTTGCTGCATGAATTTATTTCTGTTTATTGCGTTCATAGGGAAGCTGATTCAGAAAAAAGGCCACAAAAAGCAATGCTATGCCACTTCAAAATATTTGCATAGAATGGTACTCCTAAAATTGTAAAAGTGTAACACTTCCCCCCTCAAGTTGGTGCATGAATATCTCTATGTCTATTGCATTCATGGGAATATCTCTATGTCACCGAGGTATCCCACGGCATCACACCTTAGGTTGGTCGGTTGGAGAATTGCTCATCCAAGGCTTGCACAGAGCAAATGGGCTTATTCATAGCATTCATATCTCCTCTCAAAAATAGGAAGAAGGCCTTACACGTATAGACCCTTAAACTATGACTAATTAGGACTCTAATTTGCTTAAAACTTGGACTCTTCAATTTACTAAAACATTACATGGTCTCTCCCACTTAAAATTTCCGTAATACACTCTTAGACTAAATAAAAGACTTTTAACTCTTGTGATAGGCTCCATCTTCCTAGTTAAGGAGGATATCATTTCCCTTTGTTTGTCTTTTTTTCCCTAAATGTTGTTGCATTTTCATCAACCTTTTGTTTGTCTTTTTCCTCTAAAAGTTGCTGCATTCCATCTCCTCTTGTCTGTCATTTCCTGAAAATGAAGCCATTCTCAGGAAAAAGACAACCAAAAGGGGGTGAAAATATCATGTTCCTAAGTTTATATGCAATTAATTATGAGAGGAATCCAAAGAGGCCCTCGATTGCATGGCTCTCTATATGTATGTGTGTGGTTTTTGACATTTTAGTCTGTGACTAACTTGAATTTTCTCTAATCAGGGAAATAACTTTGATCACCATTGATATCTTGGTGGAGACGTGTGATATTATCGGAAATCCTCAGATTTTTAGGGGACTTCACACAGGCTTCAATGCAAACTCGCCAAAGGATATTGAGCAGTTTGAAGCAGAAAGAGATGAGTTGATTCGGGCGCATGAAAGGAAGAAGAATGAACTGAGGCGCAAGTATTTGGAGGAAGAGGTGGAACTTGAGAAAGAATTCAAGGAAACACTCACTCAACTTATGGAGAGCTTTGTTTCCCCACCTGATCCTCAGCAATTCTACAATCAACAGCCACAGCTGGGAGGGACACTCTTTCATTCCTATGGAAATGTTTTTTTTTGGGGCACAACCTATTTAGGCTGTGGCCCATCTAATGGACGGTTTGGATCATCCTATGGTGCAGGTCATACTGTACTTTTAATAAAGTTAATAAAGTGAGGAGTGCCCTCATCAAAATACAGTAGTGCTGATAACATTTCTCTTTATTAACAGTCCAAAGTTACAATACTTCAACCTAGGTTTTTGTAAAATCTTAGATTATAAAATCCATGTTCCCAAATGACGCCAAGGCCCTGTCCGTTTTAGACTGCATGTGGAAAGCCCCTAAACCTATTGTTGAGCTCAAAATTATTTTGAGTCCACTAATAGGTTTGTCTCATAATTGGACACTTATGTGTAATCAGTACAATTGATCTTGTAGGCCTAGCTGAACATCCGAGGCCAATAGACAATTTTTTAAGAAATAACAAATTTGAAATAGATGGGGCTATTAGGCTCCTTCCTAACACACACTCTATAGATCAAGGATTAGGATCATCCTGTGGAAATTATTTATTATTTTTCAGGAATTTCAAATTCCCCAGTTTGGTTTCACCCCTTACGAAACCCATAAATTCCAATGACACTTTCTACCTCTTGCCTCAAATCCAGCTGAAGCTGCTTCTCTTGTTAATTTTGGACTTGAAAATAAAGAGCTATTGTGTTGATTTTGGCCAACATAAATTCAGAAGAACCACGTATGGAAAAATCTCTCTTATTGGCAAAGTTGTTGATTATAGAACATATCCCTTGTAATTTAGAAAGGACGAGAAACAAATGAGGGGAAGGGGTGCAGCTCGGGTCGGGTTGAGGCCAACACGAACCTGACCCGAGCAACCATTTGGTCAACCCACACCCGACCCAACCCGAGTTCCAACCCGACCCGACCCGAGGAGCCCTTTTTGCCGACCCAACCCGAGATTTTTAGCTAAAAAAATTATTAAAAAAGTCAGGTTCACTTGGGTCGGGTTGCCCAAGCCCTCAACCCGAACCCGACCTGAACTCAACCCGGGTTGAGAAAACCCAACCCAACCCGACCCGAACTGAACTCAACCCAACCCGACTTTTTCCTGGGTTGAACCCGTCGGGTTCCGGTTGAGCCCGCCCAAGTTGCACCCCTATAATGAAGGGTGTCAATTATGAAAATAAACTTCATATTTTCACCCCCTGCCAAATACAATTAGGCATGATTTTTAAGGCACGGTGTGCTCTATATAGTTTTTCACAGTCTATGATCAACCACAAAAAATACACATTACTAGAAATGATTGGTGTGATTTTGGGGCAAAAATCAAGAAAGGACATGTAGTTACTGTGAAATGAACATTTTGGGCTCGAAAATTAGGAAGGGCTTCTTCAGACGCTCATTCACAAGAGCCTATGAGGGTTCTGTGACGAGAGAAACACGTGATTTTCCGACCTGTAGGTCCACTAACGTAAAGCGAGGAGTTGAGCCTGAAGCGAAGTAACTTTTGGAAACATTTACTAGTATTCTAGGCCCATGCTATGCATTGATGTAAAATGATGGGCCTCACAACATCAAAACATGAGGGATAAAGTGGTGGGGTCCACCATGATGCATAGGTTTGGATAGAAATGGACCCTACATCATCAATAATATTAGGAGTAAATAGTAGGCTCCACCCTATGCATTGGTTCAGGCAGAGATGGTGGGTCCTACCCACCAAAACCTGAGATGTTAAATGGCAGGCCCCATCCCATAAAAAATATGAGGTGCAAAATGTTGGCCCCGTCCCATCAATAACATGAGATGTAAAATGGTGGGTCGCACCCTATGTATGGGTTTGAGTGGAGATGGTGGCCCTACCACATCAAAACATGAGGTTTAGAATGGCGCGCCTCACCCATGCCAGGCATGATTATAAATTGTTGGCGCCAACCCCATCATAGCATGAAGTTCCGACCGTAAGTTCTATAGGAAGAACTCTAGTTGGCTTCTTGCCACCTCCCATGAATTGATGACCATGACTTTGGCCGGGATTAAATTTCTTTGTTCTTTTCCTAGTTTCCTCATCATAATGGACGGAATGATTTTGACCATTGCACCGTTGTCAACCAAGACCCTAGTTATAGGCCGACCGTTCACGTGGGCTTTAACATAGAGTGACTTAAGGTGGTTTTCCATCTCATCAGTCACTCGTTCATACACAATCTTTGGTGCTTCACTATCATTATTCATCATAAATTTTGCTGTTTTCTCTATCTTTTCAATTGGCTCGTGGATGATTTCCACATCCAAGATCTCAGAGATCTCTTCTCTTGGTATCTCAACATCATCTTCTAAGTACGAAGGTTTCTCGGGTTGGTCCGGGTACAGTTTGGGCAGGATGCATACCATATTGACCACCACCTTGTCAGGCAGAGCTCTCAAGGTTCGGACTTGCCGCTCGAAGTCCCCATCCTTTGAATTGTACATTTTCACCCTCAACCCATTTGGTCGCATCACTTGTACTCAGATTACCCAAGGTTCCTTCATTGGCAGTGATTCCTTCAGAGATCCCATTCTGGGGGCGCTATACCTTCCTTTGTCAGTCTTTCTAACCCATTGGAGCGGTCGAACCTTCATCGTTTGATCCTGACCAAACTCAATTTATAGTCTTCTGAAGAGTGCATGCTGCTGTTGCAACCTCCTTTTCTGAGTCTTGGTCAATGGCATAAGATCATGTGGGTACTGATAGAGACTGACTCGGGTTCATTATATCTAACTCTGAAAAGTTTGGAAGTTCCATATCCATAGGGATCTAGAAATTGATCACTCTGATCGTCATCCGAGTCCGGTATGCATTTGAACTTTGCTTTTCTAACCTTGTGTTTGCACCAATGACAAAGGGTCTTAAAACAATCCGTTTTAAACTTGCACATCCGTTTGGAGAGTTTCCTGGCATTATCAGGGGCTTCGTCAATTTCATTTTGAGTTAAACTGAAGAAAGTAAGGCTAACATTCCGGTCGAAAAAACACTATGTGACCGAAAGTTGTCCTTTGGTGGTGTCTCGGCCTTGCCCTCAGTCTCATTCCGATCCGGCACTTTGGTTGTTTTAACAATTGGGTTTTTCTTGGATTTCCCATATCTATTTTAGTGAGTTCAAGATCACTTCAATTTATAAAGTTTTTTATTGTACGTTCTTCATTTTATGAAAGCCTGTGAAATTATTATTCCCCACGACTATACTTTTTAGTCTTTAATTAACGGATTCTTAATTTTTGGGTTTCTAATGTGCATAGTTTTAAGGATTAATCTGCAGTAATTGCTGAGTTCTATCCAATAGATATCTTCATTTTCCTATCTCCGTGTCTCAACAAAAGTGAAAACTTATTCTAAATAATGTTTTGCTATGTGTTATTATCATTTCCTCCTCTGCCAGTTTCAAAAATTCAAAATAACCTCCTATTCAAGTTTCCAATCTAATGTATTGGGTATTTCTATTTTGGCACACTCATGTTGTTGTTAGCCACACATTAATTGTGCCTTTGGGTGAATACAAGGATTTGGTTTGATTTTAGATGTAGAAACGGAATGTACATGGCTTAGGTGAAATTTTTGTGTTTGGTACTAAAATCTAAGAATTAGGTTTTGGGCAGGACAATATTACTATGGATTGTATGTTGAAAATGGCTGTTTATAGGGGAAAATATTAGCTATTTTGATAGATATTATAGTAATTTATTGATTATTGAATAAAAACCACCGTTTGCCCCTCGTGGAGCAAACTCTTAGCTCTGTCCTTGATGTGAGTCCAAAGCTGAATATTGGACTCAAATTTACATTTTACTTTTGAGACAAATATTCGGTTTGAGACTCACAATCAGTTATCACATTATAAAACAAGCTTGTCCTAAACCTTAGGCTGTGTTTCAATACCGAAATCTGGAATTGGAGGCCACATCCTATTTCAATTCCTATGCTGGTTCCCTATAAACTGAATGTAAAAAATTTAAATAAAAAAATTAATTAAAAAAATCTAATAAAAATTTTACTCCGGAATCAGAATACCACATCTTGGGGGCGGTAAACACATTTCCCCTTTAATTTTGCTTCGATGTCATTTCCACCCCTAATTCTGTTCATTTTTCGAACTTATTAGAGTTACCTAGAATTAGAATTGGATCCCGATTCTAGTGCCTCATTCTTGTAATGGAATCGCAAGTGAAGTATATATGTTGGAGTATACGAGTATGTTAATCCAATGCCTTTGAAACACACATGAAATCCTTAACGTATCTTTGTCGATTTGAGTATGCTGATTCTTGCAATCTAAAAAACCCCTAAAAAATATTTGTTAAATACCCAAGAAAATATAAAGTTTGCAACTTTCTCATGGGTATTTGCAATTGATTAAGTTGTACTTGGCACCACATGATAATGCCAACCAAGTTGTTCACTTGTTTGAAGTTACAAAGGACTTTATTTTTAGCAATGCATTTATGATAGACAAAGGTTCACTTGGTTTCTTTTAAGGATTTGTCATCCATAGATGGTATGACACTTGGAAATTCACTGCTCAGTAGGTGAAGGTGCCCTTTTTGGGAACTAATGATGGAGAAACCTCTTTTTTTTTCTGAAATCACGAGCTTCTTCGTTGCTTATTAGAGGTTTGTACACCTATGGTTGTCAAAATTCGGCTTGCCATTTGGAATTAACGCACTCATCATTATGGGTCACACGAACCTTCTATGATGTGAGGGAAACAATGTGGGGATGGCTCTTTTGGTCTCTTCAGCCATAACTTTGACGAGTGAATTGAAATACTGTGGACAAAAAAGGCCACAAAAAGTTATGCTATGCCACTCCAAAATATTTGCAAGAGTGTAACGCTTCCCCTGTCAAGTTGGTGCATGAATATCTATTGCATTCGTAGGTGTTAACTTACCAACTTCTCCAAAAGCTTATACTTTAACAATAGGGAAACCGATTCAGAAAGTATGTGATAGCTCGTCGATTACCATAAATTATGTCCATAAATGTTAAAGTAACGCCATCTCCAACAGCATAAGCTTATGGAGTAACTGGTAGTTTCACATGGTATCAGAGCAAAGGTCCTTAGTTCAAACCTCCCAGATAACAAAAATACACATGCAATGGCCAAACCCAAAAGAGGAACACATGTGCCACGTGTAAGCCAACCCTAGAAAGAGGGGCCACACGTGAGGGGGAGTGTTAAAGTAATGCCATCTCCAACAACTTAAGTAACTGGTAGTTTCAAAATAAATTAATGAATGTTCCCTTTTTAATAATTTTTAGTACGTGCATTACATATCATATAGGCTTAGAAATAGTCAAGTCAAAAACTTGTTTTCTGTTTCTTAATGAATTATGTAGAACATCTTTAATCCATGTACAAAGTCCAACACTCAAAAGGGAAAAGGAGAAGGAAGAGAGAAAGAAGAAAATTAATGAGATCTCTAATTGATCGACTTTGGAGGACTGAAAATGTTTTATTTTATTTGTTGAGTGAGGGAATATTAGGGTATTTAATTCAGTTTAAGGAACTTTTTTAAAATCCAGAAATTAGAAACAAGAAATCTGAAATTTAAAATATGATCTCCTCAATTTCAAATAGGCCGTTGAATCAATCTGAAATTTAGACCGATGCGGTTCAACACTAAGAAAATCAACCACGTCCTATTTAAATTCATATTCCGGTTCCCTATCAACTCAATGTAAAAAATTAAAATAAAAAATTGATTTAAAAAAATCTAATAAATTTTTCATTCTGGAATCAGAATACCACATATGGGGCAGGAAACACATTTACCCTTTAATTCTGCTCTGAAGTCATTTCTAACCCTAATTCTGTTCATTTTTCGAACTAATTAGAGTTATCTAGAATCAGAATCAGAATTGGACCCCGATTCCAGAGCCTCATTCTTGCAATGGAATCGCAAGCGATTTATATATCTTGGAGGATTCGAGTATGTTAATTCCATTGCCTTTGAAACACACCCGAAATCCTTAACATATCTTTGTTGATTTGAGTATGCTATTCGTGCAATCTAAAAAAATCCTAAAAAATATTTGTTCAATTTGCCATTTTTTGCAGGGATGGCGCATTATAAATAGCTTCACCATCAAAAGTGAGGAGAAACAAAGCACAATGAGTTCTTCTTCCGACACCAACAACCTCTCCTTCGACCCTCCCTTTCTCAAAACCAATTCCTTTATTTCCCCTGTCAGAGTGGAAGATTTCTGGCAAGAAACCATCCTCATTCCTTACATTCCCCAATCTTTATACAAACCCTATAATTGAGCAAATTATGACGGCATAAGAATGGCCATGGAATCTTACCACTAAGCGAATTCTTATCGTCGGTTAGATTGCCCAGCCCCAAATTCATGGCTCGGCTCTGTTTTTTATTCTCCTCCTCATCATTCTCGTTTTTGTCATTACCGCCGAATTTGAAATCCACTCTCTCATCATAATGTCCGTAGATATACTCACGCATATATCCATTTTGGTCATCGAAGAGGATTATGTGGCCGTGCCACTGCCACACCTGATGGTCTAAATCCCACTCATCACAAAATGCAATGTATATATGGTGATCTTTGATTGTAACGCCCTGAGGAGAATGAGGGTTTAGAGTCTCGGTCTTCCCACTGTCGATTATCCTAATATTCTCCTTCTCTAGCATCCATTCTTCGTTGGCAAGACGATGGAGGTAGTCACAGGAGGAGTTGTTGTTGCGGTTGTAAGAACCCATATTTGCTATGTTATTAATGCACTTGAATGGGAGTGCCCTTGTAGCTAATATTTACAAGGGAGCCTTTAAAGTGACATTCCTCAATATATAATGCGCCAAAATATGCTCTCGCTATCGGTAAAGATTTTACCCCTATCCACGAAGATACGGGTAAGGCCCTGCTTGTTTTGCATTCTTAGCAGAGCGAGTGGGGGCAATTGAACCCCTGGAAATTTTTGGATGAGTCATACCTACTTACTTAAAATGTCAAAATTAACTTTACCCCTCTTCGATTTTTAATTTACTACAAAGAGAGACACAATTCTAATTCATTTCCAAAACCCATTAGCGGACTTTGCAAAATTGATCTCCACTCCCATCTCTTCGATTTCCCCTCTCTCAAGGCGTCTAGTTTTCCCTATCGACGGTGACGGCTAAGCCCTAAGGTATGCTCTCTCTCTCTCTCTCTCTCTCTCTCTCTCTCTCTCTCTCTCTCAAACCCCTATCGAATATGGTAGTTCTTATATGGCTCGTGTGTTGAAAATGGTAGCAAAAAATGACATGATTTTGGGGCTTAAAAAGATTTCATGATCATGGTTTTCCTTTTTCCGGATCTAGGGTTTCATGATCAAGGTTATGGTTTATTGATTTTACCTATTAAATCGAATGGATTCCTTCTTCATGAAGGTTTTGAATTTTCTGGATCTCTACATATTTCAAGTGCATTTTCTCAATTTGAGTTCCAAAATTTCTTTAAAATAGGATTCTTCTGAGTTTTTCTTATTTCTGATAATGTTGAATGTTTCAGATTCAATTACTCTTCATGATTTGAACTTTAGTGATTGTGTACTTTTATTTTTCTCTAGGCTTTCTCTGAGAGATACATCTCTGAATTTTTCCTAATCTAATCATAAGTTTCATGAAAGTATCTTAGTGAGTTCAAAATCACTCCATTTTCTAAAAGCTTTTTGTTGTGCATTCTTTAATTCTAAGAAAGCTTATGAAATTATTATTTCCCATGACTATGCTTATTGGTCTTTAATGAACAGATCTGTAACATTTGGGTTTCTATTGTGCTTAGTTTTGAGGATTATTTCTCAATTGCTAAGATGTAATAGATATCCACATTTTCCTATCTCTGTGTCTCAACAAAATTGAAAACCGGTTTATCAATTGTTCAAAAAGAGAAAAAGAAAATTATTGAAAGCTTGTTCTAAATATTATTTTGCTACGTGTTATTCTTATTTTCTCCTTTGTTTCAAAAATTCAAAAGAGACTCCTATTCAAATTTCCAATCTAATGTTTTGTGTCTTTCTCTTTTGGCACACTCAAGTTTTTGTGAGGTACCCACTAATTGTGCCTTTGCGTGAATATGAGAATTTGTTTTGATTTTGTATATAAAATCGGAAATGTACGAGGCTTAGGTTAGGTTTTTGTGTATGGGACTTAAATCTAAGAATTAGGTTTCTGATAGTATTAATGTGGATTGTCAGTTGAAAATGACAGTTTTTTAGGAAAAATTATTAGCTATTTTGGTGGATATTATAATAATTTATTGAGTATTGTATAAAAACCATTGTCTACCCCTGCTCGAGCAAATTCCTAGCCTGTGTGTGTCCAAAACTGATTACTAGACTCAAATTTACATTTACTTTTGAGTCCAATAATAGGTTTGGGACTCACAATCTGTAATCAAAATCAAACGGGACCCAAACCTTATGCTTTATTTGGATTGCCAAAATCAGGAATATATTGGAGTCGATGCCCTATTTCAATTCCTAATCAGGTTCCAATAAACTCAATGTAAAAATATTAAAATAAAAAAGAGGAATTCTAGATTCAAGGGTGCCCTTGCAAATAGAGCGAAAAGGGCTCTCCCTTTGGTCCACATCATGTTTGCAACCCAGATTTTTTCCTTTTAAACACATTTAAATGATGTGGACCAATTGGAGCAACCTTTCAGCTTTATTTTGCATGGGCGCCCTTGAGTCTACTGTTCCTCAATAAAAAACTAATTCTTAAAAAGAGAAAGATAGACTGAAGGGCGCCATGCAAAAAAAGCAGTTACAAGGGTGCTCCTATTGCTCCTATTGGTCCGAAATAACATGGAAGAAACAGATTCCAACATTTCCCCTTTCATTCTGCTTATTTCTATTCTACCTCTAATTCTGTTTGTTTTTTTTTTCCAACCAGCCATGACTCATGAGGAATTGCAACGGGAACGCACGTGAAATCCAAATATATCTTGTTGGATACGGAAACCCACGCCAAATCCTTACATATATCTTCATAGATACGGCGGTATGCCTATTCTTGCCATCATAAAATCTTTCCCGATTGTGAGAGCATAATTTCGCCCACAATTAATCGAATGCCAAACTAAAGGGCGTACTTTCAATTATCAGCTAAAAGAGCTCTCCCATAGTCCCTCCCAAGTGCATTAATAACCTACCAAACATGGCTTCTTACAACAGCAACAACAACACCACCTACCGACAGAGGCTTACCAACGAAGAATGGAGGCTAGAGAGCGAGATTATTCGAATAATCGACAGTGGGAAGACCGAGTCTCTAAACCCGAATTCTCCTCAGGTCGTTACAATTGGCGGTCACCATATGTACATTGCATTCTATGATGAGAGGGCTTCAGACTATCGGGTGTGGCAGTGGCACGGACAAATAATCCTCTCCGATGACCAAAACGGCTATAGTGCATTTTTTTCAGACCCTTGTGTAAAGCACTATATAGTCGGCAATATGTGAATGTCTAATAAAACGTTTGCATAGGATAATAACTCGATCATGGGTATTTGCGAATGATTAAGTTGTTCCTGGCACTACAAGATAATGCCAACCAAGTTGTTCACTTGTTTGAAGTGATGAAGGACTTTATTTTGGGCAATGCATATATGATAGACAAAGGTTCACTTGGTTTCTTTAGATTAAGGATTTGTCTTCCATAGATGGTATGACACTTGGAAATTCATTGGTCAGTAGGTGAAGGTGCCCTTTTGGGAGCTAATGTTGGAGAACCTTTTTTTTTTTTTTGTCCACGAGATTTTTCGTTGCTTATTAGAGGTTTGTGCACATATGGTTGTCAAAATTCTGCTTGGCATTTGGAATTGACGCAGGGGACTTCCTTTAGTATCTGTCGGCGAATAGGAGATAAACAGGTGTTTTCTTTTGCGAGCGTTGTTCGGCATGGATTATGCAACTGTTCAATGCATTCTCTTAGCACCCCATTCTGCTCCTGCAACTCCTCCACAAATTCATTGAAATGAGCTGCTCATCAGAAATGGAAAAAGCATTAGAAAAATTCCAAAACCGGAATAAATAAAAATTAAGTATCGAAGAAAAGTTTTTGGCAAGCCAAATAAAGCTTATGGTAGGTTCATTTGGGAGAAGTATAGAACCGCACCCATATGTGTTACACCACAAACATCAAAGTATTGAAGACTTCTCCTCAAAAGAACTTAGCGGTTCTGATGATGATGAGAACGATGAGGACGAGGAGCAAAAATGGAGATGAGAGGGGAATTTGGGGCTGGGAGATCTGATCGGCAGTGGGATTTCGTCTAGTGGTCGGATTCTTCACAGGAATCGGAATTTGGGTTCATCGAAATAAGTTATATGTATTTCATTCTGTATTTTTTTTGTATTTTGTTGTAATGGGGTTAAAAACTTAAAATCACCCTTGTTGGGGTTTCCATGATTTTAATATACTAGTCCCCATATAAAGTTTTTTTTTAATATAAATTAAGTGTGGGTTATTTTCAGTTTCTTGGAATTTTGTAGTAATATACATGATCGTTTGTTTGATCTTAAGATTCATAGGCATGTAAAGATGAGAAGCAGAATGTGTTTACTGTACATATGTATGGTACAACGGTTAGATTATAGAATTTCTAAAACTGGCAGAGGACTTTCTTGTAATGTGAATGTGAGTATATATGGTCTAACCGTAAGTGTTAATTATCCACATTTAGGGTTAGACAATAGAACTTCTCTCAACCAACAGGGACATTTTCTTGGACTTTGGATGTGGGTATAATATAAATAAATTCCTTGTATGACGCTTGGAAGTTCATTGTTTAGTAGGTGAAGGTGCCCTTTTGGGAACTAATGATGGAGGACCTCTTTTTACGAAATCACGAGTTTCTTCGTTGCTTATTAGATGCTTGTTCACTTATGGTTGTCAGAATTCTGCTTGCCATTTGGAATTAACACACTCATCATTACGGGTCTCATGAAGCTTAATGTTCTCTATGACAGTCAATTTCGAAATAGGCAACATGAGGGACTTAGGCTATGACGTAACGGAAACAATGTGGGGATGGACCTTTTGGTCTCTTCGGCCACATTATTTACGAGTGAATTGAATTACTGTTGACGGAAAATGCCACAAAAGCAATGCTATAAATTGCATAGAATGGTACTCCCAAAATTACATAGAATGGTACTCCTAAAATTGCAAAGTGTCTAACACTAACCCTAAACACCCCCCCCGCGGCAACACACACAAAAGTTGGTGCCTGATTCAGTGCATTGATCACAGAACATCGATCAAGACATGATTGTATGTGTATGTCAGTTGGAAGGTGCATTAACAAGGTTTACAATTTACTTTGATTTGCAAAAATGAACATTGATCCAAGCAAGATTGTCATTGCCCCCTATGTCTTGCGGATGGGGAATCTGCGGATCATCTATTTATGCATTGTTCGTTCACCCGGTCTATATGGGGTTGCATATTTTGAGATTTGGGGTCAGCTGAATTTTTCCTAGATCTATTGAATTGTTGTTGCGACAATGGAGCTTTGTGCCTTGGAAGAAGAAAGGGAAAATTTTGTGGGAAGTATGCTTGCTTGCCACTTGGTGGGTGGTATGGAAGGAGAGAAATGCGCGGGTGTTTGAGGGAATGTTCAAGGCTCCTCATTATCCTTATATGCGGATAATTGCTTGGGTTATTAATTGGACGAGATGCCATCCATCTTTCTGGTTTGTCTCAGTGTTTGATCTTTGGGAAGAATGGGGGGTGGTGTGCTTGAGTAGTGAGTGGGCTAATAAAGTTGTGCAGAGATGGGAACCACCGCCTCAAGGAGTGTTAAAAATAAACGTCGATGGTGCTTGCTTTGGGAATCCTGGTCCAGCCGGGGTGGGAGGTTTATGTCGTGATGATGCCGGTAGGGTTCTTTGGTCTTTTTGGGGACCTTTAGGTGTGACTGACGCTACGGAGGCGGAAGTCCAAGCAGCTTTCAATGGCATAAAAAAGGTGAGTAGGGACCATCCGAAGAGTGTAATTGTTGAAGGGGATTCGTTTAATGTTATCCGGTGGCTGAGGGGTGTGATGGCTCCACCTTGGAGGTTTTTGGATCTTTTTGACGAAATGGAACATATATTGGCGGAATCAGATATTGAGTTGATTCAAGTTAGAAGGTCTGCTAACGAGAAGGCGGACGCTTTGGCTAGAAGAGGGGTGGTACGTATCTCGATGAATTGGTCTGATCAATTTCCTATTTGATGGTCGAGTCATTTTGAAATTAGTTTTTATTTTTTATTTTTGTTCTGTATCTTTGAGTATTCCCTTTCGGGTGTCCCTTCTGTTTCTTTTACAATATATGCCATTTCAAAAAAAAAGATTGTATGTCTATCTCAGTTGGAAGGTGCTTTCTGTTTCAACCAAAAGATTGTGTGTTCGATCCAAACCCTCACCTACCCAAATTAATAAAAATCCAAGCTCACTGGGGAATGAGGTTCAAATTTGGGACAAAAGCAAAAAGGCGAGTCATTATTGTTCATCCTACTAGTGTTAGAGATGTAAAGCCAAGGAGACGATACTCAATTCACTATGAGGCTTCCTTTCTGTTATTATTAACGATATTTGGTGGGTTACTTACAAAACTATAGGGCATAGACAAGGAGTCCTTTTGTCACTCCTTTCTTTTACCTTTGTTGGCATAGTTATTAGCTGCATTATTTACTCGACGGAGGACCATATTCATACTGAATGCATCAAAATTTTTAGATCACTTGAATCGATATCCCACCTTTCAGACAACCTCTTGATTTTTGGTAATCATAACTTGACTCAAAAGAGGTGGAATCATTGACCCTTAGAAAGGGGTTAAACTTGCTTTTAGCTGTTAGCTTATCTTTAACATGGGATGGCTATAGTATAGACACAGCTATTTGCATTGGTTCCTACTATATGAGGACAAGAGACCGCACTTGTACTGTTCTTACCACTGAAAACTAAAAGACCTGAATGATAATTAAGAAGGTTAAGTTCCGTTACACATTTTGGTAATGCACATTTTATTGTTTCCTTGTAGGCCTTTTTAAAAGCTGTACATGATGTCGTTTTTTAGCTTCTATATTCAGGAACGCAAGTTTTAGTTGACAAATTGGTTTGTTTCACATCTGTAGGACTGCATAGAGGTTAACAATTGTGGCATTCAGACCATGTAATTTGATGATTATGAAGGGATCAATCCAGAAATAGAGGACAATGATTTTATTACTAACAAGAGAGAGTTGTAACCACAAGGTGTTGATCCAAAACAAGGTTGGGGTTTTCGAGAGCTGCATAAGGTATTATCACTAGTTTTAAACTTGGAAAATACATGTTCTATATCCCATGCTCTGTCTACTCAGATATTCTTTCTAAGTAAGAAGTTTAGGCTATTCATGCTTTTGATTTGCATGTTAGGCAATTAATTGTGGCAGAATTGGGCAAGCGTCCGTGCAGAAAATCTTGAGGAATGGGTTCACTTTGACCATCTCTACCAAAGAATTGTAGGAATGGGTTCACGGATTCTTCACTGGAACCGGAATTTGGGTTCATCGAAATTAGGTATAGGTTTTTTTTTATGTATCTTTTTTTCTATTTTGTTGTAATGGGATTCCATGATTTTAATATATTTGTCCCCATATAAAGTTTTTTTTAATATAAATTAATTGCGGGTTATTTTCAGTTTCTTGGAATTTTGAGGTAATATACATGATCGTTTGTTTGATATTAAGATTCATAGGCATGTGACGATGAGAAGCGGAATGTGTTTACTGTACATATGTGTGGTACAATGGTTAGATTATAGAATTTCTAAAACTGGCTGAGGCCTTTCCTGTAATGTGAATGTGAGTATGGTCTAACCATAAGTGTTAATTATCCACATTTATGGTTAGACAATAGAACTTCTCTCAACCAACAGGGACATTTTCTTGGAATGTGGATGTGGGTATAATATAAACAAATTCCTTAAAATTATTTTCAGAATGGAGTGGACATTTTCTTGGAATGTGGATACGAGTATAGTATAAACAAATTCATAATACTATTCAGCGTGGAGTTTGGAGACTCTAATTTTTGGTAAACAGTGTTTCATTTCGCTAATAATAATATTCCAGTTACATATATGTATTTTGAATATTCTGACAACTCCTGTAGAACATAAATATGCAGATTTATTCGAGTTGTGTTGACCTAGATGCAAATATCAATGCTGAAAATTGCAGACGCGGATAATGATAGTTGTATAAGAAGATCTTGTATTTAACAAGAACATTTAATTCTAATACTAATATTAACTATTAAGTTACAAGCAGTGATACATTCTTAAATGCCCAAGAAAAGATGAAGTTTGCAACTGTGTTTTTCTTTATAAAAAAAAAAAGAAAAAGAAAAAGAAGTTTGCAACTTCCTCTTATTTTTCCCTTGTTTGCTATAAGATTTCATCATGGCTATATTGCATTTTTTTAGATCCTTGTGTAAAGGACTAAATAGTTTGCAATGTTTGAATTGTAAATGTCAAATAAAACATTGCATAGGAGAGTAACTTATAGTTATTTGCATTTGATTAAGTTCCTGGCACCACAAGGTAATGCAGACTAAGTCGTTCGCTTGTTTGAAGTTAAGAAGGTTATTTTTGGTAATCCATTTATGATTGCCAAAGGTTCAGTTGGTTTCTTTTAAGGATTTGTCATCCATAGATTGTATGATGCTTGGAAATTCATTGTTCAGTAGGTGAAGGTGCCCTTTTGGGAACTAATGATGGAGAAACTCTTTTTACGAAATCATGAGCTTCTTCGTTGCTTATTAGAGGTTTGTGCGCCCATAGTTGTCAAAATTCTGCTTGGCATTAATTTGGAATTAACACACTCATCATTACGGGTCTCACTAAGCTTAATGTTCTCTATGGCAGTCAATTTCAAAGTAGGCAACATGAGTGTCTTAGGCTATGAAATGCCACAAAAGCAATGCTATACCACTCCAAAATAATTGCATAAAATGGTACTCCCAAAATTACGTAGACTGGTACTCCTAAAATTGCAAAGTGTCTAACAGTCCTCACCCCCCTCACCCACCCACCCAAGTTTGTGCATGAATATATTTGTGTTAATGCGTTCATAGGGAACCTGATTAAGAAAAAAAGCCACAGAAAGCAATGCTATGCCAGTCCAAAATATTTGCATAGAATGTTACTCCTAAAATTGCAAAAGTGTAACACTTTACCCGTCAAGTTGGTGCATGAATATCTCTATGTCTATTGCATTGATGGAAAATTTGATTCAGAGAGATATGACAAATGGTTGATTACCATAAAATATGTCCATAAATTAAAAAATGTTCCTTTTTTAAATAACTTTTAGCACTTTAATTATGCTTAGAAAAAGTCAGGTCAATAACCTGATTTCTGGTTCTTAATGAATTATGTAGAACATCCTTAATCCATGTACAATGTTCAAGGCTGAAAGGGAAACATAGAAGAGAGAAAGAAGAAAAATTAAAGTGTTCTCTAATTGGTCGACTTTGGAGGACTATAAATATTTATTTGTTAACTGAGGGAAAATTTGGGTATTGACTTCAGTTTGAGGGACATTTTTAAAATCCAGAAGTTAGGTGGGCAGAAACAAGAAATCTGCTTAATCTATGAAGTTACAGATCTGATCTCCCCCAATTTGAAACCTGACAGTTGGATGCAGTTCAACACTAAGAATGCCCTAAAGTTTCATCAAGATCTGACCCTTTGATCATTGAACTGGGCAATATTCATAGATCTGTGAAAAATCAAAGATTCCTAATCTGCTCTCAGACTCAGATCCCACTGTCATATCAGTTTGAAGTTATTTGAAACTAGCAGCTGGTTGAAACTAGCAGTTTATATGTTCATAGATCTGTTGAAACTGTGTTTTTATATATGCCTAGCAGCTGGTTGAAACTAGCTGTTTATAGCTATTGGGGGAGCCATGAAATAACTAGTTTTGTGCAGTTTGGCTGTACAAGGGTGTTCTAATCCCTTGGGATAGTATATAACACCCCAAAACATGATTGGATGATATTAAATAGTGATTAATACCATTGTGCCTCAAAGTGGTGAACCTTGTAGGGATTAGACCTTAGGCTTCAGTTTGTATATTCTTTGAGACTGGAAACTTGCAGTGAGTGATCTTGTTGTATTTGCAATGTTAGAGGCTTTGTATTTTTTCTTTTTCATTACATTGTATTTGGAAAGTATTTGGAGATGCAGAGCGTATTCCGAGACGCAGAGCCATCTCTGAAGGCGAGTGTTGGGAGACACAGAGCCATCTTCGTCGGCAAGTGGTGAGGCACGGAGCCACCTCGCTGTAATTGGTTTGATCTCATCGTTAAGAAGATTCAGTTATTGAAGCTACCAAGGTTTTTGGTGGAGTGGATGTAGGTCCGGAGACTTGGACCGAACCATTATAAAAATCTACGTGCACTCTATTCTCTTGCTTCTTACTTTTGCATCTTAATTTTTATCTTCCTTGCATTAGCTGTCAAAATTCTTCTTTGGATACAACTTTCAATTAATCTTCTAAAATTTAATAAATCCAATTCCTCCCCTCCGCCCCCCCCCCCCCCCCACACCTGGGTTGCCGCCTGGGCCTCACAGTATTTTTCAAGTCTTCAGATTAACCAATGCATTTTAATGCTGGCTTGATGCGCACCACAAATCCTCTCATGAACTTCAGCCATTACCACCATGACTTCCTCTATTCCTAAGAATTTTAGGATTAGATGTGAGTCCAAAACCAAATATTGGATTCAAAGTTACATTTTACTTTTGACACCGATGATCGGTTCGGGACTCACAATAAGACGTTAACAAAATCTAAAACAAACTGGTCCTAAACCATAGGCTATGTTTGGAATGCCAAAATTAGGAATTGTAGTCCACATCCTATTTCAATTCCTATTTTCGTTCTCTATAAACTAAATGTTAAATTATTTTTTTTAAAAAGTAATTCAAAAAAATCTAGTAAAAATTTCATTCTAGAATTAAAATACCACATCTTGGGGTGGGAAACACATCTCCCCTTAATTATATTAAGATGTCATTTCTACCCCTAATTATGTTCATATTTTCAAACTAATTAGGCCATGTTTGGATTGTAGGAATTTTCTGGAAAAGTTAGGAAAGGAAAAATATTCCTAAAATTTCTTACATTTTTATTTATGAAAAATATAACATGAACCAACCCTATTAAATTTTTAACTAAGATGGACCTTCAATTTATGATAATATTTTCTAAATTAACCATAACAATATCATTTCTCTTTAAATCATGGAAAGAAATTTCCCGAAGAAGAAATTTCCCACTAGAAATCTTTTTCTTACATTCCAAACAGGGCCTAAAGGTTACCCGAAATTAGAATCAGAATTGGATCCCTATTCTAGTGCCTCATTCTTGCAATGGAATCGCAAGCAAAATATATATCTTGGAGGATACGGGTAGATTAATTCTAACGCCTTTGAAACACACGCGAATCCTTAACATATCTTCGTTGATTCGGGTATGTTGATTCTTGCGATCTAAACAAATCCTAAAAAAATCTTTGTTAAATCCGCTATTTTTTGTAGCGAGGACGCATTATAAATAGCTTCACCATCAAAAGAGAGGAGAAACAGAGCACAATGAGTTCTTCTTCCAACACCAACAACCTCTCCTTCGACCCTCCCTATCTCAAAACCAATTCCTTTCCTTCCCTTGCCAGAGCTTGGAAGATTTCCAAAAAAAAAAAAATCAACCTCATTCCTTACATCCCACAATCTTTATACAAATCCTATAATTGGGCAAATTGTGAAAGCATAAGCATGGCCTGGAATCTAACCACTATGCGAATTCCTATCACCGACCAGATCACTCAGCCCCAAACTACTTCCTTTCCTCTGTTTCCGTTTCTCCTTATCATTCTGGTTCTCATCAGTATTGCTCAATTTCAAATCCACATTCTCAAAGTAATTACCGTAAATGTATTCATGCGTATACCCATTTTCTGGTGAAGAATCCGATACCCATTTTCCGGTGAAGAATTCGACCACTGGACGAACTCCCATTGCCGATCAGATCTCCCAGCCCCAAATTCCCGCCTCGTCTCCGTTTCTGTTTCTCCTCCTTATTGTTCTTATCATCCTCAGAACCGCTAAATTCGAGTTCCACTCTCTCATAGTATTGTCCGTAAATATGCTACTGCGTATACTCATTTTCTTGATCAAAGAGGATTATGTGGCCATGCCACTGCCACACTCGATAATCTCTTTCTTCATGGAATCCAACGCATTTGCGGTGATCTCCAATAGTAACACCCTCCCTAGAATTAGGGTTCAGGGTCTCGATCCTCACGTTATCAATTCTCCAAAAAGTCTCCCTCTCTATGTTCCATTCTTCTTTGGCAAGCTATTGAAGGTTGTTACAAGAGGAGTTGTGGAGGCTGTTGTAAGAACTCATGTTTGCTCTGTTATTAATGAACTTGAATGGGAGTGCAGCTTTAGCTAATATTTGGAAGGGCGCCATTTAGTTTGGCGTTCCTAAATATATAATACGCCAAAATATGCACTCACGATCAGCAAAGATTTTACATGTGTCCAGAAAGATACAGGTAAGGCCCTACTAGTTTTGGATTCTAAGCACAGACGGAGCGAGTGGGGGGAATTGACCCCCGATAATTTTTTGGAGGAGTTTTACCTACTTACTTAAAATGAATAAATTACCTTTACCCCTCTTTGATTTTTAATTTACTGCAAAGAGAGACAATTCTAATTCATTTCCAAAACCCATTAGCGGAAAATTTTCCTTTTCAAAATGGATCTCCATTCCCATCTCTTTAATTTTCCCTCTCTCAAGGCGTCTAGTTTCCCCTATCCGACGATGACGGCTAAGCCTTGAGGTATGCTCTCTCTCTCTCTCTCTCTCTCTCTCTCTCTCTCTCTCTCTCTCTCTCTCTCTCTCTCTCTCCACACACACACACACACAAACCCCCTATTGAATATGGCAGTACTTGTATAGCTCATGTGTCAAAAATGATAGTTTCTAGGGGAAAAAGGATTAGCAAAAATTGATCATGGTTTTGGGGCCTAAAAAGATTTCATAATCATGGTTTTCATTTTATTTTTTTGGATCTAGGGTTTCATGATCAATGTTGTGGGTTTTTTTTTACTGGATTTTACCCATTAAATTGAATGGATTCCTTCTTGTTGAAGGTGTTGAATTTTCTGAATCTCTGCAAATTGTCAAGTGCATTTTTTCAATTTGAATTCCAAAATTTATTGAAAATAAGATTCTTCTAAGTTTTTCTTAGTTCTGACAATGTTGAATGTTTCACATTTAGTTACTCTTGATAATTTTGAACTTAGGTGATTGTGTAATTTTATTTTTCTCAGAGGCTGTCTGTGAGAGATACATCCTGAATTTTCCCTAATCTAGTCATAAATTTCATGAAAATATCTTAGTGAGTTCAAGATCACTTCATTTTCTAAAAGTTTTTTGTTCTTCATTCTTTAATTCTAAGAAAGCTTGTGAAATTATTATTCCCAATGACTATACTCTTAGTTCTTTAATTAACAGATCTGTAACATTTGGGTTTCTATTGTGCTTAGTTTTGAGGATTATTCCTCAATTGCCGAGATTTAATAGATATCTGCATTTTCCTTATCTCCGTGTCTCAACAAAATTGAAAACCATTTTTTACCAAGTGTTTAAAAAAGGGAAAAATATTGAAAGCTTGTTCTAAATATATTTTTGGTATGTGTTATTATCATTTTCTCCACTCCAGTAGTTTCAAAAATTCAAAACAGACTCCTATTCAAATTTCCAATCTAATGTTTTGGGTCTTTTTCTTTTGGCACACTCAAGTTGTTGTGAGCCACCCATTAATTGTGCCTCGGCTCGAATAAAAGAATTTGTTTTAATTTTGTATATCGAACCGGAATTTGCGAGGCTCAGCTTAGATTTTTGTGTTTGGGACTAAAATCGAAAAAATAGGTTCACGTCAGTATTAATGTGGATTGTGTCTCAAAAATGGTAATTTAGAAGGAAAAATGATTACTTATTTTGGTGGATATTATAATAATTTTCTGATTGTTGTATAAAAATCATTCGATGGAGCAAATTCCTAGCCTAATGTGAGCCCAAAACTAAATTTGGACTCAAATTTACAATTACTTTTGAGTCCAATAATAGGTTTGGGACTTACTATCCATTAACAAAATCTAAAACAAAGGGGGCCTAAAAAAATAAAATATATAAGAGGGACGCTAGACTGAAGGGAGCCCTTGCAAAAACCATTTACAAGGGTGCCCCCATTGGTCTATCTCAAGAAAGTACATTTATAATGGCAGAAAATTAGGGAGCCCTTCCAAAAACCAATTACAAGCACTAATGGGGGCGCCATTGTAACTTGTTTTTTTTTTCCGCAAGGGCGCCCTTCAGTCTATCATTCTGATTAAAAATTTCATTCCGCAAAATCAGAATACCCCATCTTGGGGGCCAGAAACAGATTCCAAAATTTCCCTTCAATGTCATTCCTACCTCTAATTCTGTTCTTTTTTTTTTCCCAACCAGTCATACGGAATTGCAAGGAACGCACGCGAAATCCAAATATATCTTGCTAGATGCGGAATCGCACGCCAAATCCAAATATATCTTGCTAGATACGGAAACCCACGCGAAAATCCTTACATATATCTTCGTGGATACGAGGATGCCTTTTCTTGGCATTTGGACCATTATATATATATTGAGGAATGCCAAACGAAAGGGCACCCTTGCTAAAAGGACACTCCCATTCAAGTACATTAGCAACCGAGCAAACATGAGTTCTCACAACACCCACCACAACCCATTCTCTAACAACCTTCAAAGGCTTGCCAATGAAGAATTGAAGCTGGAGAGGGAGATTATTTGGAGAATAGAAAGTGGGAGGATCGAGACCCTGAACCCTAAGAATGATGAGGAGGAACAGAAACGGAGACGAGGCGGGAATTTGGGCCTGGGATATCTGATCGGCGATGGGAGTTCACTGGAATCGGAATTTGGGTTCATCGAAATAAGGTATAGGTTTTTCTTTCTGTATTTTTTTTTATAGTGCTGTAATATATTTGTCCCCATATAAAGTTTTTTTTTAATATAAAATAATTGTGGGTTATTTTCAGTTTTTTGAAATTTTGAAGTAATATACATGCTCGTTTGTTTGATATTAAGATTCATAGGCATGTAACAATGAGAAGTGGAATGTGTTTACTGTACAATGGTTGCAATATAGAACTTCTAAAACTGGCAGAGGATTTTCTAGTAATGTGAATGTGAGAATGGTCTAACCATAAGTGTTAATTATCTAAATTTATGGTTAGACAATAGAATGGTACTCCTAAAATTGAAGTGTCTAACACTCCTCACTCCCCCACCCACCCAAGTTGCTGCATGAATTTATTTCTGTTTATTGCGTTCATAGGGAAGCTGATTCAGAAAAAGGCCACAAAAAGCAATGCTATGCCACTTCAAAATATTTGCATAGAATGGTACTCCTAAAATTGTAAAAGTGTAACACTTCCCCCCTCAAGTTGGTGCATGAATATCTCTATGTCTATTGCATTCACGGGAATATCTCTATGTCACCGAGGTATCCCACGGCATCACACCTTAGGTTGGTCGGTTGGAGAATTGCTCACCCAAGGCTTGCACAGACCAAATGGGCTTATTCATAGCATTCATATCTGCTCTCAAAAATAGGAAGAAGGCCTTACACGTATAGACCCTTAAACTATGACTAATTAGGACTCTAATTTGCTTAAAACTTGGACTCTTCAATTTACTAAAACATTACATGGTCTCTCCCACTTAAAATTTCCGTAATACACTCTTAGACTAAATAAAAGACTTTTAACTCTTGTTTGTCTTTTTTTCCCTAAATGTTGTTGCATTTTCATCAACCTTTTGTTTGTCTTTTTCCCCTAAAAGCTGCTGCATTCCATCTCCTCTTGTCTGTCATTTCCTGAAAATGAAGCCATTCTCAGGAAAAAGACAACCAAAAGGGAAATGATTGCATGGCTCTCTATATGTATGTGTGTGGTTTTTGACATTTTAGTCTGTGACTAACTTGAATTTTCTCTAATCAGGGAAATAACTTTGATCACCATTGATATCTTGGTGGAGACGTGTGATATTATCGGAAATCCTGAGATTTTTAGGGGACTTCACACAGGCTTCAATGCAAACTCGCCAAAGGATATTGAGCAGTTTGAAGCCGAAAGAGATGAGTTGATTCGGGCGCATGAAAGGAAGAAGACTAAACTGAGGCGCAAGTATTTGGAGGAAGAGGTGGAACTTGAGAAAGAATTCAAGGAAACACTCACTCAACTTATGGAGAGCTTTGTTTCCCCATCTGATCCTCAGCAATTCTACAATCAACAGCCACAGCTGGGAGGGACACTCTTTCATTCCTATGGCAAGAATTCAAGGAAACATTCACTCAACTTATGGAGAGCTTTGTTTCCCCATCTGATCCTCAGCAATTCTACAATCAACAGCCACAGCTGGGAGGGACACTCTTTCATTCCTATGGAAATAATTCAAGGAAACACTCACTCAACTTATGGAGAGCTTTGTTTCAGGGCTGATCTTGTAGGTTTGTCTCATAATTGGACACTTATGTGTAATCAGTACAATTGATCTTGTAGGCCTAGCTGAACATCCGAGGCCAATAGACAATTTTTTAAGAAATAACAAATTTGAAATAGATGGGGCTATTAGGCTCCTTCCTAACACACACTCTATAGATCAAGGATTAGGATCATCCTGTGGAAATTATTTATTATTTTGCAGGAATTTTAAATTCCCCAGTTTGGTTTCACCCCTTACGAAACCCATAAATTCCAATGACACTTTCTACCTCTTGCCTAAAATCCAGCTTAAGCTGCTTCTCTTGTTAATTTTGGACTTGAAAACAAAGAGCTATTGTGTTGATTTTGGCCAACATAAATTCAGTAGAACGACGTATGGAAAAATCTCTCTTATTGGCAAAGTTGTTGATTATAGAACATATCCCTTGTAATTTAGAAAGGACGAGAAACGAAAGAGGGGAAGGGGTGCAACTCGGGTCGGGTTGAGGCCATCACGAACCTGACCCGAGCAACCATTTGGTCAACCCGAACCCGACCCGACCCGAGTTCCAACCCGACAAGGTTCAACCCGACCCGACCCGACCCGACCCGAGGAACCCTTTTTGCCAACCCCAACCCCAAGATTTTTAGCTAAAAAAATTATAAAAAAGTCGGGTTCACTTGGGTCGGGTTGCCCAAGCCCTCAACCCGAACCCGACCCGAACTCAACCCGGGTTGAGAAAACCCAACCCAACCCGACCCGAACTGAACTCAACCCAACCTGACTTTTTCCTGGGTTGAGCCCGTCGGGTTCCGGTTGAGCCCGCCCAAGTTGCACCCTAATGAAGGGTGTCAATTATGAAAATAAACTTCGTATTTTCACCCCCTGCCAAATACAATTAGGCATGATTTTAAGGCACGGTGTGCTCTATATAGTTTTTTCAGTCTATGATCAACCACAAAAAATAACATTACTAGAAATGATTGGTGTGATTTTGGGGCAAAAATCAAGAAAGGACATGTATTTACTGTGAAATGAACGTTTTGGGCTCGAAAATTAGGAAGGGCTTCTTCAGACGCTCATTCACATGAGCCTATGAGGGTTCCGTGACGGGAGAAACACGTGATTTTCCGACCAGTAGGTCCACTAACGTAAAGCGAGGAGTTGAGCCTGAACCGAAGTAACTTTCGGAAACATTTACTAGTATTCTAGGCGCATGCTATTCATTGATGTAAAATGATGGGCCTCACACCATCAAAACATGAGGGATAAAGTGGTGGGGTCCACCATAATGCATAGGTTTGAATAGAGATGGTGGACCCTACATCATCAATAATATTAGGAGTAAATAGTAGGCTCCACCCTATGCATTGGTTCAGGTAGAGATGGTGGGTCCTACCCACCAAAACCTGAGATGTTAAATGGCAGGCCCCATCCCATAAAAAATACGAGGTGCAAAATGTTGGCCCCGTCCCATCAATAACATGAGATGTAAAATGGTGGGTCGCACCCTATGTATGGGTTTGAGTGGAGATGGTGGCCCTACCACATCAAAACATGAGGTTTAGAATGGCGCGCCTCACCCATGCCAGGCATGATTATAAATTGTTGGCGCCAACCCCATCATAGCATGAAGTTCCGACCGTAAGGTCTAGGGGTGGTTATTCGGTTATAACCGAATCGAAATAACCGAAATTTGATAACCGAAATAATTTCGGTAATCGAAACCGAACCGAAAATTTTCAAAACCGAACCGAAACCGAACCGATTAAAAATTCAGTTATTCGGTTATAACCGAATAAACCGAATAACCGAATAGTGGGAAAAAAGAGGGAAAAAAGCAAAATCTTGGTTTCGATCGGAGGGCTAGGATCATCTAATCGAAATGATTTTTGGAGCACAATGTAATTAAGTTGTGATCAATCAAATGGACGGTTTTGATCATCCTTTGGAGTGCCCATATCACACTTTTTTTTGAAAACATAATGATTTTTATCATTATTTCGGTTATTTCGGTTAACCGAATTTTTTTTTGAGATAACCGAAACCGACACCGAATAACCGAATTGCCAAATAAAAAAAACCGAAACCGAACCGAACCGAACCAATTCGGTTTAGTTATTTGGTTTTAACCGAATAATGAACACCTCTAGTTTCCTCATCATAATGGACGGAATGATTTTGACCATTGCACCGTTGTCAACAAACACCCTAGTTATAGGCCGACCGTTCACGTGGGCTTTAACACAGATATTATAGTTATAGGCCGACCCTATGTTGAAAATGGCTGTTTATAGGGGAAAATATTAGCTATTTTGATAGATATTATAGTAATTTATTGAGTATTGAATAAAAACCACCGTTTGCCCCTCGTGGAGCAAACTCTAGCTCTGTCCTTGATGTGAGTCCAAAGCTGAATATTGGACTCAAATTTACATTTTACTTTTGAGACAAATAATCGGTTTGAGACTCACAATCAGTTATCACATTATAAAACAAGCTTGTCCTAAACCTTAGGCTGTGTTTCAATACCGAAATCTGGAATTGGAGGCCACATCCTATTTCAATTCCTATGCTGGTTCCCTATAAACTGAATGCAAGAAATTAAAATAAAAAAATTAATTAAAAAAATCTAATAAAATTTTTACTCCGGAATCAGAATACCACATCTTGGGGGCGGTAAACACATTTCCCCTTTAATTTTGCTCCGATGTCATTTCCACCCCTAATTCTGTTCATTTTTCGAACTTATTAGAGTTACCTAGAATTAGAATTGGATCCCGATTCTAGTGCCTCATTCTTGTAATGGAATCACAAGTGAAGTATATATGTTGGAGTATACGAGTATGTTAATCCAATGCCTTTGAAACACACATGAAATCCTTAACGTATCTTTGTCGATTCGAGTATGCTGATTCTTGCAATCTAAAAAAACCCTAAAAAATATTTGTTAAATTTGCCATTTTTGCAGGGATGGCACATTATAAATAGCTTCACCATCAAAAGTGAGGAGAAACAGAGCACAATGAGTTCTTCTTCTTCCAACAACAACCTCTCCTTCAACCCTCCCTATCTCAAAACCATGTCCTTTCCTTCCCTTGTCAGAGCCTGGAAGATTTAACCATCCTCATTCCTTACATCCCCCAATCTTTATACAAACCCTATAATTGGGCAAATTGTGAAGGCATAAGAATGGCCATGGAATCTGGCCACCAAGCGAATTCCTATCACCGATCAGACTCCCAGCCCCAAATTCATGGAAACGCAATTGGGTTGTAAAATATTAGGTTTTGGGCAGGACAATATTACTATGGATTGTATGTTGAAAATGGCTGTTTATAGGGGAAAATATTAGCTATTTTGATAGATATTATAGTAATTTATTGATTATTGAATAAAAACCACCGTTTGCCCCTCGTGGAGCAAACTCTAGCTCTGTCCTTGATGTGAGTCCAAAGCTGAATATTGGACTCAAATTTACATTTTACATTTGAGACAAATAATCGGTTTGAGACTCACAATCAGTTATCACATTATAAAACAAGCTTGTCCTAAACCTTAGGCTGTGTTTCAATACCGAAATCTGGAATTGGAGGCCACATCCTATTTCAATTCCTATGCTGGTTCCCTATAAACTGAATGCAAGAAATTAAAATAAAAAAATTAATTAAAAAAATCTAATAAAAATTTTACTCCGGAATCAGAATACCACATCTTGGGGGCGGTAAACACATTTCCCCTTTAATTTTGCTCCGATGTCATTTCCACCCCTAATTCTGTTCATTTTTCGAACTTATTAGAGTTACCTAGAATTAGAATTGGATCCCGATTCTAGTGCCTCATTCTTGTAATGGAATCGCAAGTGAAGTATATATGTTGGAGTATACGAGTATGTTAATCCAATGCCTTTGAAACACACATGAAGTCCTTAACGTATCTTTGTCGATTCGAGTATGCTGATTCTTGCAATCTAAAAAAACCCTAAAAAATATTTGTTAAATTTGCCATTTTTGCAGGGATGGCACATTATAAATAGCTTCACCATCAAAAGTGAGGAGAAACAGAGCACAATGAGTTCTTCTTCTTCCAACAACAACCTCTCCTTCCACCCTCCCTATCTCAAAACCATGTCCTTTCCTTCCCTTGTCAGAGCCTGGAAGATTTAACCATCCTCATTCCTTACATCCCCCAATCTTTATACAAACCCTATAATTGGGCAAATTGTGAAGGCATAAGAATGGCCATGGAATCTGGCCACCAAGCGAATTCCTATCACCGATCAGACTCCCAGCCCCAAATTCATGGAAACCCCAACAAGGGTGTTTTGAACCCCCATCACAAACAAAATACAACCTCAAACCACCCCCTCCAGTAAATAAAAAAATACAAGAAAATACAGAAACAAAAACCCTATACCTTATTTCGATGATGAATCCACATTCCGATTCTGGTGAAGAATCCGACCACTGAACGAACTCGCATCGCCAATCAGATAGCCCAGCCCCAAATTCATGGCTTAGCTTCATTTTTTTTATTCTCGTCATCGTCATTCTCATTTTTTGTCATTCCTGCCAAATTCAAAATCCAATCTCTCATAATAATGTCCACAAATGTATTCCAGCCTATACATGTTTTGCTCATCGGAGAGGATTATGTGGCCATGCCACTGCCACACCCGATAGTTTGAATCCCTATCAACATGGAAAGCAATGGATATATGGTGATCACCAATTGTAACACCCTGAGGAGAATTAGGATTTAGGGTCTCGGTCTTCCCACTATCGATTATTCGAATAATCTCCCTCTCCAGCCTCCATTCTTCGTTGGCAAGAGGCTGAAGGTAGTCACAGGAGTTGTTGTTGTTGTTGTTGTTGTAAGAACTCATGTTTGGAGGAGTCTTACCTACCTACTTAAAATTTTTGGAGGAGTCTTACATACTTACTTAAAATGTCAAAATTACATTTATCCCTCTTTGAGTTTTAATTTATTGCAAAGAGAGACAATTCTAACTCATTTCCTAAAACCCATTAGCGGAAAATTTTCCTTTTCAAAATTGATCTCCACTCCCATCTCTTCGATTTCCCCTCTCTCAAGGCATCAAGTTTTCCCTATCCGACGGTGACGGCTAAGGCCTAAGGTATGCTCTCTCTCTCTCTCTCTCTCTCTCTCTCTCTCTCTCTCTCTCTCTCTCAAACCCCCTATTGAATATGGCAGTACTTGTATGGCTCGTGTGCTGAAAATGGTAGCAAAAATTGACATGGTTTTGGGGCCTAAAAAGATTTCATGATCATGATTTTTTATTTTTTTGGATCTAGGGTTTCATGATCAAGGTTGTGGGTTATTTTTGACTGGATTATACCTATTGAATTGAATGGATTCCTTCTTGCTGAAGGTTTTGAATTTTCTGGATCTCTGCATATTTCAAGTGCATTTTTTCAATTTGAGTTCCAAAATTTCTTCAAAATAGGATAATTCTGAGTGTTTTTAGTTCTAATAATGTTGAATGTTTCACATTCAATTGCTCATGATTTTGAACTTCAGTAATTGTGTTATTTTTTTTTCTCCAAGCTGTCTCTGAGAGATACATCCTTGAATTTTTCCTAATCTAATTATAAATTTCATGAAAGTATCTTAGTGAGTTCAAGATCACTTCATTTTCTAAAATCTATTTGTTGTGCATTCTTTAATTTTAAGAAGCTTATGGAATTATTATTTCCCATGATTATATTTTTGGCCTTTAATTAACAGATCCGTAACATTTGTGTTTCTTTTGTGCTTAGTTTTGAGGATTATTTCTCAATTGTTGAGATCTAATAGATATCCACATTTTCCTATCTCCATGTGTCAACAAAATTGAAAACCTGTTTATCAAGTGTTAAAAAAAAAAAAGGAAGAAAAATATTGAAAGCTTGTTCTAAATATCATTTTACTACGTGTTATTATCATTTTCTATTTTGTCTCTAAAATTCAAAAGAGACTAGCTACTATTCAAATTTCCAATCTAATGTTTTATGTCTATCTCTTTTGGCACACTTAAAAGTTGTTGTGAGTCACCCACTGAGGCCCTGTTCGTTTAAGATTATTACAACCGATCGTGACTGCCAAACTGATTGTTGGACTCAAATTTGAACATAATTTTGATTCCAATAATCGGTTGGGCACTCATAATTGGGTGTCATAATCTTAAACAAACAGGGCCTAATTGTGCCTTGGTGTGAATATATGAATTTGTTTTGATTTTGCATATAAAATCGAAAATGTAGGAGACTTAGCTTATATTTTTGTGTTTGGGACTTAAATCTAAGAATTAGGTTTCGGATAGTATTAATGTGGATTGTCTGTTGAAAATGAGTTTATTAGGAAAAATGATTAACTATTTTGGTGGGTATTATAATAATAATTTATTGAACTCAGATTTACATTTACTTTTGAGTCCAATACTTGGCTTGGGACTCACAATCCGTTCTCAAAATCTAAAACAAACGCCCCCTAAACCTTAAGGTTGTGTTTGGATAATCGAAATCAGGAAAGGGAGTCGATGAGGAAAAAGTAAAATAAGAAAGATGATTCCTAGACTCAAGGGTGCCTTTGCAAAATAGAGAGGAAAGGGCACTCCATTGGTCCATGTCATTTTTACTCAACCGGGATTTTTTCCCTTTTAGCACATATATTATGATGTGGACCAATTGGAGCACCCTTTCGGCTTTATTCTGTAACGGCACCCTTAAGTCTAGCGTTCCACAATAAAAAACGAATTAAAAAAAAAGAGAGAGAGGAAAGATAGACTGAAGGGCGCCTTGCAAAAAAACCAGTTACAAGGACACCCCTATTGCTCCGGTGTGGCAGTGACATGACCACATTGTCCTCTCCGATGAGGAAAATGGGTATAGGCGGGAATACATTTATGGACATTATTATGAGAGATTGGATTCCGAATTCGGTATGAATGACGGAAACGAGAATTACGATGAGGAGAATAAGAAACGAAGCCGAGCCATGAATTTGAGGCTGGGCTATCTGATTGGAGATGCGAGTTCGTTCAGTGGTAGGATTCTTGACCGGAATCGGAATGCGGGTTCATCATAGAAATAAAGTATAGGGTTTCTTTCTGTATTTTTTTGTATTTTTTTATTTACCGGAGGGGCTGGTTTGAGGTTGTATTTTGCTTGTGATGGGGGGTTAAAAATACCCCTTGTTGGGGTTTCCATAATTTTACAGTTTTCTCTTAAATGGGATTATTATATTTGTCCCCATATAAAGGTTTTTTTATACGAATTAATTTTGGTTTTTTTTCAGTTTCTTGGAATTTTGTAGTAATATGCATGCTCGTTTGTTTGATATTAACATTCATAGGCATGTAAAGATGAGAAGTGGAAGAACTTTCCTGGAATGTGAATGTGAGCATGGTCTAACCATGTGTTAATTATCAACATTTATGGTTAGATAATAGAACATATTTTGACTGGCAGGAACATTTTCTTGAAATGTTGATGTGGGTATTGTATAAACAAATTCGTTAAAATTATATTCAGGGTGGAGTTTGGAGATTCTGATTTTAGGTAAACACTTGTGATTCCAGTCCACTAGAACTAGCATTCTACTTTTTGGGGCACAACCTATTCAGGCTCTGGCCCATCTAATGGACGGTTTGGATCATCCTATGGTGCAGGCCATACCATACTTTTTAATAAAGTGAGGAGTGTGATCATCAAAATACGGTAGTGGTGATATCATTTCCTTTTTTTTAATAAATAAATGAATTATGGTTTATTTTCAATTTTTTGGGATTTTGTAGTAATTTGATGTCCATTTGTTTAATATTAAGATTATGGGCATGTAAAGATGAGAATTGGAAGGTGTTTACTTGTATTAGTGTATGGTACTATGGTTGGATTGTAGAACTTCTAAAACTGCAGAACATGGTATAAACATAGGTATTACTACTATAAATTTCATTGTTACTTTGTTATGCGCAAGGAGATACGCTTAAATACCCAAGAAAATATAAAGTTTGCAACTTCCTCTTGTTTTTCTTGTTTGCTATTAGTGTTCATCACGGCTATATTGCATTTTTTTTTCAGACCCTTGCGTAAAGCACTAAATAGTCGGCAATATGTGAATGTCTAATAAAACGTTGCATAGGAGAATAACTCATGGGTATTTGCAATTGATTAAGTTGTACCTGGCACCACATGATAATGCCAACCAAGTTGTTCACTTGTTTGAAGTTACAAAGGACTTTATTTTTAGCAATGCATTTATCATAGACAAAGGTTCACTTGGTTTCTTTTAAGGATTTGTCATCCATAGATGGTATGACACTTGGAAATTCACTGTTCAGTAGGTGAAGGTGCCCCTTTTGGGAACTAATGATGGAGAACCCTCTTTTTTTTCTGAAATCTCGAGCTTCTTCGTTGCTTATTAGAGGTTTGTACACCTATGGTTGTCAAAATTCGGCTTGCCATTTGGAATTAACGCACTCATCATTATGGGTCACACGAACCTTCTATGATGTGAGGGAAACAATGTGGGGATGGCTCTTTTGGTCTCTTCAGCCATAACATTGACGAGTGAATTGAAATACTGTGGACAAAAAAGGCCACAAAAAGTTATGCTATGCCACTTCAAAATATTTGCAAGAGTGTAACGCTTCCCCTGTCAAGTTGGTGCATGAATATCTATTGCATTCGTAGGTGTTAACTTACCAACTTCTCCAAAAGCTTATACTTTAACAATAGGGAAACCGATTCAGAAAGTATGTGATAGCTCGTCGATTACCATAAATTATGTCCATAAATGTTAAAGTAACGCCATCTCCAACAGCATAAGCTTAGGGAGTAACTGGTAGTTTCACATGGTATCAGAGCAAAGGTCCTTAGTTCAAACCTCCCAGATAACAAAAATACACATGCAATGGCCAAACCCAAAAGAGGGACATATGTGCCACGTGTAAGCCAACCGTAGAAAGAGGGGCCACACGTGAGGGGGAGTGTTAAAGTAATGCCATCTCCAACAACTTAAGTAACCGGTAGTTTCAAAATAAATTAATGAATGTTCCCTTTTTAATAATTTTTAGTGTATTACATATCATATAGGCTTAGAAATAGTCAAGTCAAAAACTTGTTTTCTGTTTCTTAATGAATTATGTAGAACATCTTTAATCCATGTACAAAGTCCAACACTCAAAAGGGAAAAGGAGAAGGAAGAGAGAAAGAAGAAAATTAAAGAGATCTCTAATTGATCAACTTTGGAGGACTGAAAATGTTTTATTTTATTTGTTGATTGAGGGAATATTAGGGTATTTAATTCAGTTTAAGGAACTTTTTTAAAATCCAGAAATTAGAAACAAGAAATCTGAAATTTAAAATATGATCTCCCCAATTTCAAATACGACCGTTGTATCAATCTGAAATTTAGACCGATGCGGTTCAACACTAAGAAAATCAACCACCTCCTATTTCAATTCATATCATGGTTCCCTATCAACTCAATGTAAAAAATTAAAATAAAAATTTGATTTAAAAAAATCTAATAAAATTTTCATTCTGGAATCAGAATACCACATCATGGAGCGGGAAACACATTTCCCCTTTAATTCTGTTCTGAAGTCATTTCTAACCCTAATTCTGTTCATTTTTCAAACTAATTAGAGTTATCTAGAATCAGAATCAGAATTGGACCCCGATTCCAGTGCCTCATTCTTGCAATGGAATCGCAAGCGAATTATATATCTTGGAGGATACGAGTAAGTTAATTCCAATGCCTTCGAAACACACCCGAAATCCTTAACATATCTTTGTTGATTCGAGTATGCTATTCGTGCAATCTAAAAAAATCCTAAAATATATTTGTTCAATTTGCCATTTTTTGCAGGGATGGCGCATTATAAATAGCTTCACCATCAAAAGTGAGGAGAAACAAAGCACAATGAGTTCTTCATCGGACACCAACAACCTCTCCTTCGACCCTCCCTTTCTCAAAACCAATTCCTTTCCTTCCCCTGTCAGAGTGGAAGATTTCCGGCAAGAAACCATCCTCATTCCTTACATTCCCCAATCTTTATACAAACCCTATAATTGAGCAAATTATGACGACATAAGAATGGCCATATATGGAATCTGACCACTAAGCGAATTCGTATCTCCGGTCAGATTGCCCAGCCCCAAATTCATGGCTCGGCTCTATTTTTTATTCTCCTCCTCATCATTCTCGTTTTTGTCATTACCGCCGAATTTGAAATCCACTCTCTCATCATAATGTCCGTAGAAATACTCACACATATACCCATTTTGCTCATCGAAGAGGATTATGTGGCCGTGCCACTGCCACACCTGATGGTCTAAATTGCACTCATCATAGAAAGCAATGTATATATGGTGATCTCTGATTGTAACGCCCTGAGGAGAATTAGGGTTTAGAGTCTCGGTCTTCCCACTGTCGATTATCCTAATATTCTCCTTCTCTAGCTTCCATTCTTCGTTGGCAAGACGCTGGAGGTAGTCACAGGAGTTGTTGTTGTTGCTGTTGTAAGAACCCATATTTGCTATGTTATTAATGCACTTGAATGGGAGTGCCCTTGTAGCTAATATTTGCAAGGGCGACTTTAAAGTGACATTCCTCAATATATAATGCGCCAAAATATGCTCTCGCTATCGGTAAAGATTTTACCTCTATCCACGAAGATACGGGTAAGGCCCTGCTTGTTTTGCATTCTTAGCAGAGCGAGTGGGGGCAATTGAACCCCTGGAAATTTTTGGATGAGTCATACCTACTTACTTAAAATGTCAAAATTACCTTTACCCCTCTTCGATTTTTAATTTACTACAAAGAGAGACACAATTCTAATTCATTTCCAAAACCCATTAGCGGAAAATTTTCCTTTGCAAAATTGATCTCCACTCCCATCTCTTCGATTTCCCCTCTCTCAAGGCGTCTAGTTTTCCCTATCGACGGTGAGGTATGCTCTCTCTCTCTCTCTCTCTCTCTCTCTCTCTCTCTCTCTCTCTCTCTCTCTCAAACCCCTATCGAATATGGTAGTTCTTATATGGCTCGTGTGTTGAAAATGGTAGCAAAAAATGACATGGTTTTGGGGCTTAAAAAGATTTCATGATCATGGTTTTCCTTTTTCCGGATCTAGGGTTTCATGATCAAGGTTATGGTTTATTGATTTTACCTATTAAATCGAATGGATTCCTTCTTGATGAAGGTTTTGAATTTTCTCGATCTCTACATAATTCAAGTGCATTTTCTCAATTTGAGTTCCAAAATTTCTTTAAAATAGGATTCTTTTGAGTTTTTCTTATTTCTGATAATGTTGAATGTTTCAGATTCAATTACTCTTCATGATTTGAACTTTAGTGATTGTGTACTTTTATTTTTCTCTAGGCTTTCTCTGAGAGATACATCTCTGAATTTTTCCTAATCTAATCATAAGTTTCATGAAAGTATCTTAGTGAGTTCAAAATCACTCCATTTTCTAAAAGCTTTTTGTTGTGCATTCTTTAATTCTAAGAAAGCTTATGAAATTATTATTTCCCATGACTATGCTTATTGATCTTTAATTCACAGATCTGTAACATTTGGGTTTCTATTGTGCTTAGTTTTGAGGATTATTTCTCAATTGCTGAGATGTAATAGATATCCACATTTTCCTATCTCTGTGTCTCAACAAAATTGAAAACCGGTTTATCAATTGTTCAAAAAGAGAAAAAGAAAATTATTGAAAGCTTGTTCTAAATATTATTTTGCTACGTGTTATTCTTATTTTCTCCTTTGTTTCAAAAATTCAAAAGAGACTCCTATTCAAATTTCCAATCTAATGTTTTGTGTCTTTCTCTTTTGGCACACTCAAGTTTTTGTGAGGCACCCACTAATTGTGCCTTTGCGTGAATATGAGAATTTGTTTTGATTTTGTATATAAAATCGGAAATGTACGAGGCTTAGGTTAGGTTTTTGTGTATGGGACTTAAATCTAAGAATTAGGTTTCTGATAGTATTAATGTGGATTGTCAGTTGAAAATGACAGTTTATTAGGAAAAGCTATTAGCTATTTTGGTGGATATTATAATAATTTATGGATTATTGTATAAAAACCATTGTCCACCCCTGCTCGAGCAAATTCCTAGCCTGGCGTGTGTCCAAAACTGATTACTAGACTCAAATTTACATTTACTTTTGAGTCCAATAATAGGTTTGGGACTCACAATCTGTTATCAAAATCAAACGGGGCCTAAACCTTATGCTTTATTTGGATTGCCAAAATCAGGAATATATTGGAGTCGATGCCCTATTTCAATTCCTAATCAGGTTCCAATAAACTCAATGTAAAATATTAAAATAAAAAAGAGGAATTCTAGATTCAAGGGCGCCCTTGCAAATAGAGCGAAAAGGGCTCTCCCTTTGGTCCACATCATGTTTGCAACCCAGATTTTTTCCTTTTAAGCACATTTAAATGATGTGGACCAATTGGAGGAACCTTTCAGCTTTATTTTGCATGGGCGCCCTTGAGTCTACTGTTCCTCAATAAAAAACTAATTCTAAAAAAGAGAAAGATAGACTGAAGGGTGCCTTGCAAAAAAACCAGTTACAACGGTGCTCTTATTGCTCCTTATAATCCAAGTGCATTGATGATTACAGTTGTCAACGTTGCATTTTTTTTGGGAAATATTATCAGCACTACTGTATTTTGATGAGGGGCACTCCTCACTTTATTAAAAGTACGGTATGGCCGCACCATAGGATGATCCAAAACCGTCCATTAGATATACCAAAGTCTAAATAGGTTGTGCCCCAAAAATTATTTTCATAGGTTGATCCTAACCCTCCTATCTATAGAGGTTTAGGATCAACCCTCTATTATTCATATCAGAGGGTTAGGATCAGCCTATGGAAATTATATTTGGGGCACTACCTATTTAGACTGGCCCATCTAATGGATGGTTTGAATCATCCTATGGTGCGGACCATACCATACTTTTAATAAAGTAAGGAGTGTCCTCATCAAAATACAGTAGTGCTGACAACATTTCCCTTGTTTTTGTGCAATTTTCTTGCTGGGGACCAATGAGGGCGCCCTTGTGACTGGATTTTGCAAGGGTGCCCTTCAGTCCATCATTCCTCTCAAAAAAATCTAATAAAAGTCTCATTCATCTCTGAAATAACATGGAAGAAACAGATTCCAACATTTCCCCTTTCATTCTGCTTATTTCTATTCTACCTCTAATTCTGTTCGTTTTTTTTTTCCAACCAGCCATGACTCAAGAGGAATTGCAATGGGAACGCACGTGAAATCCAAATATATCTTGTTGGATACGAAAACCCACGCCAAATCCTTACATATATCTTCATAGATACGGGTTATGCCTATTCTTGCCATCATAAAATCTTTCCCGATTGTGAGAGCATAATTTCGCCCACTATTAATCGAATGCCAAACTAAAGGGCGTACTTTCAATTGTCAGCTAAAAGAGCTCTCCCATAGTCCCTCCCAAGTGCATTAATAATCTACCAAACATGGCTTCTTACAACAGCAACAACAACACCACCTACCGACAGAGGCTTACCAACGAAGAATGGAGGCTAGAGAGCGAGATTATTCGAATAATCGACAGTGGGAAGACCGAGTCTCTAAACCCAAATTCTCCTCAGGGCATTACAATTGGAGGTCACCATATCTACATTGCATTCTATGATGAGAGGGCTTCAGACTATCGGGTGTGGCAGTGGCACGGACACATAATCCTCTCCGATGACCAAAATGAGTATAGGCGTGAATACATTTACGATCATTATTATGAGAGAATGGAATTCAAATTCGGCGGTAATGACGAAAATGAGAATGACGATGAGGAGAATCAGAAACGGAGCCCAGCCATCAATTTGGGGCTGGGCAATCTGATTGGCGATGCTGTGAGTTCGTCTAGTGGTCAGATTCTTCACCGGAATCGGAATTTGGGTTCATCATCTAAATAAGCTATAGGGTTTTCTCTCTCTATTTTTTCGATTTACTGGAGGAGGTGGTTTGAGGTTGTATTTTGTTTGTGATGGGGGGTTAAAAACACACTGGTTGGGGTTTCCATAATTTTACAGTTTTCTCTTAAATGAGATTAATAAATTTGTCCCCATATAAAGGTTTTTTTTTGTATAAATTAATTTTTGTTTATTTTCAGTTTCTTGGAATTTTGTAGTAATATGCATGCTCGTTTGTTTGATATTAACATTCATAGGCATGTAAAGATGAGAAGTGGAAGAACTCTCCTGGAATGTGAATGTGACCATGGTCTAACCATAGGTGTTACTTATCCACATTTATGGTTAGATAATAGAACATATTTCGACTGGCAGGGACATTTTTTTGGAATATTCCCACAACTTCTCTATAATAATTTGGAGATTTATTCGAGTTGCCTTGACCTAGATCCAAATATCAATGCTGAAAATTCCAGACGTTGATGATAATAGTTGTATGAAAAGATCTCTTATTTAGCGAGAACATTTGCTTGTAATACTAACATTAAGTTACAAGTTGGGAGAGATGCTTAAATGCCCAAGAAAAGATAAAGTTCCCAACTTCCTCTTGTTTTTCCCTTTTTTGTTATAAGATTTCATCATGGTTATACTGCATTTTTCCAGACCCTTGTGTAAAGCACTAAATAGCTGTCAGTGTTTGACTTGTTAATGTCTAATAAAACGTTGCATTGGAGAATAACACATAGTTATTTGCATTTGAATTAGTTCCTGGCACCACAAGATAATGGCCACCAAGTCATTCATCAATATACAACCGTTGGGGTGGGTTTGAGGTTGTATTTGGTTGTGATGGGGTTCAAATCGGTAACACCTTGGTTGGGATCTTTCATCCGGATTTTGATTTTTAATCGGATTAATATGTTTGTCCCCACAATACCAATTTTTTTAATACATAAATGAATTATGGTTTATTTTTATTTTTTTGGGATTTTGAAGTAATTTGAATGTCCATTTGTTTAATATTAAGATTCGTGGGCGTGTAAAGATGAGAATTGGAAGGTGTTTACCTGTACATATGTATGTGGTACTATGGTTAGATTGTAGAACTCTCTAAAACTGCAGAGCATGGTATAGCCATAGTTATTACTACTATAAATTTCATTATTGTTGGAAATTAATTCGTGTAGTGGTTGAGAAGAAGATAAGAAGATGCTTCAAGGCGTGTAAACGCTCTCCTTAAGACGATATTCACCCCCACCAGTAGTGTACAGGGAGGTATATATGCTTAGATGCCCAAGAAAATATAAAGTTTGCAACCTCCTCTTGTTTTTCCCTTCTTTGCTACTAGCGTTCATCACGGCTATAGTGCATTTTTTTCAGACCCTTGTGTAAAGCGCTATATAGTCGGCAATATGTGAATGTCTAATAAAACGTTTGCATAGGATAATAACTCGATCATGGGTATTTGCGAATGATTAAGTTGTTCCTGGCACTACAAGATAATGCCAACCAAGTTGTTCACTTGTTTGAAGTGATGAAGGACTTTATTTTGGGCAATGCATATATGATAGGCAAAGGTTCACTTGGTTTCTTTAGATTAAGGATTTGTCTTCCATAGATGGTATGACACTTGGAAATTCATTGTTCAGTAGGTGAAGGTGCCCTTTTGGGAGCTAATGTTGGAGAACCTTTTTTTTTTTTTTGTCCACGAGCTTTTTCGTTGCTTATTAGAGGTTTGTGCACATATGGTTGTCAAAATTCTGCTTGGCATTTGGAATTAACCCACTCATCATTATGGGTCACACAAAGCTTAATGTTCTCTATGGCAATCAATTTAAAAAATGGGCAGCATGAGGGTCTTAAGCTATGATGTGAGGGAAACAATGTGGTGATGGCTCTTTTGGTCTCTTCAGCCATATATATCAGTGACGAGTGAAATGCTGTGGACAAAAAAAGGCCACAAAAAGTAATGCTATGCCACTCCAAGATATTTGCATAGAATGGTACTCCTAAAATTGCAGTGTCTAACACTTCCCCTGCTCGAGTTGGTGCACGAATTTCTTTTTGTTTATTGCATTCATAGGGAACCCTATTCAGAAAAAGGGCCACAAAAAGCAATGCTATGTCATTCCAAAATATTTGCAGAGAATGGTACTCCTAAAATTTCAAAAGCACAACACTTCCCCCCTCAAGTTGGTGCATGAATATCTCTATGTATATAAGTATATTGCATTCATAGGGAACCCGATTCAGGAAGATATGATAGCTGGTTCCATAAAATTTCAAAAGAGACTCCTATTCAAATTTCCAATTTAATGTTTTGGGTCCTTTTCTTTTGGCACACTCAAGTTGTTGTGAGCCACCCATTAATTGTGCTTTGGCTTGCATACAAGAATTTGTTTTGATTTTGTATATAGAACCGGAATATGGAAGGCTCAGCTTAAATTTTTGAGTTTGGGACTAAAATCTAAAAATTAGGTTCATGGTAGTATTAATATGGATCGTGTGTCAAAAATGGTAATTTATAAAGAAAATGATTAATTATTTTGTTGGAAATTACAATAATTTATTGATTATTGTATACAAACCATTGTCTACCTCTCACGGAGCAAATTCCTAGCGTGATGTGAGTCCAAATATATCTTGCTAGATGCGGAAACCCACGCGAAATCCAAATATATATCTTGCTAGATCCGGAATCCCAAGCCAAATCCAAATATATCTTGCTAGATACGGAATCCCACGCCAAATCCAAATATATCTTACATATATCTTCGTGGATATGGGGATGCCTTTTCTTGGCATTTGGACTTATATATATATATATATATATATATATATATATATATATATATATATATATATATATATATATTGAGAAATGGCCAAAGAAAGGACACGCTTGCAAATATCAGCTAAAAGGAGAGCAAACATGGGTTCTTACAACAACCACCATAACCCCTCCTGTAACAACCTTCAAAGGCTTGGAAATGAAGAATCGAAGCTGGAGAGGGAGATTATTCGAAGAATTGATAGCGGGAGGACCGAGACCCTTAACCCTATTTCTAGGGAGGGTGTTACTATTGGAGATCACTGCATATGTGTTGGATTCCATGAAGAAAGAGATTATCGGGTGGGGCAGCGGCACGGCCTTATAATGGTTGGTCCGTAGCAAATTTCATCTTTTAGTAGTTTTTGAGTATTAAAATGGCAGTTTCATTTTCTTGGATTGATGATCAAGAACAAATTTTACCGTCATTTCAAATGACTTTGCATTACTGCATATGATTATCTTCCCATTTATTTCAAATGACTTTGTATTAGTTTATGGAGAAAAAATACTAGGGAATTTAAATACTAATGTCTCTCCATCTTTTTTGCAGGGGACTTCCTTTAGTATCTGTCGGCGAATAGGAGATAAACAGGTGTTTTCTTTTGCGAGCGTTGTTTGGCATGGATTACGCAACTGTTCAATGCATTCTCTTAGCACCCCATTCTGCTCCTGCAACTCCTCCACAAATTCATTGAAATGAGCTGCTCATCAGAAATGGAAAAGCATTAGAAAAATTCCAAAACAGGAATAAATAAAAATTAAGTATCGAAGAAAAGTTTTTGGCAAGCCAAATAAAGCTTATGGTAGGTTCATTTGGGAGAAGTATAGAACTGCACCCATATGTATTACACCACAAACATCAAAGTATTGAAGACTTCTCCCCAAAAGAACTTAGCGATTCTGACGATGATGAGAATGATGAGGACGAGGAGCAAAAACGGAGATGAGAGGGGAATTTGGGGCTGGGAGATCTGATCGGCAGTGGGATTTCGTCTAGTGGTCGGATTCTTCACAGGAATCGGAATTTGGGTTCATCGAAATAAGTTATATGTATTTCATTCTGTATTTTTTTTGTATTTATTTGTAATATGGTTAAAAATTTAAAATCACCCTTGTTGGGGTTTCCATGATTTTAATATACTTGTCCCCATATAAAGTTTTTTTTTAATATAAATTAAGTGTGGGTTATTTTCAGTTTCTTGGAATTTTGTAGTAATATACATGATCGTTGGTTTGATCTTAAGATTCATAGGCATGTAAAGATGAGAAGCAGAATGTGTTTACTGTACATATGTATGGTACAATGGTTAGATTATAGAATTTCTAAAACTGGCAGAGGACTTTCTTGTAATGTGAATGTGAGTATATATGGTCTAACCGTAAGTGTTAATTATCCACATTTAGGGTTAGACAATAGAACTTCTCTCAACCAACAGGGACATTTTCTTGGACTTTGGATGTGGGTATAATATAAATAAATTCCTTGTATGACGCTTGGAAGTTCATTGTTTAGTAGGTGAAGGTGCCCTTTTGGGAACTAATGATGGAGGACCTCTTTTTACGAAATCACGAGTTTCTTCGTTGCTTATTAGATGCTTGTTCACCTATGGTTGTCAGAATTCTGCTTGCCATTTGGAATTAACACACTCATCATTACGGGTCTCATGAAGCTTAATGTTCTCTATGGCAGTCAATTTCAAAATAGGCAACATGAGAGACTTAGGCTATGATGTAAGGGAAACAATGTGGGGATGGCCCTTTTGGTCTCTTCAGCCCCATCAGTAATGAGTGAATTGAATTACTGTTGACGGAAAATGCCATAAAAGCAATGCTATAAATTGCATAGAATGGTACTCCCAAAATTACGTAGAATGGTACTCCTAAAATTGCAAATTGTCTAACACTACGCTAAACAACCCCCTCTCTCCCCACCGCCGCTGCGCCCCCCCCCCCGAAAAAAAAAAAAACAAAACCACACCCACACACACACAAAAGTTGGTGCCTGATTCAGGACATTGATCAAAACATGATTGTATGTGTGGTGCATTAACAAGGTTTACAATTCACTTTGATTTGCAAAACATGAACATTGATCCAAGCAAGATTGTATATGTATCTCAGTTGGAAGGTGCTTTCTGTTTCAACCAAAAGATTGTGTGCTCGATCCCAACCCTCACTTACCCAAATTAATAATAATCCAAGCTCACTGGGGAATGAGGTTCATGACAAAAGCAAAAAGGCGAGTCATTATTGTTAGTCCTATTAGTGTTAGAGATGTGAAGCCAAGGAGACGATACTCGATTCACTATGAGGCTTCCTTTCTGTTATTATTAATGATATTTGGTGGGTTACTTACAAAACTATAGGGCATAGACAAGGAGTCCGTTTGTCACTCTTTTCTTTTACCTTTGTTTTTTTTTTTTTTTTTTTTTTTTGTAACATAGGGTGTCCCCACCACCTTTGGAAGTAGGACTATTCCCTACGGATGCCCGCAATCGCCCATAAACCACGCGCATCAGGTAATCCCGGGAGGGATTAGATCACAAGTCTCCGGGGAGCAAACCCGTGACTTATGCCGAAGAGCCAACACCCGTATGGGCATAGTTATTAGCTGCATTTTTTACTCGACGGAGGACCATATTCTTACTGAATGCATCAAAATTTTTAGATCACTTGAATCGATATCACACCTTTCTGACGACCCTCTTGATTTTTGGTAGTCATAACTTGACTCAAAAGAGGTGGAATCATTGACCCTTAGAAAGGGGTTAAACTTGCTTTTAGCTTTTCTTTAACATGGGATGGCTATAGTAAAGACACAGCTATTTGCATTGGTTCCTACTTTATGAGGACACGAGACCGCACTTGTACTGTTCTTACCACTGAAAACTAAATGACCTGAATGATAATTAAGAAGGTTAAGTTCCGTTACACATTTTGGTAATGCACATTTTATTGTTTCCTTGTAGGCCTTTTTAAAAGCTATACATGATGTCGTTTTTTAGCTTCTATATTCAGAAACGCAAGTTTTAGTTGACAAATTTGTTTGTTTTACATCTGTAGGACTGCATAGAGGTTAACAATTGTGGCATTCAGATCATGTAATTTGATGATTATGAAGGGACCAATCCAGAAATAGAGGACAATGATTCTATTACTAACAAGAGAGAGTAGTAACCACAAGGTGTTGATCCAAAACAGGGTAGGGGTTTTCGAGGGGTGCATAAGGTATTATCACTAGTTTTAAACTTGGAAAATACACGTTCTATATCCCATGCTCTGTCTACTCAGATATTCTTTCTAAGTAAGAAGTTTAGGCTATTCATGCTTTTGATTTGCATGATAGGCACTTATTTCTGGCAAAATTGGGCAAGCTTCTGCGCAGAAAATCTTGAGGAATGGGTTGACTGTGACCATCTTTACCAAAGAATTGTAGGTGCAGAGCACAATGAGTTGACAATCTCAAATCCATATTCCTTAGCAAAAGTGACCACTTATTCACCTGTGAACACAATTCCTTAATCGGTTGTGATGGTGTGTGGTAAGCCGAATCTATGGATGATGTGTTCCATTTAAGAATTTTATAATATCGGTTTGTGTAACCGATTTCATAGGAACAAGTTCTACTCATTTAGTAAAATAATCCATAGCTACTATTATAAAACAATGTTGTTTAGACGATGGTGGGTATATTTTGCCAATTAAATCCATTGCCAATCCTTTAAATAGCTACGACCTAACAATTGGGTCCATTATTGTAGCAGGAACGTGTTGTACTGGCCCATATTTCTGGCATGGTTGACAGCCTCTCGCATATTGGATTCAGTCTTATGCAATTGTGGGCTAGTAGTAACCATGTCTGTAAGCCCGATGGTACAACCCTTGGCAATCTTATATTTTGTTTTATGATTCCAAACACAAGTGATTAAGTGGTACTAATTTTGTTTGTTGCTTAAGTGTTTAGATTTTAGCAAAGTACCGAAGTCAAGGAATCATGGATCAAGTCCAAAGCAATCACGACGATCAAGTGAGCCTAAGGAAAGAAGAGGAGATCCATGGTGAAGATCAAGACTTGAAGATTGGAGATCAACATTAAAGATTCATGTCAAAGTCTTGTAATAGATTGTATAAATTTAATTCCCTAAATAATCTCATGGGTACCTAGGGTCTAGAACGCCGATATCTGATAAGAAGAGAGGGAGATATGAGTTTTATAAGATGGCTGCGTAAATTTGGAAAAATTTAGAATCTGTCTAGCGGCCAGTCGGCCGGGCAACCCGACCAGAGCGACCATCTGATGATTGGCGGCCAGCCTCAAGCCACAAACTGTGTTTTTATATAGGCCTAGCAGCTGGTTGAAACGAGCTGTTTATTAGGGGAGCCATGCAATAACTAGTTTTGTGCAGTTTGCCTGTCAAAGGGTCTTCTAACCCCTTGGGATAGTATATAACACCCAAAAACATGATTGGATGATATTAAATAGTGATTAACACCATTGTGCCTGAAAGTGGTGAACCTCGTAGGGATTAGACCTTAGGCTTCAATTTGTATATTCTTTGAGAGTGGAAACTTGTAGTGAGTGAACTTGTTGTATCCGCCATGTTAGAGGCTTTGTATTTTTCATTTTCATTACATTGTATTTGGAGCATATTTGGAGACGCAGAGCCAATGCCGAAGGCGAGTGTTGGGAGACGCAGAGCCATCTCCGTCGGCAAGTGGTGAGGCGCGGAGCCACCTCATTGTAATCGGTTTGATCTTCACCATTAAGAAGATCCGGTTAGTAAAGCTACCAAGGTTTTGGGTGGAGTGGAAGTAGGTCCGGAGATCTGGACGGAACCACTATAAAAATCTATGTGCGCTCTAGCTATTCTCTTGGTTCTTACTTTTGCATCTTGATTTTTATCTTCCTTGCATTAACTGTCAAAATTCTTCTTTAGATACAATCTTCAATTAATCTTCTTAAAAGAGCAAAAATTTGCAAAACCCAATTCACCCCTCTCTTGGGTTGCCACCTGGGCCTCACGGTATTTTTCAAGTATAAAGATTAACTAACGCATTTTAATGCCGGCTTGATGTCCCTAGTCTCATTCCGATCCGGCTCTTTGGCTGTATTAACAACTGGGCTTTTCCTGGATTCTCCCCAATCTATCTTAGTGAGTTCAAGATCACTTCATTTTATAAAAGTTTTTTGTTCTGCGTCTTTAAATCTTATGAAAGCCTGTGAAATTATTATTCCCCACGACTATACTATTTAGTTTTTAATTAACGGATTCGTAATGTTTGTGTTTCTATTGTGCATAGTTTTGAGGATTATTCTTCAGTAATTTTTGAGTTCTAACTAATAGATATCTACATTTTCCTATCTTCGTGTCTCAGTAAAATTAAAAACATGTTTATCACGTGTTAAACAACTTTTTTTTTTTGAAAACTTATTCTAAATAACGTTTTGCCATGTGTTACTCCTATGTCATTTTCAAAATTTCAAAATAATCTCCTATTCAAATTTCCAATCTAATGTTTTGGGTATTTCTCTTTTGGCACATTCATGTTGTTGTGATACAAGGATTTGGTTTGATTTTGTATATAAAAAACAAAAACTTTATTTGTTTGGGACTAAAATCTAAGAATTATTAGGTTTCGAGCAGGTTAGTACTACTCTGGATTGTATGTTGAAAATGGCATTTTTGTAGGGAAAAATATTATCTATTTCGGTAGCTATTATAATAATTTATTGATTATTATATAAAAACCACTGCCTGCCCCTCCTGGAGCAAATCCCTAGTTTTGTCCTTGATGTGAGTCCAAAACCAAATATTGGACTCAAAGGTACATTTTACTTCTGAGACCGATAATCGGTTTGGGACTCACAATAAGTTTTCAAAGTCTAAAACAAACTGGTCCTAAACCTTAGGCTGTGTTTGGATTACCAAAATCAAGAATTGGAGTCTACATCCTATTTCAATTCCTATCCTGGTTCAATATAAACTCAATTTAAAAAAAAAAAATTAAAAAATAAGTAATTCAAAAAAATCTAATAAAAATTTCATTCCAGAATTAAAATTCTACATCTCGGGGTTGGGAAACACATTTCCCCTTTAATTATATTAAGATATCATTTCTACCCTAATTATGTTCACATTTTCGAACTAATTAGGCCATGTTTGGATTTGTAGGAATTTTCTTTAAAAGTTAGGAAAAGAAAAATATTCCTAAAATATCTTTCATTTTAATGTATGAAAAATATAACATGAACTAACCCTATTCAATTTTTAATTAAGACGGACCTTCGATTTTTGATAATATTTTCTAAATTAACCATAACAATATTATTTCTCTCCAAATCAAGGAAAGAAATTTCCCGAAGAAGAAATTTCCCACCAGAAATCTTTTTCTTGCAATCCAAACAGGTCCTAACGGTTACCCGAAATTAGAATCGGAATTGGATCCCAATTCTAGTGCCTCATTCTTGCAATGGAAACACGAGCGAAGGATATATCTTGGAGGATACGAGTACGTTAATTCCAATGCCTTCTAAACACATCCGAAATCCTTAACATATCTTCATCGATACGGGTATGTTGATTCTTGCAATCTAAAAAAATCTTTGTTAAATCCTCTACTTTTTGCAGGGAGAGCGCACTATAAATAGCTTCACCAACAAAAGTGAGGAGAAACAGAGCACAATGTGTTCTTCTTCCAACACCAACAACCTCTCCTTCGACCCTCCCTATCTCAAAACCAATTCCTTTCCTTCCCCTGTCAAAGCCTGGAAGATTTCCAACAAAACACAAACCTCGTTCCTTACACCCCACAATCTTTATACAAACCCTATAATTGGGCAAATTGTGAAAGCATAAGAATGGCCATGGAATCTGACCACTAAGTGAATTCGTATTACCAATTAAATCACTAAGCCCTGAACTCCTTCCTTTCCTCTGTTTCCAATTCTCCTTATCATTCTTGTCCTCATCAGTACTGCTCAATTTCAAATCGACATTCTCAAAGTAATTATGGCAAATCTATTCATGCGTATACCCAATTTCCGGTGAAGAATCCGACCATTGGACGAACTCCCATCGCTGATCAGGTCTCCCAGCCCCAAATTCCCGTCTCGTCTCCGTTTATGTTTCTCCTCCTCATTGTTCTTATCATCACCAGATCTTCTGAATTTGAGTTCCACTTTCTCACAGTAATGTCCGTAAATAAATCCCCACGTATACCCATTTTCTTCATCGAAGAGGATTATGTGTTTGTGCCATTGCCTCACACGATATTCTCTATCTTTGTGGAATCAAATGCATATGTGGTGATCTCCAATAGTAACTCCCTCCCTAGAATTAAGGTTCCAGGTCTCGGTCTTTTAACTGTTAATTCTCCGAATAATCTCCTCTCCAGCTTCGACTCTTATTTCGCAAAACATTGAAGGTTTTTACAGGAGGAGTTGTGGAGGCTGTTTGTAAGAACTCATGTTTGTCCTCTTATTAATGCACTTGGATGGGAGCGCCCTCTTAGCTGATAATTGGAAGGGCGCCATTTAGCATGGCGGTCCTCAATATATAATATGACAAAATATGATCTCACGATCAGCAAAACCCATTAGCAGAAAATTTTCATTTTGAAAATGGAACTCCACTCCCATCTCTTCAATTTCCCCTCTCTCAAGGCATCTAGCTTCACGTATCCAGCGATGACGGCTAAACCCTGAGGTATGCTCTCTCTCTCTCTCTCTCTCTCTCTCTCTCTCTCTATCTCTCTCTCTCTCTCTCTCTCTCTCTCAAACCCCCTATTGAATATGGCAGTACTTGTATGGCTCATGTGTCAAAAATGACAGTTTCTAGGGGAAAAAGGATTAGCAAAAATTGATCATGGTTTTGAGGCCTAAAAAGATTTCATGATCATCGTTTTCATTTTTTTTGGATCTAGGGTTTCATTATTAGGGTTGTGGGTTATTTTTTGACTGGATTTTATCCATTAAATCAAATGGATTCCTTCTTGCTGAAGGTTTTGAATTTTCTGATTCTCTGGCAATTTCAAGTGTATTTTTTCAATTTGAATTCCAAAATTTCTCGAAAATAAGATTCTTCTGAGTTTTTCTTAGTTCTGATAATGTTGAATGTTTCACATTTAGTTACTCCTGATAATTTTGAATTTTGGTGATTGTGTAATTTTGTTTTTCTCCGAGGCTGTCTCTGAGAGATACATCCTGAATTTTCCCTAATCTAGTCATATATTTCATGAAAGTATCTTAGTGGGTTCAAGATCACTTCATTTTCTAAAAGTTTTTTGTTGTGCATTCTTTAATTCTAAAAAAGCTTGTGAAATTATTATTCCCCAGGACTATACTTTTAGTTCTTTAATTAACGGGTCCGTAACATTTGGGTTTCTATTGTGCTTAGTTTTGAGGATTATCCTCAATTGCTGAGATCTAAGAGATATCTGCTTTTTCCTATCTCAGTGTCTCAACAAAATTGAAAACTTATTTTCTATCAAGTGTTTAAGAAAAGGAAAAATATTGAAAGCTTGTTCTAAATATCATTTTGGCACGTGTTATTATCATTTTCTACACTCCGGCAGTTTCAAAAATTCAAAAGAGACTCCTATTCAAATTTCCAATCTAATGTTTTGGGTCTTTTTCTTTTGGCACACTCAAGTTGTTGTGAGCCACGCATTAATTGTGCCTTAGCTTGAATACAAGAAATTGTTTTAATTTTGTATATAGAACAGGAATATGCGAGGCTCCGCGTAAATTTTTGTGTTTGAGACTAAAATCTAAAAATTAGGTTCATGATAGTATTAATGTGGATTGTGTCTCAGAAATGGTAATTTATAAGGAAAAATGATTATTTTGGTGGATATTATAATAATTTATTGATTGTTTCCCTTCAATGTAAGGGTGCCAATTTTGGCTCGGGCTCGGAAACTCGCTCGAGCTCGGCTCGAATCCTTAACGAGCTGAGCCGAGCCAGCTTGCTAGGCTCGTTAAGCTTAACGAGCGAGCCCGACTTAAGCCAGGCTCGGCTCGGCTCATTAAGGCTCGTTAAGGATTTAATATATATATATATATATATATATATATATATATATATATATATATATATATATATATATATATATATATATATATATACACACACACACACACACACACACACACTAAAAGGGTTGTCTATGGAGCGAAAGGAGGACTCAAAATATGTCACTTCTTTTTTCGAACCCCATATGTTACTTGGACCACCCCCCCGTGGTGTAAAAAAAGTAGTCAAATTACACTAGATAGGGCTGTCCAGGGAAGATGAGGGATTTGAATATATATAATTGCCCTTAATATAAGCCAAGCTCGGTAAGGCTCCTGAGCCTGGCCGAGCCGAGCCGACCCGGGCTCGTCTCGGCTCGTTTACACCCCTACTTCATTGTCATTCCTACCTCTAATTCTGTTCTCTCTGGGTTTTTTTTTTTTTTTTCAGATCAGTCATGCGGAATTGCAAGGGAACGCAGGCGAAATCCAAATATATCTTGCTAGATGCGGAAACGAAATCCAAATATATCTTGCTAGATGCGGAAACCCACGCAAAATCCAAATATATAGCTTGCTAGAACCGGAATATGCAAGGCTCAGCTTAAATTTTTGTGTTTGGGACTGAAATCTAAAAATTAGGTTCATGGTAGTATTAATATGGACTGTGTGTCAAAAATGGTAATTTATGAAGAAAAATGATATTATAATAATATATTGATTATTGTATACAAACCATTGTCTACCTCTCACGGAGCAAATTCCTAGCGTGATGTGAGTCCAATAAAAATAAAATTAAAATTAAAAAAAAAAGACACCCTATTTCAATTCCTACTCTACTTCTCCGTAAACAAATAGAAAAATAATTGAAATAAAAATTTAAGAGGGATGCAGACTGAAGGGAGTCCTTGTAAAAACCAATGACAAGAGCACCCCAATTGGTCTATCTCAAGAAAGTGTATTTATAATGGCACTGAAAATTTGGGAGCCCTTGCAAAAACCAGTTACAAGCACCAATTCGAGAGCTGCATAAGGTATTATCACTAGTTTTAAACTTGGAAAATACATGTTCTATATCCCATGCTCTGTGTACTCAGATATTCTTTCTAAGTAAGAAGTTTAGGCTATTCATGCTTTTGATTTGCATGTTAGGCAACATGAGTGTCTTAGGCTATGAAATGCCACAAAAGCAATGCTATACCACTCCAAAATAATTGCATAAAATGGTACTCCCAAAATTACGTAGACTGGTACTCCTAAAATTGCAGAGTGTCTAACAGTCCTCACCCCCCTCACCCACCCACCCAAGTTTGTGCATGAATATATTTGTGTTAATGCGTTCATAGGGAACCTGATTAAGAAAAAAAGCCACAGAAAGCAATGCTATGCCAGTCCAAAATATTGGCATAGAATGTTACTCCTAAAATTGCAAAAGTGTAACACTTTACCCGTCACGTTGGTGCATGAATATCTCTATGTCTATTGCATTGATGGAAAATTTGATTCAGAGAGATATGACAAATGGTTGATTACCATAAAATATGTCCATAAATTAAAAATGTTCCTTTTTTAAATAACTTTTAGCACTTTAATTATGCTTAGAAAAAGTCAGGCCAATAACCTGATTTCTGGTTCTTAATGAATTATGTAGACCATCCTTAATCCATGTACAATGTTCAAGGCTGAAAGGGAAACATAGAAGAGAGAAAGAAGAAAAATTAAAGTGTTCTCTAATTGGTCGACTTTGGAGGACTATAAATATTTATTTGTTAATTGAGGGAAAATTTGGGTATTGACTTCAGTTTGAGGGACATTTTTAAAATCCAGAAGTTAGGTGGGCAGAAACAAGAAATCTGCTTGATCTATGAAGTTACAGATCTGATCTCCCCCAATTTGAAACCTGACAGTTGGATGCAGTTCAACACTAAGAATGCCCTAAAGTTTCATCAAGATCTGACCCTTTGATCATTGAACTGGGCAATATCCATAGATCTGTGAAAAATCAAAGATTCCTAATCGGCTCTCAGACTCAGATCCCACTGTCATATCAGTTTGAAGCTATTTGAAACTAGCAGCTGGTTGAAACTAGCAGTTTATATATTCATAGATCTGTTGAAACTGTGTTTTTATATATGCCTAGCAGCTGGTTGAAACTAGCTGTTTATAGCTATTGGGGGAGCCATGAAATAACTAGTTTTGTGCAGTTTGCCTGTATAAGGGTGTTCTAATCCCTTGGGATAGTATATAACACCCCAAAACGTGATTGGATGATATTAAATAGTGATTAATACCATTGTGCCTCAAAGTGGTGAACCTTGTAGGGATTAGACCTTAGGCTTCAGTTTGTATATTCTTTGAGACTGGAAACTTGCAGTGAGTGATCTTGTTGTATTTGCAATGTTAGAGGCTTTGTATTTTTTCTTTTTCATTACATTGTATTTGGAAAGTATTTGGAGATGCGGAGCGTATTCAGAGACGTAGAGCCATCTCTGAAGGCGAGTGTTGGGAGACGCAGAGCCATCTTCGTCGGCAAGTGGTGAGGCACGGAGCCACCTCGCTGTAATTGGTTTGATCTCATCGTTAAGAAGATTCAGTTATTGAAGCTACCAAGGTTTTTGGTGGAGTGGATGTAGGTCCGGAGACTTGGACCGAACCATTATAAAAATCTACGTGCACTCTATTCTCTTGCTTCTTACTTTTGCATCTTAATTTTTATCTTCCTTGCATTAGCTGTCAAAATTCTTCTTCGGATACAACTTTCAATTAATCTTCTAAAATTTACAAAACCCAATTCCTCCCCCCCCCCCCCCCCCCCCACACACCTGGGTTGCCGCCTGGGCCTCACAGTAGGCTTGATGCGCACCACAAATCCTCTCATGAACTTCAGCCATTACCATCATGACTTCCTCTATTCCTAAGAATTTTAGGATTAGATGTGAGTCCAAAACCAAATATTGGATTCAAAGTTACATTTTACTTTTGACACCGATGATCGGTCCGGGACTCACAATAAGACGTTAACAAAATCTAAAACAAACTGGTCCTAAACCATAGGCTATGTTTGGAATGCCAAAATTAGGAATTGTAGTCCACATCCTATTTCAATTCCTATTTTGGTTCTCTATAAACTCAATGTTAAATTTTTAAAAAAAAAAAGTAATTCAAAAAAATCTAGTAAAAATTTCATTCTAGAATTAAAATACCACATCTTGGGGTGGGAAACACATCTCCCCTTAATTATATTAAGATGTCATTTCTACCCCTAATTATGTTCATATTTTCAAACTAATTAGGCCATGTTTGGATTGTAGGAATTTTCTGGAAAAGTTAGGAAAGGAAAAATATTCCTAAAATTTCTTTCAATTTTATTTATGAAAAATATAACATGAACCAACCCTATTAAATTTTTAATTAAGATGGACCTTCGATTTATGATAATATTTTCTAAATTGACCATAACAATATCATTTCTCTTTAAATCATGGAAAGAAATTTCCCGAAGAAGAAATTTCCCACTAGAAATCTTTTTCTTACATTCCAAACAGGGCCTAAAGGTTACCCGAAATTAGAATCAGAATTGGATTCCGATTCTAGTGCCTCATTCTTGCAATGGAATCGCAAGCAAAATATATATCTTGGAGGATACGGGTACATTAATTCTAACGCCTTTGAAACACACGCGAATCCTTAACATATCTTCGTTGATTCGGGTATGTTGATTCTTGCGATCTAAAAAAATCCTAAAAAAATCTTTGTTAAATCCGCTATTTTTTGTAGCGAGGACGCATTATAAATAGCTTCACCATCAAAAGAGAGGAGAAACAGAGCACAATGAGTTCTTCTTCCAACACCAACAACCTCTCCTTCGACCCTCCCTATCTCAAAACCAATTCCTTTCCTTCCCTTGCTAGAGCTTGGAAGATTTCCAAAAAAAAAAAATCAACCTCATTCCTTACATCCCACAATCTTTATACAAATCCTATAATTGGGCAAATTGTGAAAGCATAAGCATGGCCTGGAATCTAACCACCATGCGAATTCCTATCACCGACCAGATCACTCAGCCCCAAACTACTTCCTTTCCTCTGTTTCCGTTTCTCCTTATCATTCTGGTTCTCATCAGTACTGCTCAATTTCAAATCCACATTCTCAAAGTAATTACCGTAAATGTATTCATGCGTATACCCATTTTCTGGTGAAGAATCCGATACCCATTTTCCGGTGAAGAATTCGACCACTGGACGAACTCCCATTGCCGATCAGATCTCCCAGCCCCAAATTCCTGCCTCGTCTCCGTTTCTGTTTCTCCTCCTTATTGTTCTTATCATCGTCAGAACCGCTAAATTCGAGTTCCACTCTCTCATAGTATTGTCCGTAAATATGCTACTGCGTATACTCATTTTCTTGATCAAAGAGGATTATGTGGCCATGCCACTGCCACACTCGATAATCTCTTTCTTCATGGAATCCAACGCATATGCGGTGATCTCCAATAGTAACACCCTCCCTAGAATTAGGGTTCAGGGTCTCGATCCTCACGTTATCAATTCTCCGAATAGTCTCCCTCTCTATGTTCGATTCTTCTTTGGCAAGCCATTGAAGGTTGTTACAAGAGGAGTTGTGGAGGCTGTTGTAAGAACTCATGTTTGCTCTGTTATTAATGAACTTGAATGGGAGTGCAGCTTTAGCTAATATTTGGAAGGGCGCCATTTAGTTTGGCGTTCCTAAATATATAATACGCCAAAATATGCACTCACGATCAGCAAAGATTTTACATGTGTCCAGAAAGATACAGGTAAGGCCCTACTAGTTTTGGATTCTGAGCACAGACGGAGCGAGTGGGGGGAATTGACCCCCGATAATTTTTTGGAGGAGTTTTACCTACTTACTTAAAATGAATAAATTACCTTTACCCCTCTTTGATTTTTAATTTACTGCAAAGAGAGACACAATTCTAATTCATTTCCAAAACCCATTAGCGGAAAATTTTCCTTTTCAAAATGGATCTCCATTCCCATCTCTTTAATTTTCCTTCTCTCAAGGAGTCTAGTTTCCCCTATCCGACGATGACGGCTAAGCCTTGAGGTATGCTCTCTCTCTCTCTCTCTCCACGCACACACACACACACAAACCCCCTATTGAATATGGCAGTACTTGTATAGCTCATGTGTCAAAAATGATGGTTTCTAGGGGAAAAAGGATTAGCAAAAATTGATCATGGTTTTGGGGCCTAAAAAGATTTCATAATCATGGTTTTCATTTTATTTTTTTGGATCTAGGGTTTCATGATCAATGTTGTGGGTTTTTTTTTTACTGGATTTTACCCATTAAATTGAATGGATTCCTTCTTGGTGAAGGTTTTGAATTTTCTGAATCTCTGCAAATTGTCAAGTGCATTTTTTCAATTTGAATTCCAAAATTTATTGAAAATAAGATTCTTCTAAGTTTTTCTTAGTTCTGACAATGTTGAATGTTTCACATTTAGTTACTCTTGATAATTTTGAACTTAGGTGATTGTGTAATTTTATTTTTCTCAGAGGCTGTCTGTGAGAGATACATCCTGAATTTTCCCTAATCTAGTCATAAATTTCATGAAAATATCTTAGTGAGTTCAAGATCACTTCATTTTCTAAAAGTTTTTTGTTCTTCATTATTTAATTCTAAGAAAGCTTGTGAAATTATTATTCCCAATGACTATACTTTTAGTTCTTTAATTAACAGATCCGTAACATTTGGGTTTCTATTGTGCTTAGTTTTGAGGATTATTCCTCAATTGCCGAGATTTAATAGATATCTGCATTTTCCTATCTCCGTGTCTCAACAAAATTGAAAACCATTTTTTATCAAGTGTTTCAAAAAGGGAAAAATATTGAAAGCTTGTTCTAAATATATTTTTGGTACGTGTTATTATCATTTTCTCCACTCCAGTAGTTTCAAAAATTCAAAAGAGACTCCTATTCAAATTTCCAATCTAATGTTTTGGGTCTTTTTCTTTTGGCACACTCAAGTTGTTGTGAGCCACCCATTAATTGTGCCTCGGCTCGAATAAAAGAATTTGTTTTAATTTTGTATATAGAACCGGAATATGCGAGGCTCAGCTTAGATTTTTGTGTTTGGGACTAAAATCTAAAAAATAGCTTCACGTTAGTATTAATGTGGATTGTGTCTTAAAAATGGTAATTTATAAGGAAAAATGATTACTTATTTTGGTGGATATTATAATAATTTTCTGATTGTTGTATAAAAATCATTCGATGGAGCAAATTCCTAGCCTAATGTGAGCCCAAAACTAAAATTTACAATTACTTTTGAGTCCAATAATAGGTTTGGGACTTACTATCCATTAACAAAATCTAAAACAAAGGGGGCCTAAAAAAATAAAAAATATAAGAGGGACGCTAGACTGAAGGGAGCCCTTGCAAAAACCATTTACAAGGGTGCCCCCATTGGTCTATCTCAAGAAAGTACATTTATAATGGCACTGAAAATTAGGGAGCCCTTCCAAAAACCAATTACAAGCACTAATGGGGGCGCCATTGTAACTTGTTTTTTTTTTCCGCAAGAGCGCCCTTCAGTCTATCATTCTGATTAAAAATTTCATTCCGCAAAATCAGAATACCCCATCTTGGGGGCCAGAAACAGATTCCAAAATTTCCCTTCAATGTCATTCCGACCTCTAATTCTGTTCTTTTTTTTCTCCCAACCAGTCATGCGGAATTGCAAGGAACGCACGCGAAATCCAAATATATCTTGCTAGATGCGGAATCCCACGCCAAATCCAAATATATCTTATTAGATACGGAAACCCACGCGAAAATCCTTACATATATCTTCGTGGATACGAGGATGCCTTTTCTTGGCATTTGGACCATTATATATATATTGAGGAATGCCAAACGAAAGGGCACCCTTGCTAAAAGGACACTCCCATTCAAGTACATTAGCAACCGAGCAAACATGAGTTCTCACAACACCCACCACAACCCATTCTCTAACAACCTTCAAAGGCTTGCCAATGAAGAATTGAAGCTGGAGAGGGATATTATTTGGAGAATAGAAAGTGGGAGGATCGAGACCCTGAACCCTAAGAATGATGAGGAGGAACAGAAACGGAGACGAGGCGGGAATTTGGGCCTGGGATATCTGATCGGCGATGGGAGTTCACTGGAATCGGAATTTGGGTTCATCGAAATAAGGTATAGGTTTTTCTTTCTGTATTTTTTTTTATAGTGCTGTAATGAGGTTAATATATTTGTCCACATATAAAGTTTTTTTTTAATATAAAATAATTGTGGGTTATTTTCAGTTTTTTGGAATTTTGAAGTAATATACATGCTCGTTTGTTTGATATTAAGATTCATAGGCATGTAACAATGAGAAGTGGAATGTGTTTACTGTACAATGGTTGCAATATAGAACTTCTAAAACTGGCAGAGGATTTTCTAGTAATGTGAATGTGAGAATGGTCTAACCATAAGTGTTAATTATCTAAATTTATGGTTAGACTATAGAATGGTACTCCTAAAATTGAAGTGTCTAACACTCCTCACTCCCCCACCCACCCAAGTTGCTGCATGAATTTATTTCTGTTTATTGCGTTCATAGGGAAGCTGATTCAGAAAAAAGGCCACAAAAAGCAATGCTATGCCACTTCAAAATATTTGCATAGAATGGTACTCCTAAAATTGTAAAAGTGTAACACTTCCCCCCTCAAGTTGGTGCATGAATATCTCTATGTCTATTGCATTCATGGGAATATCTCTATGTCAGCAAGGTATCCCACGGCATCACACCTTAGGTTGGTCGGTTGGAGAATTGCTCATCCAAGGCTTGCACAGAGCAAATGGGCTTATTCATAGCATTCATATCTCCTCTCAAAAATAGGAAGAAGGCCTTACACGTATAGACCCTTAAACTATGACTAATTAGGACTCTAATTTGCTTAAAACTTGGACTCTTCAATTTACTAAAACATTACATGGTCTCTCCCACTTAAAATTTCCGTAATACACTCTTAGACTAAATAAAAGACTTTTAACTCTTGTGATGGGCTCCATCTTCCTAGTTAAGGAGGATATCATTTCCCTTTGTTTGTCTTTTTTTCCCTAAATGTTGTTGCATTTTCATCAACCTTTTGTTTGTCTTTTTCCTCTAAAAGTTGCTGCATTCCATCTCCTCTTGTCTGTCATTTCCTGAAAATGAAGCCATTCTCAGGAAAAAGACAACCAAAAGGGGGTGAAAATATCATGTTCCTAAGTTTATATGCAATTAATTATGAGAGGAATCCAAAGAGGCCCTCGATTGCATGGCTCTCTATATGTATGTGTGTGGTTTTTGACATTTTAGTCTGTGACTAACTTGAATTTTCTCTAATCAGGGAAATAACTTTGATCACCATTGATATCTTGGTGGAGACGTGTGATATTATCGGAAATCCTGAGATTTTTAGGGGACTTCACACAGGCTTCAATGCAAACTCGCCAAAGGATATTGAGCAGTTTGAAGCAGAAAGAGATGAGTTGATTCGGGCGCATGAAAGGAAGAAGACTGAACTGAGGCGCAAGTATTTGGAGGAAGAGGTGGAACTTGAGAAAGAATTCAAGGAAACACTCACTCAACTTATGGAGAGCTTTGTTTCCCCACCTGATCCTCAGCAATTCTACAATCAACAGCCACAGCTGGGAGGGACACTCTTTCATTCCTATGGAAATGTTTTTTTTTGGGGCACAACCTATTTAGGCTGTGGCCCATCTAATGGACGGTTTGGATCATCCTATGGTGCAGGTCATACTGTACTTTTAATAAAGTTAATAAAGTGAGGAGTGCCCTCATCAAAATACAGTAGTGCTGTTAACATTTCTCTTTATTAACAGTCCAAAATTACAATACTTCAACCTAGGTTTTTGTAAAATCTTAGATTATAAAATCCATGTTCCCAAATGACGCCAAGGCCCTGTCCGTTTTAGACTGCATGTGGAAAGCCCCTAAACCTATTGTTGAGCTCAAAATTATTTTGAGTCCACTAATAGGTTTGTCTCATAATTGGACACTTATGTGTAATCAGTACAATTGATCTTGTAGGCCTAGCTGAACATCCGAGGCCAATAGACAATTTTTTAAGAAATAACAAATTTGAAATAGATGGGGCTATTAGGCTCCTTCCTAACACACACTCTATAGATCAAGGATTAGGATCATCCTGTGGAAATTATTTATTATTTTTCAGGAATTTCAAATTCCCCAGTTTGGTTTCACCCCTTACGAAACCCATAAATTCCAATGACACTTTCTACCTCTTGCCTCAAATCCAGCTGAAGCTGCTTCTCTTGTTAATTTTGGACTTGAAAATAAAGAGCTATTGTGTTGATTTTGGCCAACATAAATTCAGAAGAACCACGTATGGAAAAATCTCTCTTATTGGCAAAGTTGTTGATTATAGAACATATCCCTTGTAATTTAGAAAGGACGAGAAACGAATGAGGGGAAGGGGTGCAACTCGGGTCGGGTTGAGGCCAACACGAACCTGACCCGAGCAACCATTTGGTCAACCCACACCCGACCCAACCCGAGTTCCAACCCGACCCGACCCGAGGAGCCCTTTTTGCCGACCCAACCCGAGATTTTTAGCTAAAAAAATTATTAAAAAAGTCAGGTTCACTTGGGTCGGGTTGCCCAAGCCCTCAACCCGAACCCGACCCGAACTGAACTCAACCCAACCCGACTTTTTCCTGGGTTGAACCTGCCGGGTTCCGGTTGAGCCCGCCCAAGTTGCACCCCTATAATGAAGGGTGTCAATTATGAAAATAAACTTCATATTTTCACCCCCTGCCAAATACAATTAGGCATGATTTTAAGGCACGGTGTGCTCTATATAGTTTTTCACAGTCTATGATCAACCACAAAAAATACACATTACTAGAAATGATTGGTGTGATTTTGGGGCAAAAATCAAGAAAGGATATGTAGTTACTGTGAAATGAACATTTTGGGCTCGATAATTAGGAAGGGCTTCTTCAGACGCTCATTCACAAGAGCCTATGAGGGTTCCGTGACGGGAGAAACACGTGATTTTCCGACCTGTAGGTCCACTAACGTAAAGCAAGGAGTTGAGCCTGAAGCGAAGTAACTTTTGGAAATATTTACTAGTATTCTAGGCCCATGCTATGCATTGATGTAAAATGATGGGCCTCACAACATCAAAACATGAGGGATAAAGTGGTGGGGTCCACCATGATGCATAGGTTTGGATAGAAATGGACCCTACATCATCAATAATATTAGGAGTAAATAGTAGGCTCCACCCTATGCATTGGTTCAGGCAGAGATGGTGGGTCCTACCCACCAAAACCTTAGATGTTAAATGGCAGGCCCCATCCCATAAAAAATATGAGGTGCAAAATGTTGGCCCCGTCCCATCAATAACATGAGATGTAAAATGGTGGGTCGCACCCTATGTATGGGTTTGAGTGGAGATGGTGGCCCTACCACATCAAAACATGAGGTTTAGAATGGCGCGCCTCACCCATGCCAGGCATCATTATAAATTGTTGGCGCCAACCCCATCATAGCATGAAGTTCCGACCGTAACTTCTATAGGAAGAACTCTAGTTGGCTTCTTGCCACCTCCCATGAATTGATGACCATGACTTTGGCCGGGATTAAATTTCTTTGTTCTTTTCCTAGTTTCCTCATCATAATGGACGGAATGATTTTGACCATTGCACCGTTGTCAACCAAGACCCTAGTTATAGGCCGACCGTTCACGTGGGCTTTAACATAGAGTGACTTAAGGTGGTTTTCCATCTCATCAGTCACTCGTTCATACACAATCTTTGGTGCTTCACTATCATTATTCATCATAAATTTTGCTGTTTTCTCTATCTTTTCAATTGGCTCGTGGATGATTTCCACATCCAAGATCTCAGAGATCTCTTCTCTTGGTATCTCAACATCATCTTCTAAGTACGAAGGTTTCTCGGGTTGGTCCGGGTACAGTTTGGGCAGGATGCATACCATATTGACCACCACCTTGTCAGGCAGAGCTCTCAAGGTTCGGACTTGCCGCTCGAAGTCCCCATCCTTTGAATTGTCCATTTTCACCCTCAACCCATTTGGTCGCATCACTTGTACTCAGATTACCCAAGGTTCCTTCATTGGCAGTGATTCCTTCAGAGATCCCATTCTGGGGGCGCTATACCTTCCTTTGTCAGTCTTTCTAACCCATTGGAGCGGTCGAACCTTCATCGTTTGATCCTGACCAAACTCAATTTATAGTCTTCTGAAGAGTGCATGCTGCTGTTGCAACCTCCTTTTCTGAGTCTTGGTCAATGGCATAAGATCATGTGGGTACTGATAGAGACTGACTCGGGTTCATTATATCTAACTCTGAAAAGTTTGGAAGTTCCATATCCATAGGGATCTAGAAATTGATCACTCTGATCGTCATCCGAGTCCGGTATGCATTTGAACTTTGCTTTTCTAACCTTGTGTTTGCACCAATGACAAAGGGTCTTAAAACAATCCGTTTTAAACTTGCACATCCGTTTGGAGAGTTTCCTGGCATTATCAGGGGCTTCGTCAATTTCATTTTGAGTTAAACTGAAGAAAGTAAGGCTAACATTCTGGTCGAAAAAACACTATGTGACCGAAAGTTGTCCTTTGGTGGTGTCTCGGCCTTGCCCTCAGTCTCATTCCGATCCGGCACTTTGGTTGTTTTAACAATTGGGTTTTTCTGGGATTTCCCATATCTATTTTAGTGAGTTCAAGATCACTTCAATTTATAAATTTTTTTATTGTACGTTCTTCATTTTATGAAAGCCTGTGAAATTATTATTCCCCACGACTATACTTTTTAGTCTTTAATAAACGGATTCTTAATTTTTGGGTTTCTAATGTGCATAGTTTTAAGGATTAATCTGCAGTAATTGCTGAGTTCTATCCAATAGATATCTTCATTTTCCTATCTCCGTGTCTCAACAAAAGTGAAAACTTATTCTAAATAATGTTTTGCTATGTGTTATTATCTAGGGTTTCAAGTCTTTAGATTAACCAATGCATTTTAATGCCGGCTTGATGCACACTACAAATCCTCTCATGAACTTCAGCCATTACCACCATGGATTCCTCTATTCCTAAGAATTTTAGGAGTAGATCATTCATGTTTTTCTTGTAAAAATCGTCACCAAGTATAACGTAGTAATGCTTTTCTTTTCGTTTTCAAATTGGTCAGGATGTGGGGATTTTGTAAGAAGTAGATTATTGGATATCTCCGGTCACTTTTCTTTATATCCAATGCCATGACTTCGATTCGAAAGGGTAATGGATGTTTCTGTTACGGTGATTGGTTTCTTGCAAATACCTTTAAGAATCCTTAGTCCTGAGGCGACTTGAGCCAATTCATTTGCCTCACTATTCAGGAACCTAGGGACGGACCTAACCGTAACGTCCGTGAATTGTTTTATGAGGTTATTGGCTATCGTATGATACCGGCTAAGGCTTCACTAGAGCATTTGTACTCGCCCCCAAGTTGTTCGATAACTAATTGGGAATCTCCAACAATCTCAACATTGGTAATTCCCATTTCTAGAAATATTCGAGGCCAATTATCAATACCTCGTGCTTGGCCTGATTATTGGAACACTCAAAGTCTAGCTGAAATGAGAACTGAGTTCTCCCACCATTAGGAGCAATAATTGAGATTCCTGCTCTAGCAGCCTCTTCGGTGTGGGAACCATCAAACATTAGGACCCAAGGCTTTAGACGATGATTCCAATATTTAGGCATCTTACCTCATCCGGTTCAACATCGATACAAGGGCGATTGGTTAAGAAGTCGGCCAAAACCTGGCCCTTGACTGCGCTTTGAGGCACGTATTGAATACTTAAAACAATCCGCTTTAAAATCTCCAAATCCATTTGGAGAGTTTCCTGGCAATACCAGGGCTTCATCAATTTCATTTTGAGTTAGACCGAAGAAAGTCAGGTTTGCATTTCTATTGTGCATAGATTTGAGGATTATTCTTCAGTAATTTCTGAGTTTTGTCTAATAGATATCTAAATTTTCCTATCTTCGTGTCTCAACAAAATTGAAAACATGTTTATCACGTGTTAAAATAAAAATAAAAATTGAAAACTTATTCTAAATATCGTTTTGCTATGTGCTATCATCATACCCCCCTATGTCATTTTCAAAATTTCAAAAGAACCACCTATTCAAATTTCCAATCTAATGTTTTGGGTATTTCCCTTTTGGCACATTCATGTGGTTGTGAGCCACCCGTTAACCGTGCCTTTACGTGAATACAAGGATTTGGTTTGATTTTGTAAATAAAAATGGAGTGTCCAGGGCTTAGGCGAATTTTTTTTGTTTGGGACTAAAATCTAAGAATTAGGTTTCGGGCAGGATAGTATTACTAATCCTATGTTGAAAATTGCATTTTTTAGGGAAAAATATTTTCTATTTTGGTATAGCTATTATAATAATTTATTGATTATTGTATAAAAAACCACTCATGAAGCAAATTCCTTGTTTTGTCCTTGATGTGAGTCCAAAACCGAATATTGGACTCAAAGTTACATTTTACCTTATCAAAATCTAAAACAAACTGGTCCAAAACCTTAGGCTATGTTTGGAATGCCAAAATCAAGAATTGTAGTCCACATCCTATTTCAATTCCTATTCTGGTTCCCGATAAACTCAATGCAAAAAAATAAAATAAAAAAAATACTTCAAAAAAATCTAATAAAAATTTCATTCCAGAATTAAAATACCACATCTTGGGACGGGAAACACATTTCCCTTTTAATTATAATAAGATGTCATTTCTACCCTTAATTATGTTCATTTTTTCGAAGTAATTAGGCCATGTTTGGATTGTAGGAATTTTCTGGGAAAGTTAGGAAAGGAAAAATATTCCTAAAATTTCTTACATTTTTATATATGAAAAATATAACATGAACCAATCCTATTCAATTTTTAATTAAGATGGACCTTCGATTTATGATAATATTTTCTAAATTAACCATAATAATATCAACTCTCTAAATCATGGAAAGAAATTTCCCGAAGAAAAAATTTCCCGCCGGAAATCTTTTTCTTGCAATCCAAACAGGGCCTAAAGGTTACCCGAAATTAGAATCGGAATCGGATCCCGATTCTAGTGCCTCATTCTTGCAATGGAATCGCAAGCGAAGTATATATCTTGGAGGATACGAGTACGTTAATTCCAATGCCTTCGAAACACACCCGAAATCCTTAACGTATCTTCGTCGATTCGGGTATGTTGATTCTTGCAATCTAAAAAATCTAAAAACATCTTTATTAAATCCGCTATTTTTTGTTGGGAGGGCGCATTATAAATAGCTTCACCATCAAAAGAGAGGAGAAACAGAGCATAATGAGTTCTTCTTCCAACACCAACAACCTCTCCATTGACCCTCCCTATCTCAAAACCAATTCTTTTCCTTCCCTTGCCAGAGCCTGGAAGATTTCCAACAAAAAACCAACCTCATTCCTCACATCCCACAATCTTTATTCAAACCCTATAATTGGGCAAATTGTGAAAGCATAAGCATGGACTGGAATCTGACCACTAAGCGAATTCCTGTCACCGATCAGATCACTCAGCCCCGAACTCCTTCCTTTCCTCTATTTCCGTTTCTCTTTATCATTCTTGTCCTCATCAGTACCGCTCAATTTCAAATCCACATTCTCAAAGTAATTACCGTAAATGTATTCATGCGTATACCCATTTTCCGGTGAAGAATCCGACCACTAGACAAAATCCCATCGCTTATCAGATCTCCCAGCCCCAAATTCCCACCTTGTCTCCGTTTCTGTTCCTCCTCCTCATCGTTCTTATCATCGTCACAACCGCTAAATTCGAGTTCCACTCTCTCATAGTATTGTTCGTAAATATGCTCCCGCGTATACTCATTTTCTTGATCGAAGAGGATTATATTGCCGTGCCAGTGCCACACTGGATAATCTCTTTCTTCATTGAATCCAACGCATATGCGGTGATCTCCAATAGTAACACCCTCCCTAGAATTAGGGTTCAGGGTCTCGATCCTCCCGTTATCAATTCTCCGAATAATCTCCCTCTCTATCTTCGATTCTTCTTTGGCAAGCCATTGAAGGTTGTTGCAAGAGGAGTTGTGGAGGCTGTTGTAAGAACTCATGCTTGCCCTGTTTAATGCACTTGGATGGGAGCACTGCTTTAGCTGATATTTAGAAGGGCACCATTTAGTTTGGCATTCCTAAATATATAATACGCCAAAATATGCTCTCACTATCAGCAAATATTTTACCTGTGTCCAGAAACATACGGGTAAGGCCGTACAAGTTTTGGATTCTGAGCAGAGACGGAGGAGTGGGGGCAATTGACCCCTGAAATGTTTTTGGAGTAGTATTACCTACTTACTTAAAATGACAAAATTACCTTTACCCCTCTTTGATTTTTAATTTATTGCAAAGAGAGACACAATTCTAATTCACTTACCAAACCCATTAGCAGAAAATTTTCCTTTCGAATTTTCTGAATCTCTGCAAATTGTCAAGTGCATTTTTCCATTTGAATTCCAAAATTTATTGAAAATAAGATTCTTCTAAGTTTTTCTTAGTTCTGACAATGTTGAATGTTTCACATTTAGTTACTCCTGATAATTTTGAACTTAGGTGATTGTGTAATTTTATTTTTCTCCGAGGCTGTCTGTGAGAGATACGTCCTAAATTTTCCCTAATCTAGTCATAAATTTCATGAAAGTATCTTAGTGAGTTCAAGATCACTTCATTTTCTAAAAGTGTTTTGTTGTTCATTCTTTAATTCTAAGGAAGCCTGTGAAATTATTATTCCCAATGACTATACTTTTAGTTCTTTAATTAACGGATCCGTAACATTTGGGTTTCTATTGTGCTTAGTTTTGAAGATTACTCCTCAATTGCTGAGATTTAATAGATAACTGCATTTTCCTATTTTCGTGTCTCAACAAAATTGAAAACCATTTTTTTATCAAGTGTTTTTTTTTTAAAAAAGGAGAAATATTGAATGCTTGTTCTAAATATCATTTTGGCACGTGTTATTATCATTTTCTACACTCCGGTAGTTTCAAAAATCCAAAAGAGACTCTTATTCAAATTTCCAATTTAATGTCTTGGGTCTTTTTCTTTTGGCACACTCTTTTTCAAAATCTAAAACAAAGGGAGCCTAAACACCCTTTTTCAATTCCTAGTCTACTTCTCCGTAAACTAAATAGAAAAAAAATTAAAATAAAAAATTTAAGAGGGATGCTAGACTGAAGGGAGCCCTTGCAAAAACCATTTACAAGGGCGCCCCCATTGGTCTATCTCAAGAAATGCATTTATAATGGCACTGAAAATTAGGGATCCCTTCCAAAAAGATGAAAAAAGGGGCTACCTAGGTGTGGGACTAGGTAGGACCCAACCTGATAATGGAACAGGCTTAAAGGACTTAATCTAATGCATTCCATCGACTCTAGGGCTTTATGCCATTTTCTTTGTATTGAATAAGTGATCAATTGTTGATGTGGGTGTTCTCTTGGTGCATTTGACATTATTTGTTTGATTGAAAATGGAATTGGGTCTTCTCATGGGAGTGCAAGGTGCTGTAAAGATAGATGTAGGACTAACATTGGGAAGAATATGTTATCTCGACAACCATGACTCCCTAACATTTCATCCGTATGGAATCTTTCAAAAGGGTTCTTAATTTCGAACAAGTATAGATTGCTATTTTTGGATATCGATATTCAATTATTTAACATTCAACAACAAATTCAAGTCAGAAACAAAATCTATCTTAATGCACCTAAATGTCGAATCTTGTATAAGATTCATCTCTAAAATCATTTATACTTCATATTTGATAAAAACCATACTAAGAGTTAAACAACAATTATGATGTCTTATTCTTGCTTTGCGTGGGATCATGATTTGCAAAACATGTCTGAACTTGATGCTTTGTTTTGCCAAAATGGCAAACCACGTGTGGGTATACATTAACAAGGTTTACAATTTACTTTGATTTGCAAAACATGAACATTGATCCAAGCAAGATTGTATGTCTATCTCAGTTGGAAGGTGCTTTCTGTTTCAACCAAAAGATTGTGTGTTCGATCCCAACCCTCACCTAGCCAAATTAATAATAATCCAAGATAATTGGGCAATGAGGTTCTAATTTGGGACAAAAGCAAAAAGGCGAGTCATTATTGTTCGTCCTATTAGTGTTAGTGTAACACCCAGCCCCAATGCTTGAACTCGTTTTAACTTCTTGAAATGGGTGTCATTACCAAATCGAGTATAAGAATAATTACTTGGAAGTGGGTGTCTTTTTCAATTTGAAGCAGAATGTTTAGGCAAGAGACATTGAAAATGGTAAAGGGTGCTATTATCATCAATGGAGTAAAGTCCATTTAAACCTTCTTTTTAAAAGGCTGCTCATTTTGGAAAGCACCATAAGATTGACCGAAAATAACATCTCCACTAAAGTTAAAATTGGCTTTGAATAGAATATCTCTTTAGTAGGTAGGATTTTTTTTGGAAGCTCTATCATTTCAAGATTCAAGCTTCGTAGGTTTCCTCCTATAGTTTTTCAACTAGTAGAAAATAAGGTAGCTTCTATTTATTCAAAAGGAAAATGACAGGTCAATAATTCCTTGCTTGCATAACAAAAGAAAAGGCATGTGAGCCTCATCGTTTTGGACAGTTCCTATGGGGGACATTTTGGGTTATCGTATCTATAGAAAGGAGCTGCTTCATAGGCTTATGGGAGGTCCTTGCTTCCATAGTTAGATGGGATTCCATTCTTATTAGAGGAAGAAAAGAAAGGTATTTTGTTTGTGAGAAGAGGTATGGGTTTGAAGGAAGAAAATTTGCTTCTTGTTTTTTCTTCTGTCTCTTGTTCTTATTAGCTATGGATTTGAAGGAGCAACAAGTAGTCTATCTAAAGAAGAATACATGGAGGTGGAGAGACAATTCAAGATTCTAAACAAACCAGCAGTTAAGACTATTAAGGTATTTATATTTTCTTTGATCCTAAGCCTCTATCTGGTAGGAATACCTCCTATTGCATAGTGGGTCCTACATTCAGGTGATCCAAACCGTCCATCTGATAAGCGCTATTATGGGTCTGCTGTAATGGTCCAATGTGTATTTTTGCTCGTTGAACGTTGGAGGTTTTCTGCTTTCTCCCACCAAAAATATTTTGTTTGATTGATAGTGTATCAGGCGATTAGAGATCATCATAAGGCTTAAAAAATACAGGAGGTAGGGGCCTATACGTAGCAATGAGTATGTTGGCATTGCATTACAGAAGTGGCGGAGGGTAAGATCTAATGAAGGATATTTCCTCTTGTGGGTCACTCCTCTGATTGATCCAAGGCGTCCATTTAATAGCCCTTACCCCAAACTTTGGGCCAAAATCTTGAACACAGTCACTTAAATCATTCATCTAATATGATTTATAAATATGTAAGTGATATTTGTATGTTACATACAAAAATTGATGGGAGTCTGTACTATTTGCAGACAGAATTTGGACAAATCTTTGATTGTGTTGATACCAAAATAACAGCCACAAGTTTCAACTGGGTGCTTCGCTAAAGGAAATTCTTAGAGTAGCGCTTAAGGTAGGTGATCCTACCCTATGTCAGTGTATTACGTATATTTGCATATATTTAGATTTGTTGCAAGCTTTTATTACAGTTCATTTTATGGAACTTGTTTTGAAAAGGTTTCTCACTGATATCTTTTAGCATGTCATACTAAATGGTTGAATTGTCATTATCCATGAAATGTTTTTAGTCCGAACATGCCTCCTATTTATACAAAAAGAGTTTTGTGACTAACATGTTTTTGGAAACTCAAATTCATGAAACACTATTGAAAAGCATTCTATATATGATATGGTTTCAATGGTTTGGAACGGGGGAGCCCCCAATGGGTTGAAACGTCTTCAAAATTTATGGCACGGTATTGAAAACATTAAATTGTTTTTCTCTATATTTGTATACAGTCTTGGTATGGAATGGATTCCGCCAGTAAGGTTGATCTCTGGTGGGGATCTAGTGCCCAACCTGCCAGTGGGTGAGTACACTGGACGTGATCACGTTGACCGGTCAAATTTTATCTGCCCGTAAGGTTGATCTCGGGCGGCCAGTAGGGAGTCCTCTGGCTATTGATATTGTGATATTACGCACTTTAGGACCTGTGAGTCCTGCGAACGAGTGTTCGCCTTGGGTATGCTACTTGCCAATAAGGTTGGAAATTGGCCACAGAGAAGACTGTTAAGTATTTAATTTCTAAGTGGAAAAACTCCAAAACAAAGTGTTTGGAAATATATATTCATTGTCATTGATTTCAAAGCGGAAAACTGCATAACTGAGTGGTTGGAACTGTTTTTGTAAAAATATGTATTTTTCTTATATAGCTTATGTAGAAATGATTTTCTTGATTCTTATCAATTTCTGCATTGGCTAAATTTTATGGCATGTTACTTCTTTTCCGCACCAGCATTGTTTTCGTTTTCCTATTAGTTGGCTTGGATTTGGAAAACCGGCTGGGCTGTTAGCTCATTATGTGGTTTAACAATTTTCAGATACAGAGGAGCGGCAGTAGACTTGCTGAGATCAGGCACTTGGATTGGAGCTTAGAAGATTTCCTTCTTTATTTCATTATTCCAATTTAGAAACTTTTGTTATTTTATTAAGGTGATCGTCTAATAAGAATTGTTTGGATTTAGACTTATGGACCTAATCTATATATGTATTTCATTTGAGCTTTAATTGAGACTAAAATTTCCGCATTTATTAGTTGCTCTGAATGTTGAGAATAGTTGATTGTAAAGGAGCCTTGCATGCTTGTAGGGGCGACCCTATGGGCATGCGGCGGCTGTCACGTGCGCCTTACCTCGAATTCTGGGTTCGGGGCGTGACAGTTAGAGATGTGAAGCCAAGGAGACGATACTCAATTCACTATGAGGCTTCCTTTCTGTTATATATTATTAACTATATTTCGTGGTTTAGTTACAAAACTATAGGGCATAGACAAGGAGTCCTTTTGTCACTCCTTTCTTTTAACTTTGTAGGCATAGTTATTAGCTGCATTATTTACTCGATGAAGGGCCATATTCTTACTGAATGCATCAAAATTTTTAGATCACTTGAATTGATACCCCACCTTTCAGATGACCCTCTTGATTTTTGGTAATCATAAGTTGACTCAAAAGAGGTGGAATCATTGACCCATTAGAAAGGGGTTAAAGGGGTTAAACTTGCTTTTAGTTATTAGCTTTTCTTTAACATGGGATGGCTATAGTATAGACACAACTATTTGCATTGGTTCCTACTACATGAGGACGCAAGACTACACTTGTATTGTTCTTACCACTGAAAACTAAAAGACCTGAATGATAGTTAAGAAGGTGAAGTTCCGTTATACATTTTGGTAATGCACATTTTATTGTTTCCTTGTAGGCCTTTTTAAAAGCTATAGATGATGTTGTTTTTTAGATTCTATATTCAGAAATGCAAGTTTTAGTTGACAAATTGGTTTGTTCGACATCTATAGGCCTGCATAGAGGTTAACAATTGTGGCACTCAGACCATGTCATTTGATGATTATGAAGGGACCAATCCAGAAATAGAGGACAATGATTTTATTACTAACAAGAGAGAGTTGTAACCACAAGGAGTGGATCCAAAAAAGGGTTGGGGTTTTCGAGGTTTGCATAAGGTATTATCACTAGTTTTAAACTTGGAAAATACATGTTCTATATCCCATGCTCTGGCTACTCAGATATTCTTTAGGCAATTAATGCTTTTGATTTGCATGTTAGGCTATTATTTGTGGCAAAATTGGGCAAGCGTCTGTGCAGAAAATCTTGAGGAATGGGTTCACTGTGACCATCTTTACCAAAGAATTGTAGGTGCAGAGCACTTTCCAAAACCAGCTCAGTGGCACCAAATTGCCGTTCATAATGAACACCTCAGGGCGTATTCTGTTCAACAACTTGTAAAGAAGTATGTGTTGATTGCTTTACAAAACTGAATTTTACACACTACCATTTGGGTGAGTGTTCATCTACGAATATGTATAATGGTGGTTATTAGGTTCTGTTTCTTGCTGATTATGTTGTTGGTAGCTGATATCCTCTTCCGGTGCCTCTGTCCAGTTCGTCAGTTTTTGTTGAGGGGGACATCTAAACTATAGTCTACAAAGACAGCATAAGTGGCCAAGCTAAAGACATTCCTGGGAGGGTGATCTATTTATAATATTAAACATAGTACATTTGGGGTTTTAATAATTAATATTGATAATGCTGCAATTAATTATGGTATTAGAGCAAATTAAATGTCAGATAGGGGTTTTGTATAGCCACTAAAGAGACCGAACAATGACTTCCATCAGTAGAACGGCATCATGCCCATAGGTTAAAGGGTGATCTATTTTATAATATCTGTAATACCCGGTCCCAAGTATTTGGGTAATTATCCTTATCAAAGTGAACATATGATTTTTTTTATAATGGGTGTCATTATAAAAAAATTAAGCCAAGATTAATTGTTAGAAATGGGTGTTAGTATCAAATAAAAGTTGTGAATTTTCTTTGATATGGGTAATAATATCAAATGGACTAAAGTTAAATTAGGAATCAAATATGCAATCATTTTCAATATTCAATCATAAGGTAACAATCATGTGCTATTATCATCAATGACTAAAGTTAAATTAGGAATCAAATATGCAATCATTTTCAATATTCTATCTTAAGATAGCAATCATTTCAATATTGAAAAAGAAAGAAATGTGTGGGATGTTTGGAACCTTACGAGACTACAACCTTCTTCTTTTTTTTCTCTCCACTCTCTTCCTCTCATTGGATGAAGGTTAGTTGGTTAAATTAGGAATCAAATATGCAATCATTTTCAATATTTTATCTTAAGGTAGCAATCATTTCAATATTGAAAAAGAAAGAAATGTGTGGGATGTTTGGAACCTTGCGAGGCTACAACCTTTTCTCTCCACTCTACAACCTTTTCTCTCCACTCTCTTCTCTACAACTTTCTCACCACAACCTTTTCTCTCCACTCTCTTGCCTACAACTTTTTCTCTCCACTCTCTTCTCTCATTGGATGAAGGTTAGTTGTTGTGGGATTTAGAAAGGGGTGGTGTTGATGAAGGTTAGTAGTTGTGGGCTTTAGAAAGGGGTGGTGTTGATGAAGATTAGTTGTTGTGGGCTTTAGAAAGGGGTGGTGTTGATGAAGGTTAGTTGTTGTGGGCTTTAGAAAGAAGAAATATAGGTGTTGGATGTAGTTGTTGTGGGCTTTAGAAAGAAGAAATATAGGTGTTGGATGTAGTTGTTGTGGGCTTTAGAAAGAGGGAATATAGGTGGTGTTTGAGGCCATTGAGATGCTTGTAACTCTCCTACATTGGGATGCTTGTAACTCTCCTACAAGACTAAGTTCTACACCACTTTAGAACCATTGCAAAACAGTCCTAGAAGCCTTGCAAAACAGTCCTAGAAGCCCTTGCAAAACAGTCCTAGAAGCCATTGCAAAACAGTCCTAGAAGCCATTGCAAAACAGTCCTAGAAACCTCTGCAAATTGCTATTGCTGCCGGTAAATAAACTACTTTCCATCATCTTGTTGCCATAACCTTGTGTCCAAGAATCAAGGCCTACAAGACCTCATATTCCATCACATATGTCTTGAGATCAACTACGGTTGGGTGGATCTTCATCACGAATAATTGCCAAAATTCTGTAAGTTCATATTCTTACTCAGTCACCTTCTAGTTTCAGCTTTGCAAATTCCCTTCCTTGACAAGAACAAAAAGGAGGAAAAGAGTAGTCTTAATTAAATAAATTTGGTTGAGCAAATGGGATTGGAGTTTAGGTGCGAATAAATTTGGTTGAGCAAATGGGATTGGAGTTTAGGTGCGATGTGTTAGAAATGAGTTTTTAGAGCCGTCCTAATTTCTTTTCTTTTTAGAGGCACAATCAAATATGAAATCTTATTTAATAGGGACTGTTACACATTAGGATAGTTAAATGACCTTGGTTTACTTACTAATGTGAAGGGGAAAAAGAGGAGTTTTTGTCAACGTCAACGTCGTCCTAGAGAAAACAAAACAAAGTCAGAAATTCGTGCAAGAGGTAGGTGATCCTACCCTATGTCAGTGTATTATCAAATAATTACATTAGCTAAGTTGAAAGCTTTCTATTTCAATTTTTGCATATCTACTTTGACTTGGAACTTCTTTTGGAGAAGATTTTTACTGAACGTTTTTTTAGTATGTCATTCTACATAGTTGAATATCATTATGCATGGTATCCTTTAGTCTTGACATGTTTTCATCCCTATACATAAAAAGCTTTATGAAGAACATGATTTAGAAAACTAGAATTCATGAAGCAACAATTTGAAAAGCACTTTGTTTACGATATGTTTTCGTAGATTTGAAATGAGGGAAGTTCCCTATGGCTTGAAGCGTTACAAATTTATGGCATGGTATTGCAAACATTAAAATTGCTTCTCTCTATAATTGCATACAGTCTTGGTATGGAATGGATTCCGCCAGTAAGGTTGATCTCTGGTGGGGATCTAGTGCCCAACCTACCAGTGGGTGAGTACACTGGACGTGATCACGTAGACCGGTCAAATTTTATCTACCCGTAAGGTTGATCTCGGGCGGCCAGTAGGGAGTCCTCTGGCTATTGATATTGTGACATTGCGCACTTTTGGACCTGTGAGTCCTGCGAACGAGTGTTCGCCTTGGGTTACGCTACTTGCCAATAAGGTTGGAAATTGGCCACAGAGAAGACTGTTATGTTTGAAAATATATATTCTTGTCATTGATTTCCAAGTGAAAAAAAAACTGCATAACCGAGTGGTTGGAACTGTTTTGTAAAAACATGTATTTTCTTATATAGCTTATGTAGAAATGATCTTCTTAATTCTTATCAATTTCTGCATTGGTTAAATTTTATGGCTTGTTACTTCTTTTCCGCACAAGTTTGTTTTTGTTTTCCTATTAGCTGGCTTGGATTTGGAAAACCGGCTGGGCTGTTAGCTCATTATGTGGTTTAACAAATTTCAGATACAGAGGAGCGGCAGTAGATTTGCTGAGATCAGGCACTTGGATTGGAGCCTAGGAGATTTGTTCTTTATTTCATTGTTCCAATTTAGAAACCTTTGATATTTTATTAAGGTGATTGTCTTGAAATAATTATTGTTGGATTTAGACTTATGGACCTAATCTATATTTGTATTTCATTATGAGACTAAAATTTCCGCATTTATTAGTTACTCTGATTGTTGAGAATAGTTGATCGAAAAAGGAGCCTTGCATGCTTGTGGGGGCGACCCTATGGGCGTGCGGCGGCTGTCACGTGCGCCTTACCTAGAATTATGGGTTCGGGGCGTGACAGTAAAGTGGTATCAGAGCAATAGGTTTAAGAACCGGTAGGACCTTAGGCAAAGGCAAATTGTATTTTTACTACAGGACCTTAGGCAAAGGCAAATTGTATTTTTACTACTTAGGTAAAGGCAAATTGTATTTTTACAATTTTTACTACTTACCTTCCGATTAGATGTAGGTATTTTATAATCTAGAGCCTTACTAGTGTTTGCTATTGTTGGGATAGGTATGGCTCGTACCAAGAGAATGACTGACCTTGCTCGTAGCACGACCCGACTTCAGCGAAACCCTATACCGGCTCCAGTGCAGCCAAATCAGGCGCAAGAGGAGGAGCCTCCCACCCCTATCATCCATACTGCAGAGGGAGGGACTCATCAGGAAGAGCAAGGGTTACCCCGATTAGAGCGGATGATGGAGACTTTGGTTGGGGTGGTGACCCAACAGCAGCAGCAGCCTCAGCATCATCCGCCACAGGTCGAGCCTCGTCAGCAGAATAGGATGACCGAGTTTCGGAGGATGGCCAATACATTTGGAGGGACCACTGATCCTCTCGTGGCTGATGAATGGTTGCAAGAGACCGAGAAAATCTTTGAATTTCTGGGGATGGCAGCGCCGGACAAAGTAGTAGCTGCCACGTTCATGCTTAGAGGAAGTGCAGATGCTTGGTGGAAGATGGAGAAGCGTGTCAGGGGGAGCGCTATCATTGCATGGGATGAATTCTCTACAGCTTTCTATGACAAATATTTTCCTGATAGTGTGAGGATTCTTAAGGAAAATGATTTTTTCAATTTAAAGCAAGGGAACAGATCTGTCATAGATTATGAGGCAGAGTTTACGAGATTGGGGATGTTTGCACCCATATCGGTCATGGAGGACGACGGGCTTCTTGCTCGCCGTTTCCAAGACGGACTCAGGGAGCCTATCAGGCATCGAGTAAAAGATTTCCAGCTTAAAACCTATGCAGATGTGTTGAGTAAGGCTTTACAGGTTGAGGAAGGAGTCATCAGGTCCCAACAGCATAGGGACCAGCAGAAGAAGAGATTCAGGGCAGGAGGTCAGCAGGATGGCCAGATTTCAGGAGAGCCATCTAAGAGGCCTAATTCCTACCGCCAGGGAGGTGGATCACAGCAGAGGTCAGGCGACCATCGCCCGCAGCATCAGAGTGCTGGTCAGAGGTCTAGCTTGTGTGCCAAATGCAAGAAACATCATGCAGAAAAGGATTGCCCATGGATCACTGGGGCATGTTTTGAGTGTGGCCAGTTGGGTCACAAGGTAGCAGATTGTCCTCGGAAGAGAAATTTTCAGTTTTCAGGAGCACCCCCAGCAGCGCGAGTTCCGCCCACAGGAGAGAATCGGGCACCTCCAGCGGTGCGAGTCCCGCCCACAGGAGAGAATCAGGCATGGAATAAGAAGCAGAGGATCCCAAGCCGAGTCTATGCACTAACCGAGCAGGACGCTATGGCCTCTAATGCAGTGGTGACAGGTATGTCATTAGTTAGTTGTTGATATTCTTATTCATATAAATGTCTATAAAATTTCAACGTATTGCATTTTGATGTTTGCTTAGTTAATAGTGGGAATAGGTTAACCTATGTTTGCTTAGTTAATAGTGGGAATGGGTTAACCTATGACAGGTACCCTTCCAATAGCTTCGGTCTATGCATGTGTATTATTTGATTCGGGTGCCTCACATTCTTTTATATCATCCCGGTTTGTTGTGAAGCATGGATTAGTTCATGAGCCTTTAGATGTAGAGTTATGTGTAGACACACCTGTAGGAGGTAGCCTGATTACCGACAGGATTTGCAAGTCGTGTGCAGTGAAGATCGGTGACAGGGAGTTACCCGCTGATTTGGTAGTCTTGGAGATGAAGGATTTTGATGTTATTCTTGGGATGGATTGGCTGGCTGCTAATCATGCCAGCCTAGACTGTCACAGTAAGTTAGTGACTTTTCAGATGCCAGGACAGCGAAGGTTCAGTTTTATTGGTAGTCCTGGTGGTGCGCCCACCCAAATCATTTCGGCTTGCAAGGCTAGCAGATTGTTAAGGAAGGGTTGTGAGGGATTTCTTGCCTCTATATCAGAAGTCAGTCAGGAGGCCCTCAGGCTAGAGGACATCACAATTGTACGAGACTTCCCTGATGTATTCCCTGAAGACTTGCCGGGGTTGCCTCCAGATAGAGAGATCGAATTCTCCATTGATCTTGTACCTAGCACGGGTCCCATTTCTAAGGCTCCCTATCGAATGGCTCCAGTAGAGCTTAAGGAGTTGAGTGGGCAGTTGCAAGAACTTCTTGATAAGGGGTTGATCAGACCTAGTGTTTCTCCTTGGGGTGCACCAGTGCTATTTGTGAAGAAGAAAGATGGGAGTATGCGGTTGTGCATCGATTATAGAGAGCTAAACAAGGTAACTGTGAGAAATAAGTATCCATTGCCCAGGATCGAGGATCTATTTGATCAGTTACAGGGGTCTAAAGTATTCTCTAAGATCGATCTTCGCTCGGGTTACCATCAGTTGAAGATCAAGCCAGAAGATGTGCCCAAGTCAGCTTTCAGGACTAGATATGGACACTACGAGTTCTTAGTGTTGCCATTTGGTTTGACTAACGCACCCGCGGCATTTATGGATTTGATGAATAGGGTGTTCAAGCCATTCTTAGACAGATTTGTAGTAGTGTTCATAGATGACATCCTAATCTACTCAAAGAGCCATGAAGAGCATGAAAATCACTTAAGGCAGGTGTTGCAGGTATTGAGAGCAGAGCAGCTATATGCGAAATTCAAGAAGTGTGAGTTTTGGCTTGATAGAGTGGCTTTTCTGGGGCATGTGATTTCTAAGGATGGAGTGTCTGTGGACCCCCAAAAGATTGAGGCCGTAGTGGATTGGAGCAGGCCGTCTAATGTCGCCGAAATTCGCAGTTTCTTAGGTCTGGCGGGATATTACAGGAAATTCGTAGAGGGATTTTCACGGATTGCCGTACCACTGACCCGTCTAACGCATAAGGGAACCAAGTTTGAATGGTCTGATAAGTGCGAGGAGAGCTTCCAAGAGTTGAAACGAAGGTTAGTATCGGCCCCAATCCTCACTATACCATCTGAGAGTGGAGGATTCACCATATATAGTGATGCCTCTAAGAGTGGTTTAGGTTGTGTGTTGATGCAACACGGAAAGGTAGTGGCCTATGCCTCCAGGCAGTTGAAGCCATATGAGCAGAACTATCCGACGCATGATCTAGAGTTAGCAGCAGTAGTGTTTGCATTGAAAATTTGGAGACACTACCTTTATGGGGAGCCATGTGAGGTCTTCACTGACCATAAGAGCCTAAAGTACTTGTTCACGCAAAAGGAGCTAAATATGCGTCAGAGGAGATGGCTTGAATTGCTACAGGACTATGACCTGACCATCAGCTATCATCCAGGGAAGGCTAATGTAGTAGCAGATGCTTTGAGCAGAAAGGCCCAGGGTAAGATGGCATCTTTGATAACTAATCAAAGGCAGATCATTGAGGACTTGAGGAGGTTGAGTATTGAGGTAAGACAGCACGAGCCTGGTCTGCAAATTGCGAACCTGAGAGTTCAGCCCACTTTGTTAGAGAGAATAAAGATTTCTCAGAGTACTGATGAGAGACTCCATAAGATCAGGGCAGAAGTTGAGGCAGGATCCCAATTAGATTTTCGAGTCCATGAGGATGGGTCCTTGAGGTTCGGAACTCGGTTGTGTGTGCCTGCTGATGCGGATCTCAAGAGGGAGATTATGGATGAGGCCCATAGTTCTACTTATTCAGTGCACCCTGGAAGCACCAAAATGTACAGGGACCTCAGAGAAATTTTCTGGTGGAATAACATGAAGCGAGAGATTGCAGAGTTTGTGGCTCGTTGTATAATCTGCCAGCAGGTCAAGATAGAGCATCAGAGACCTGCCGGGAAGTTAGAGCCCCTCCCTATTCCAGAGTGGAAATGGGAGCACATCACTATGGATTTTGTGACCGGTTTGCCAAAGACATTGAAGAAAAATGATGCCATTTGGGTTATAGTCGACAGGTTGACTAAGTCGGCTCACTTCTTGGCTTATAGAGTGGGTTCGACATTGGATCAGATGGCAGAGTGGTACTTGGAGGAGATTGTCAGGCTACATGGAGTGCCAGTGTCGATTGTGTCTGACAGAGACCCAAGGTTCGTGTCTCAGTTCTGGAGGAGTTTCCATAAGGCTTTGGGAACTAGGTTGAACTTCAGTACAGCGTATCATCCACAAACCGATGGCCAGTCAGAACGGACGATCCAGATATTGGAAGACATGCTGAGAGCATGTGCCTTGGATTTTAGAGGTTCTTGGGATCGGCAGTTACCTTTGGTGGAGTTCGCATACAACAATAGCTACCAATCCAGCATTCAGATGGCCCCTTATGAGGCCCTCTATGGTAGAAAGTGCAGGTCTCCCATCCATTGGGATGAGGTTGGTGAGAGGCAGATTTTGGGCCCGGAGCTAGTGCATCAGGCAGAAGAAAAGGTTCAATTGATCAGAGAGCGTCTCCGAGCAGCACAAAGCAGGCAGAAGAGCTACGCTGATGTCAGGAGGCGTGAGCTTGAATTTGAAGTTGGAGATTAGCTATTTTCTATGCTAATTGGTGGAACCCCACATCATATTATTTTATGAAGCCACTAACCTCCACTAACCTCATAACCCCTAAAGTATTGCTAGGACATGTATTGTTTGGAAATTAGCTATTTTCTATGCTAATTGGTGGAACCCCACATCATATTATTTTATGAAGCCACTAACCTCCACTAACCTCATAACCCCTAAAGTATTGCTAGGACATGTATTGTTTGGAAATTAGCTATTTTCTATACTAATTGGTGGACCTTGTTGTTGTTGGAAATGTTGTATGACAACCATAGTGTTTGGAAATTAGCTATTTCCTATGCTAATGAGATTCTATTTTTTTTAGTGGTGGCTTACTCATTGTGTTATACCTTCTAATAAGAGTGCCTCTATAGATGGTATGTAACTATAGAAAAACCTCTAGATTGAAAATAAGTGGTCGTGAGTTTGGAGGAGCAAGAACCTAATGACTTTCCCTTCTAACCTAGCCTTTATAATGGAATTCTTTGCCATATCTTGACTTGTGCTAAGATCCATATGCTGCTGAAATTCATCCATATGCTGCTGAAATTCATCCGGCAGTTCCTTCGTCCAAGAAAACACTTCTCTGATCCATTTGAAGCCCTTGCTGTCCTTCATCATCCGGCTGTCCTTCATCATCCGGACTTGTTCTAAGATCCATATGCTGCTGAAATTCATCCATATGCTGCTGAAATTCATCCATATAGCAGCCACAAGTTCCAAATCAGTTTTTGGGAATTTGTGTCCATCAACCACTATGCTTGTTTTGGAAGCATGTTAACAGTTGTGTGCCTTATTTTTATAACCAAAATTTCGGGTAAGTGAAATTATTACAAACAGTTTTTATAGCTAATATTCTTGGGTGTAATTCACAACCCAAGAAATCCTATGTGACTCTAAGATTTTATATGATTTCAGCCACGTACTTTACTCCATAATTATCTAAGCTTTAGGAAGATCTTCTTCGTGGACCTAACCTTGCAAGTGAACTTTTGGAGATTTTGCTTGAGGTAGGTGATCCTACCCTATGTCAGTGTATTATCAAATATTTACTTTTTGCTAAGTTGAAAGCTTTCTATTACAATTTTTGCATATCTACTCTCAATTGGAACTTATTTTGGAGAAGATTCTCACTGACTGTTTTGAGCATGTCATTCTAAATAGTTGAATGTCATTATGCATGATATCCTTTAGTCTTAAAATGTTTCCATTCATATACATAAAAAGATTTATGAAGAACATGATTTTGAAAACTAGAATTCATGAAGCAAACAATTTGAACAGCACTTTGTTTACGATATGGTTTTCATAGATTGGAATGGGGGGAGTCCCCTATGGCTTGAAACATCTACAAAATTTATAGCATGGAATTACAGACATTAAATTGCTTTTCTCTATATTTGTATACAGTCTTGGTATGGAATGGATTCCGCCAGTAAGGTTGATCTCTGGTGGGAATCTAGTGCCCAACCTACCAGTGGGTGAGTACACTGGACGTGATCACGTAGACCGGTCAAATTTTATCTACCCGTAAGGTTGATCTCGGGCGGCCAGTAGGGAGTCCTCTGGCTATTGATATTGTGACATTGCGCACTTTTGGACCTGTGAGTCCTGCGAACGAGTGTTCGCCTTGGGTTACGCTACTTGCCAATAAGGTTGGAAATTGGCCACAGAGAAGACTGTTATGTTTGAAAATATATATTCTTGTCATTGATTTCCAAGTGAAAAATTGCATAACCGAGTGGTTGGAACTGTTTAGTAAAAACATGTATATTTTTTTTATATATAGCTTATGTAGAAATGATCTTTTTAATTCTTATCAATTTCTGCATTGACTAAATTTTATGGCATGTTACGTCTTTTCCGCACAAATTTGTTTTTGTTTTCCTATTAGCTGGCTTGGATTTGGAAAACCGGCTGGGCTGTTAGCTCATTATGTGGTTTAACAAATTTCAGATACAGAGGAGCGGCAGTAGATTTGCTGAGATCGGGCACTTGGATTGGAGCCTAGGAGATTTGTTCTTTATTTCATTGTTCCAATTTAGAAACTTTTGATATTTTATTAAGGTGATTGTCTTGAAATAATTATTGTTGGATTTAGACTTATGGACCTAATCTATATTTGTAATTCATTTGAACTATTGAGACTAAAATTTCCGCATTTATTAGTTACTCTGATTGTTGAGAATAGTTGATCGAAAAAGGAGCCTTGCATGCTTGTGGGGGCGACCCTATGGGCGTGCGGCGGCTGTCACGTGTGCCGGACCCTAGATTCTGGGTTCGGGGCGTGACAGTAAAGTGGAGAAATCACTCTGAGCGAGAGGCAACTTGGGAGCTTGAGGAGGAGATGCAGGAAAAGTACCCCCAGCTTTTTCAAGCACCAGGTATGTGAAATTCGAGGACGAAATTCTTTTTAGGGGGGTATGATGTAATACCCGGTCCCAAGTATTTGGGTAATTATCCTTATCAAAGTGAACATATGATTTTTTTTTATAATGGGTGTCATTATAAAAAATTAAGCCAAGATTAATTGTTAGAAATGGGTGTTAGTATCAAATAAAAGTTGTGAATTTTCTTTGATATGGGTAATAATATCAAATGGACTAAAGTTAAATTAGGAATCAAATATGCAATCATTTTCAATATTCAATCATAAGGTAACAATCATGTGCTATTATCATCAATGACTAAAGTTAAATTAGGAATCAAATATGCAATCATTTTCAATATTCTATCTTAAGATAGCAATCATTTCAATATTGAAAAAGAAAGAAATGTGTGGGATGTTTGGAACCTTACGAGACTACAACCTTCTTCTTTTTTTTCTCTCCACTCTCTTCCTCTCATTGGATGAAGGTTAGTTGGTTAAATTAGGAATCAAATATGCAATCATTTTCAATATTTTATCTTAAGGTAGCAATCATTTCAATATTGAAAAAGAAAGAAATGTGTGGGATGTTTGGAACCTTGCGAGGCTACAACCTTTTCTCTCCACTCTACAACCTTTTCTCTCCACTCTCTTCTCTACAACTTTCTCACCACAACCTTTTCTCTCCACTCTCTTGCCTACAACTTTTTCTCTCCACTCTCTTCTCTCATTGGATGAAGGTTAGTTGTTGTGGGATTTAGAAAGGGGTGGTGTTGATGAAGGTTAGTAGTTGTGGGCTTTAGAAAGGGGTGGTGTTGATGAAGATTAGTTGTTGTGGGCTTTAGAAAGGGGTGGTGTTGATGAAGGTTAGTTGTTGTGGGCTTTAGAAAGAAGAAATATAGGTGTTGGATGTAGTTGTTGTGGGCTTTAGAAAGAAGAAATATAGGTGTTGGATGTAGTTGTTGTGGGCTTTAGAAAGAGGGAATATAGGTGGTGTTTGAGGCCATTGAGATGCTTGTAACTCTCCTACATTGGGATGCTTGTAACTCTCCTACAAGACCAAGTTCTACACCACTTTAGAACCATTGCAAAACAGTCCTAGAAGCCTTGCAAAACAGTCCTAGAAGCCCTTGCAAAACAGTCCTAGAAGCCATTGCAAAACAGTCCTAGAAGCCATTGCAAAACAGTCCTAGAAACCTCTGCAAATTGCTATTGCTGCCGGTAAATAAACTACTTTCCATCATCTTGTTGCCATAACCTTGTGTCCAAGAATCAAGGCCTACAAGACCTCATATTCCATCACATATGTCTTGAGATCAACTACGGTTGGGTGGATCTTCATCACGAATAATTGCCAAAATTCTGTAAGTTCATATTCTTACTCAGTCACCTTCTAGTTTCAGCTTTGCAAATTCCCTTCCTTGACAAGAACAAAAAGGAGGAAAAGAGTAGTCTTAATTAAATAAATTTGGTTGAGCAAATGGGATTGGAGTTTAGGTGCGAATAAATTTGGTTGAGCAAATGGGATTGGAGTTTAGGTGCGATGTGTTAGAAATGAGTTTTTAGAGCCGTCCTAATTTCTTTTCTTTTTAGAGGCACAATCAAATATGAAATCTTATTTAATAGGGACTGTTACACATTAGGATAGTTAAATGACCTTGGTTTACTTACTAATGTGAAGGGGAAAAAGAGGAGTTTTTGTCAACGTCAACGTCGTCCTAGAGAAAACAAAACAAAGTCAGAAATTCGTGCAAGAGGTAGGTGATCCTACCCTATGTCAGTGTATTATCAAATAATTACATTAGCTAAGTTGAAAGCTTTCTATTTCAATTTTTGCATATCTACTTTGACTTGGAACTTCTTTTGGAGAAGATTTTTACTGAACGTTTTTTTAGTATGTCATTCTACATAGTTGAATATCATTATGCATGGTATCCTTTAGTCTTGACATGTTTTCATCCCTATACATAAAAAGCTTTATGAAGAACATGATTTAGAAAACTAGAATTCATGAAGCAACAATTTGAAAAGCACTTTGTTTACGATATGTTTTCGTAGATTTGAAATGAGGGAAGTTCCCTATGGCTTGAAGCGTTACAAATTTATGGCATGGTATTGCAAACATTAAAATTGCTTCTCTCTATAATTGCATACAGTCTTGGTATGGAATGGATTCCGCCAGTAAGGTTGATCTCTGGTGGGGATCTAGTGCCCAACCTACCAGTGGGTGAGTACACTGGACGTGATCACGTAGACCGGTCAAATTTTATCTACCCGTAAGGTTGATCTCGGGCGGCCAGTAGGGAGTCCTCTGGCTATTGATATTGTGACATTGCGCACTTTTGGACCTGTGAGTCCTGCGAACGAGTGTTCGCCTTGGGTTACGCTACTTGCCAATAAGGTTGGAAATTGGCCACAGAGAAGACTGTTATGTTTGAAAATATATATTCTTGTCATTGATTTCCAAGTGAAAAAAAAACTGCATAACCGAGTGGTTGGAACTGTTTTGTAAAAACATGTATTTTCTTATATAGCTTATGTAGAAATGATCTTCTTAATTCTTATCAATTTCTGCATTGGTTAAATTTTATGGCTTGTTACTTCTTTTCCGCACAAGTTTGTTTTTGTTTTCCTATTAGCTGGCTTGGATTTGGAAAACCGGCTGGGCTGTTAGCTCATTATGTGGTTTAACAAATTTCAGATACAGAGGAGCGGCAGTAGATTTGCTGAGATCAGGCACTTGGATTGGAGCCTAGGAGATTTGTTCTTTATTTCATTGTTCCAATTTAGAAACCTTTGATATTTTATTAAGGTGATTGTCTTGAAATAATTATTGTTGGATTTAGACTTATGGACCTAATCTATATTTGTATTTCATTATGAGACTAAAATTTCCGCATTTATTAGTTACTCTGATTGTTGAGAATAGTTGATCGAAAAAGGAGCCTTGCATGCTTGTGGGGGCGACCCTATGGGCGTGCGGCGGCTGTCACGTGCGCCTTACCTAGATGAAGGATTTTGATGTTATTCTTGGGATGGATTGGCTGGCTGCTAATCATGCCAGCCTAGACTGTCACAGTAAGTTAGTGACTTTTCAGATGCCAGGACAGCGAAGGTTCAGTTTTATTGGTAGTCCTGGTGGTGCGCCCACCCAAATCATTTCGGCTTGCAAGGCTAGCAGATTGTTAAGGAAGGGTTGTGAGGGATTTCTTGCCTCTATATCAGAAGTCAGTCAGGAGGCCCTCAGGCTAGAGGACATCACAATTGTACGAGACTTCCCTGATGTATTCCCTGAAGACTTGCCGGGGTTGCCTCCAGATAGAGAGATCGAATTCTCCATTGATCTTGTACCTAGCACGGGTCCCATTTCTAAGGCTCCCTATCGAATGGCTCCAGTAGAGCTTAAGGAGTTGAGTGGGCAGTTGCAAGAACTTCTTGATAAGGGGTTGATCAGACCTAGTGTTTCTCCTTGGGGTGCACCAGTGCTATTTGTGAAGAAGAAAGATGGGAGTATGCGGTTGTGCATCGATTATAGAGAGCTAAACAAGGTAACTGTGAGAAATAAGTATCCATTGCCCAGGATCGAGGATCTATTTGATCAGTTACAGGGGTCTAAAGTATTCTCTAAGATCGATCTTCGCTCGGGTTACCATCAGTTGAAGATCAAGCCAGAAGATGTGCCCAAGTCAGCTTTCAGGACTAGATATGGACACTACGAGTTCTTAGTGTTGCCATTTGGTTTGACTAACGCACCCGCGGCATTTATGGATTTGATGAATAGGGTGTTCAAGCCATTCTTAGACAGATTTGTAGTAGTGTTCATAGATGACATCCTAATCTACTCAAAGAGCCATGAAGAGCATGAAAATCACTTAAGGCAGGTGTTGCAGGTATTGAGAGCAGAGCAGCTATATGCGAAATTCAAGAAGTGTGAGTTTTGGCTTGATAGAGTGGCTTTTCTGGGGCATGTGATTTCTAAGGATGGAGTGTCTGTGGACCCCCAAAAGATTGAGGCCGTAGTGGATTGGAGCAGGCCGTCTAATGTCGCCGAAATTCGCAGTTTCTTAGGTCTGGCGGGATATTACAGGAAATTCGTAGAGGGATTTTCACGGATTGCCGTACCACTGACCCGTCTAACGCATAAGGGAACCAAGTTTGAATGGTCTGATAAGTGCGAGGAGAGCTTCCAAGAGTTGAAACGAAGGTTAGTATCGGCCCCAATCCTCACTATACCATCTGAGAGTGGAGGATTCACCATATATAGTGATGCCTCTAAGAGTGGTTTAGGTTGTGTGTTGATGCAACACGGAAAGGTAGTGGCCTATGCCTCCAGGCAGTTGAAGCCATATGAGCAGAACTATCCGACGCATGATCTAGAGTTAGCAGCAGTAGTGTTTGCATTGAAAATTTGGAGACACTACCTTTATGGGGAGCCATGTGAGGTCTTCACTGACCATAAGAGCCTAAAGTACTTGTTCACGCAAAAGGAGCTAAATATGCGTCAGAGGAGATGGCTTGAATTGCTACAGGACTATGACCTGACCATCAGCTATCATCCAGGGAAGGCTAATGTAGTAGCAGATGCTTTGAGCAGAAAGGCCCAGGGTAAGATGGCATCTTTGATAACTAATCAAAGGCAGATCATTGAGGACTTGAGGAGGTTGAGTATTGAGGTAAGACAGCACGAGCCTGGTCTGCAAATTGCGAACCTGAGAGTTCAGCCCACTTTGTTAGAGAGAATAAAGATTTCTCAGAGTACTGATGAGAGACTCCATAAGATCAGGGCAGAAGTTGAGGCAGGATCCCAATTAGATTTTCGAGTCCATGAGGATGGGTCCTTGAGGTTCGGAACTCGGTTGTGTGTGCCTGCTGATGCGGATCTCAAGAGGGAGATTATGGATGAGGCCCATAGTTCTACTTATTCAGTGCACCCTGGAAGCACCAAAATGTACAGGGACCTCAGAGAAATTTTCTGGTGGAATAACATGAAGCGAGAGATTGCAGAGTTTGTGGCTCGTTGTATAATCTGCCAGCAGGTCAAGATAGAGCATCAGAGACCTGCCGGGAAGTTAGAGCCCCTCCCTATTCCAGAGTGGAAATGGGAGCACATCACTATGGATTTTGTGACCGGTTTGCCAAAGACATTGAAGAAAAATGATGCCATTTGGGTTATAGTCGACAGGTTGACTAAGTCGGCTCACTTCTTGGCTTATAGAGTGGGTTCGACATTGGATCAGATGGCAGAGTGGTACTTGGAGGAGATTGTCAGGCTACATGGAGTGCCAGTGTCGATTGTGTCTGACAGAGACCCAAGGTTCGTGTCTCAGTTCTGGAGGAGTTTCCATAAGGCTTTGGGAACTAGGTTGAACTTCAGTACAGCGTATCATCCACAAACCGATGGCCAGTCAGAACGGACGATCCAGATATTGGAAGACATGCTGAGAGCATGTGCCTTGGATTTTAGAGGTTCTTGGGATCGGCAGTTACCTTTGGTGGAGTTCGCATACAACAATAGCTACCAATCCAGCATTCAGATGGCCCCTTATGAGGCCCTCTATGGTAGAAAGTGCAGGTCTCCCATCCATTGGGATGAGGTTGGTGAGAGGCAGATTTTGGGCCCGGAGCTAGTGCATCAGGCAGAAGAAAAGGTTCAATTGATCAGAGAGCGTCTCCGAGCAGCACAAAGCAGGCAGAAGAGCTACGCTGATGTCAGGAGGCGTGAGCTTGAATTTGAAGTTGGAGATCGTGTTTTCTTGAGGGTGTCTCCCACTAAAGGAGTGGTCAGATTTGGCATTAGAGGAAAGTTGAATCCCAAGTATGTTGGGCCATACGAAATTCTTAAAAGGGTCGGGACAGTTGCCTATCGCCTTGCACTACCACCCAGTTTGGCTGGGGTGCATAATGTCTTCCATGTCTCTATGCTGAGGAAGTATGTTCCGGACCCGGACCGTGTAGTAGAATTGGCCCCTTTGCAACTCAGAGAGGATATGTCATATGAGGAACACCCGGTGCGTATCGTTGATCGAAAGGACCAAGTTCTTAGAAAACGCACCATTCCCTATGTCAAGGTACAGTGGAGAAATCACTCTGAGCGAGAGGCAACTTGGGAGCTTGAGGAGGAGATGCAGGAAAAGTACCCCCAGCTTTTTCAAGCACCAGGTATGTGAAATTCGAGGACGAAATTCTTTTTAGGGGGGTATGATGTAATACCCGGTCCCAAGTATTTGGGTAATTATCCTTATCAAAGTGAACATATGATTTTTTTTATAATGGGTGTCATTATAAAAAAATTAAGCCAAGATTAATTGTTAGAAATGGGTGTTAGTATCAAATAAAAGTTGTGAATTTTCTTTGATATGGGTAATAATATCAAATGGACTAAAGTTAAATTAGGAATCAAATATGCAATCATTTTCAATATTCAATCATAAGGTAACAATCATGTGCTATTATCATCAATGACTAAAGTTAAATTAGGAATCAAATATGCAATCATTTTCAATATTCTATCTTAAGATAGCAATCATTTCAATATTGAAAAAGAAAGAAATGTGTGGGATGTTTGGAACCTTACGAGACTACAACCTTCTTCTTTTTTTTCTCTCCACTCTCTTCCTCTCATTGGATGAAGGTTAGTTGGTTAAATTAGGAATCAAATATGCAATCATTTTCAATATTTTATCTTAAGGTAGCAATCATTTCAATATTGAAAAAGAAAGAAATGTGTGGGATGTTTGGAACCTTGCGAGGCTACAACCTTTTCTCTCCACTCTACAACCTTTTCTCTCCACTCTCTTCTCTACAACTTTCTCACCACAACCTTTTCTCTCCACTCTCTTGCCTACAACTTTTTCTCTCCACTCTCTTCTCTCATTGGATGAAGGTTAGTTGTTGTGGGATTTAGAAAGGGGTGGTGTTGATGAAGGTTAGTAGTTGTGGGCTTTAGAAAGGGGTGGTGTTGATGAAGATTAGTTGTTGTGGGCTTTAGAAAGGGGTGGTGTTGATGAAGGTTAGTTGTTGTGGGCTTTAGAAAGAAGAAATATAGGTGTTGGATGTAGTTGTTGTGGGCTTTAGAAAGAAGAAATATAGGTGTTGGATGTAGTTGTTGTGGGCTTTAGAAAGAGGGAATATAGGTGGTGTTTGAGGCCATTGAGATGCTTGTAACTCTCCTACATTGGGATGCTTGTAACTCTCCTACAAGACCAAGTTCTACACCACTTTAGAACCATTGCAAAACAGTCCTAGAAGCCTTGCAAAACAGTCCTAGAAGCCCTTGCAAAACAGTCCTAGAAGCCATTGCAAAACAGTCCTAGAAGCCATTGCAAAACAGTCCTAGAAACCTCTGCAAATTGCTATTGCTGCCGGTAAATAAACTACTTTCCATCATCTTGTTGCCATAACCTTGTGTCCAAGAATCAAGGCCTACAAGACCTCATATTCCATCACATATGTCTTGAGATCAACTACGGTTGGGTGGATCTTCATCACGAATAATTGCCAAAATTCTGTAAGTTCATATTCTTACTCAGTCACCTTCTAGTTTCAGCTTTGCAAATTCCCTTCCTTGACAAGAACAAAAAGGAGGAAAAGAGTAGTCTTAATTAAATAAATTTGGTTGAGCAAATGGGATTGGAGTTTAGGTGCGAATAAATTTGGTTGAGCAAATGGGATTGGAGTTTAGGTGCGATGTGTTAGAAATGAGTTTTTAGAGCCGTCCTAATTTCTTTTCTTTTTAGAGGCACAATCAAATATGAAATCTTATTTAATAGGGACTGTTACACATTAGGATAGTTAAATGACCTTGGTTTACTTACTAATGTGAAGGGGAAAAAGAGGAGTTTTTGTCAACGTCAACGTCGTCCTAGAGAAAACAAAACAAAGTCAGAAATTCGTGCAAGAGGTAGGTGATCCTACCCTATGTCAGTGTATTATCAAATAATTACATTAGCTAAGTTGAAAGCTTTCTATTTCAATTTTTGCATATCTACTTTGACTTGGAACTTCTTTTGGAGAAGATTTTTACTGAACGTTTTTTTAGTATGTCATTCTACATAGTTGAATATCATTATGCATGGTATCCTTTAGTCTTGACATGTTTTCATCCCTATACATAAAAAGCTTTATGAAGAACATGATTTAGAAAACTAGAATTCATGAAGCAACAATTTGAAAAGCACTTTGTTTACGATATGTTTTCGTAGATTTGAAATGAGGGAAGTTCCCTATGGCTTGAAGCGTTACAAATTTATGGCATGGTATTGCAAACATTAAAATTGCTTCTCTCTATAATTGCATACAGTCTTGGTATGGAATGGATTCCGCCAGTAAGGTTGATCTCTGGTGGGGATCTAGTGCCCAACCTACCAGTGGGTGAGTACACTGGACGTGATCACGTAGACCGGTCAAATTTTATCTACCCGTAAGGTTGATCTCGGGCGGCCAGTAGGGAGTCCTCTGGCTATTGATATTGTGACATTGCGCACTTTTGGACCTGTGAGTCCTGCGAACGAGTGTTCGCCTTGGGTTACGCTACTTGCCAATAAGGTTGGAAATTGGCCACAGAGAAGACTGTTATGTTTGAAAATATATATTCTTGTCATTGATTTCCAAGTGAAAAAAAAACTGCATAACCGAGTGGTTGGAACTGTTTTGTAAAAACATGTATTTTCTTATATAGCTTATGTAGAAATGATCTTCTTAATTCTTATCAATTTCTGCATTGGTTAAATTTTATGGCTTGTTACTTCTTTTCCGCACAAGTTTGTTTTTGTTTTCCTATTAGCTGGCTTGGATTTGGAAAACCGGCTGGGCTGTTAGCTCATTATGTGGTTTAACAAATTTCAGATACAGAGGAGCGGCAGTAGATTTGCTGAGATCAGGCACTTGGATTGGAGCCTAGGAGATTTGTTCTTTATTTCATTGTTCCAATTTAGAAACCTTTGATATTTTATTAAGGTGATTGTCTTGAAATAATTATTGTTGGATTTAGACTTATGGACCTAATCTATATTTGTATTTCATTATGAGACTAAAATTTCCGCATTTATTAGTTACTCTGATTGTTGAGAATAGTTGATCGAAAAAGGAGCCTTGCATGCTTGTGGGGGCGACCCTATGGGCGTGCGGCGGCTGTCACGTGCGCCTTACCTAGAATTATGGGTTCGGGGCGTGACAATATCGGTCTGTGTAACTGATTTAATAGGAACAACTTCTACCCATTTAGTAAAATAATCCATAGCTACTATTATAAAACAGTGTTGTTTAGACGATGGTGGGTAAATTTTGCAAGTTAAATCCATTTCCAATCCTCAAAATGGCCACGGCTTAACAATTGGGTGCATTATTGTAGCCGCAACATGTTGTACTGGCCCATATTTCTGGCAAGGCTGACAGCCTCTGGCATATTGGATTCAGTCTTGTGTAATTGTGGGCCAGTAGTAACCATGTATGTAAGCCCAACGGTACACCCCTTGACAATTTTATATTTTGTTTTGATGACTCCAAACACAAGTGATTTAGTGGTATTAATTTTGTTTGTTGCTTAAGTGTTTAGACTTTAGCAAGGTACCAAAGTCAAGGAATCATGGATCAAGTCCAAGGCAATCATGACGATCAAGTGAGCTGAAGGAAAGAAGAGGAGATCAATGACGAAGATCAGGACTTGAAGATTGGATATCCACTTTAAAGATTCATGTCAAAGTCTTGTGATAGATTGTATAAATCTAATTCACTAAATAATCTCATGGGTACCTAAAAGGGTTCCAAATAATATAATAAAACAAGGAACTCAAAGCCCAAGTGCCAAAGTGAGCTTAAATGTGAAAAGCATCAAATTGGCACTTGGATGGTGGTTGGCCACAGTCCATTAGCTTATAGATAATAGCTCTAGACATATTTCAAATATTTTGCAAATTTTTTTTAAAAGATAATATGCTCTCTTAAGTTGCCATCGAGCACAAGAACGCCGGAATCTTATAAGATGAGAGGGAGATATGAATTTTATAAGAAGACTGCATAAATGTGGAAAAATTTAGAATCTGTCTAGCGGTCGGCAGGCGAGGCGACCGGAACGGCCATCTGAGGATTGGCGGCCAGCCTCCAGCCACAAACTGTGTTTTTAAATAGGCCTAGTGCGGGATATCCAACCTTCCTTACAGCATCATAGAAGGACTGCAAATTCTGAGGCGGATATTCTGACTAAAGAGGGGGTTCATTTATCGGGTATTCGATTTGTTTATCTGCCCGAATCTGGCATACCACCCATTTAGGGGGTATTGTCCCATGATTTCTCTTTCTTTTTATTTTCGGGAACATCTTGTCCCCGCTCTCTGTACTTCGTATTACTTCTATTAAAAGTTACCTTTCAAAAAGAAGAAGAAGAGGCCTAGCAGCTGGTTGAAACTAGCTGTTTATTGGGGGAGCCATGCAATAACTAGTTTTGTGCAGTTTGCCTATAAAAAGGTGTTCTAACCCCTTGGGATAGTATATAACACCAAAAAACATGATTGGGTGATATTAAACAGTGATTAACATCATTGTGCCTGAAAGTGGCGAACCTTGTAGGGATTAGACCTTAGGCTTCAGTTTGTATATTCTTTGAGAGTGGAAAGTTGTAGTGAGTGAACTTGTTGTATCTGCCATGTTAGAGGCTTTGTATTTTTTATTTTCATTACATTGTATTTGGAGACGCGGATCGTATTTGGAGACGCAGAGCCATCTCCGAAGGCGAGTGTTGGGAGACGAAGAGCCATCTCCGTCGGCAAGTGGTGAGGCACGGAGCCACCTCGTTGTAATCGGTTTGATCTTCATCGTTAAGAAGATCCGCTTAGTGAAGCTACCAAGGTTTTTGGTGGAGTGGATGTAGGTCCGGAGATTTGGACTATACCACTATAAAATTCTATTTGCACTCTATTCTCTTGCTTCTTACTTTTGTATCTTGATTTTTATCTTCCTTGCATTAACTGTCAAAATTCTTCTTTGGATACAATTTTCAATTAATCTTTTTGAAAGAGCAAAAATTTACAAAACCCAATTCACCCCCTCATGGGTTGCCACCTGGGCCTCACGGTATTTTTCAAGTCTTCAGATTAACCAATGCATTTTAATGCCGGGTTGATGCACAACATAAATCCTCTCATGAACTTCAGCCATTACCACCATGGCTTCCTCTATTCCTAAGAATTTTAGGAGTAGATCATCCATGTTTTTCTTGTAAAAATCGTAACCAAGTATAACGTAGTTTAATGCTTTTCTTTTTCGTTTTCAAATGGGTCGGGATGTGGGGATTTTGTAAGTACTAGCTTATTGGATATCTCCAGTCACTTTTCTTTACATCCAATGCCATGACTTCGATTTGAAAGTCTCGGTCATTGACCAAGGGTAATGGATGTTTCTGTACGGTGATGGGGCTCTTGCATTAAGAATCCTCAGTCGTGAGGCAACTTGAGCCAAATCATCTGCCTCATTTAATACCAGGGCTTCGTCAATTTCATTTTGCGTTACACCGAAGAAAGTCAGGTTTCAATTCCAGTCGAAAAGATACTCTGTGACTGAAAGTTGTCCTTTGGTGGTGTCTCGGCCTTGTCCCCAGTCTCATTCCGATCTAGCTCTTTGGCTATATTAACAACTGGGCTTTTCCTGGATTTTCCCCAATCTATCTTAGTATGTTCAAGATCACTTCATTTTATAAAAGTTTTTTGTTCTATGTTCTTAAATTTTATGAAAGGCAGTGAAATTATTATTCCCCACGACTATACTTTTTAGTTTTTAATTAACGGATTCGTAATATTTGTGTTTCTATTGTGCATAGTTTTGAGGATTATTCTTCAATAATTTCTGAGTTCTAACTGATAGATATCTGCATTTTCCTATCTTCGTGTCTCAGTAAAATTGAAAACATGTTTATCACGTGTTAAATAACGTTTTGCCATGTTTTATTATCATATCCTCCTATGTCATTTTCTAAATTTCAAAAGAATCTCCTATTCAAATTTCCAATCTAATGTTTTGGGTATTTCTCTTTTGGCACATTCATGTTGTTGTGAGCCACCCATTAACCGTGCCTTCACGCGAATACAAGGATTTGGTTTGATTATGTATATAAAAATGGAATGCGCAGGGCTTAGGTGATTTTTTTTTGTTTGGGACTAAAATCTAAGAATTATTAGGTTTCGAGCAGGTTAGTATTACTCTGGAGTGTATGTTGAAAATGGCATTTTTTTAGGGAAAAATATTATCTATTTCGATAGCTATTATAAAAATTTATTGATTATTATATAAAGACCACTGCCTGCCCCTCCTGGAGCAAATTCCTAGTTTTGTCCTTGATGTGAGTCCAAAACCGAATATTGGACTCAAAGTTACATTTTACTTTTGAGACCGATAATCGGTTTGGGACTCACAATAAGTTTTCAAAGTCTAAAACAAACTGGTCCTAAACCTTAGGCTGTGTTTGGATTACCAAAATCCGGAATTGGAGTCCACATCCTATTTTAATTCCTATTCTGGTTCACTATAAGCTCAATTTAAAAAAAAAATTCAAAAAAATCTAATAAAAATTTCATTCCAGAATTAAAATACTACATCTTGGGGGCGGGAAACACATTTCCCCTTTAATTATATTAAGATGTCATTTCTACCCCTAATTATGTTCAAATTTTCGAACTAATTAGGCCTTGTTTGGATTTGTAGGAATTTTTTGTAAAAGTTAGGAAAGGAAAAATATTCCTAAAATTTCTTACATTTTAATGTATGAAAAATATAACATGAACCAACCCTATTCAATTTTTAATTAAGACGGACCTTCGATTTTTGATAATATTTTCTAAATTAACCATAACAATATTATTTCTCTTTAAATCATGGAAAGAAATTTCCCGAAGAAGAAATTTCCCACTAGAAATCTTTTTTCTTGCAATCCAAACAGGGCCTAACGGTTTAGACCTGGCAAACGGGTAACCTGCGCGGGTACGGGTACCGGCGGATATGGGTAAGAAATACCGGCGCGGGTACGGGTAGCCTTGCATGAACCCGGAACCCACCCGGGCGGGTACGGGTATACCCACGGGTAACCCGGCAAATTTAAAGAAGAAATTATATATATATTTTCCAAAAGAAATTATATGATGAACGGGTGTATGAATACATAAAGGTGGTACGATGGATGTACAAGCCTTGATATTTAATCCAACAACAGCTTCTTAACAAGTCAGCTGCTGTTGGATCAAATATCAAGGATGGGATGATGAGTACATGCCCATTCATCATACAAATTTTCATTTACTTTAACAAGTGTTTGTCTTGGTACAACCAAAGATACCAGCCACATACTTGTTTTGTTGGCCCACCCACATAGTCTATTTTTTATTGTTTAGTGTTTAGGCCTTAAGAATAAAAAGTTGAAAACCGAATGGCGGGTAACCCGCGGGCACCAATGCACGACCCAGACCCACCCGTGGGTCACAGGTACGGGTATTTTTTCTCGCGGGTAATGAAATTGGTACCCGTACCCCTGCGGGCCGGGTGTACCCGCGGGTACGGGTCTCATTTTGCCAGGTCAATAACGGTTACCCGAAATTAGAATCGGAATTGGATCCCAATTCTAGTGCCTCATTCTTGCAATGGAATCACGAGCGAAGGATATATCTTGGAGGATACGAGTACGTTAATTCCAATGCCTTCTAAACACATTCAAAATCCTTAACAAATCTTCGTCGATACGGGTACGTTGATTCTTGCAATCTAAAAAATCCTAAAAAAATCTTTGTTAAATCCGCTATTTTTTGCAGGGAGGGCGCACTATAAATAGCTTCACCAACAAAAGTGAGGAGAAACAGAGCACAATGGGTTCTTCTTCCAACACCAACAACCTCTCCTTCGACCCTCCCTATCTCAAAACCAATTCCTTTCCTTCCCCTGTCAGAGCCTGGAAGATTTCCAACAAAACACCAACCTCGTTCCTTACATCCCACAATCTTTATACAAACCCTATAATTGGGCAAATTGTGAAAGCATAAGAAGGGCCATGGAATCTGACCACCACGTGAATTCGTATCACCAATTAGATCACTCAGCCCCGAACTCCTTCCTTTCCTCTGTTTCCATTTCTCCTTATCATTCTCGTCCTCATCAGTACTGCTCAATTTCAAATCCACATTCTCAAAGTAATTACCGCAAATGTATTCATGCGTATACCCAATTTGAGGTGAAGAATCCGACCATTGGACGAACTCCCATAACTGATCAGGTCTCCCAGCCCCAAATTCCCGTCTCGTCTCCGTTTATGTTTCTCCTCCTCATTGTTCTTATCATCACCAGATCCGCTGAATTTGAGTTCCACTTTCTCACAGTAATGTCCGTAAATAAATCCCCGCGTATACCCATTTTCTTCATCGAAGAGGATTATGTGTCCGTGTCACTGCTTCACACGATAATCTCTATCTTAGTGGAATCCAATGCATATGTGGTGATCTCCAATAGTAACTCCCTCCCTAGCATTAAGGGTCCGGGTCTCGGTCTTCCAGCTGTTAATTCTCCTAATAATCTCCCTCTCCAGGTTCGACTCTTATTTGGCAAGCCATTGAAGGTTGTTACAGGAGGAGTTGTGGAGGTTGTTGTAAGAACTCGTGTTTGCCCTCTTATTAATGCACTTGGATGGGAGCGCGTTCTTAGCTGATAATTGGAAGGGTGCCATTTAGTATGGCGTTCCTCAATATATAATATGACAAAATATGCTCTCACGATCAGCAAAACCCATTAGCAGAAAATTTTCCTTTTGAAAATGGATCTCCACTCCCATTTCTTCAATTTTCCCTCTCTCAAGGCGTCTAGCTTCCCTATCCGGCGATGACGGCTAAAACCTGAGGTATGCTCTCTCTCTCTCTGTCTCTGTCTCTCTCTCTCTCTCAAACCCCCTATTGAATATCACAGTACTTGTATCGCTCATGTGTCAAAAATGACAGTTTTAGGGGAAAAAGGATTAGCAAAAATTGATCATGGTTTTAGGGCCTAAAAAGTTTTCATGGTCATTGTTTTCATTTTTTGTTGGATCTAGGTTTCATGATTAGGGTTGTGGGTTATTTTTTGACTGGATTTTACCCATTAAATCAAATAGATTCCTTCTTGCTGAAGATTCTGAATTTTCCGATTCTCTGCAAATTTCAAGTGCATTTTTTCAATTTGAATTCCAGAATTTCTCGAACATAAGATTCTTCTGAGTTTTTCTTAGTTCTGATATTGTTGAATGTCTCACTTTTAGTTACTCCTGATAATTTTGAACTTTGGTGATTGTGTAATTTGGTTTTTCTCCGAGGCTGTCTCTAAGAGATACATCCTCAATTTTCCCTGATCTAGTCCAAAATTTCATGAAAGTATGTTCTTAGTGAGTTCAAGATCACTTCATTTTCTAAAAGTTTTTTGTTGTGCATTCTTTAATTCTAAAAAAGCTTGTGAAATTATTATTCCCGAAGGACTATACTTTTAGTTCATTAATTAATAGGTCCGTAAAATTAGGGTTTCTGCTGTACAAAATTGAATACCTTTTTTTTTATCAAGTGTTTAAAAAAGGAAAAATATTGAAAGCTTGTTCTAAATATCATTTTGGCACGTGTTATTATCATTTTCTCCGCTCTGGCAGTTTAACAAATTCAAAAGAGACTCCTATTCAAATTTCCAATTTAATGTTTTGGGTCCTTTTCTTTTGGCACACTCAAGTTGTTGTGAGCCACCCATTAATTGTGCTTTGGCTTGCATACAAGAATTTGTTTTGATTTTGTATATAGAACCGGAATATGGAAGGCTCAGCTTAAATTTTTGAGTTTGGGACTAAAATCTAAAAATTAGGTTCATGGTAGTATTAATATGGATCGTGTGTCAAAAATGGTAATTTATAAAGAAAATGATTAATTATTTTGTTGGAAATTACAATAATTTATTGATTATTGTATACAAACCATTGTCTACCTCGCCCAAAACTAAATTTGGACTCAAATTTACATTTACTTTTGAGTCCAACAAAAGGTTTGGGACTCACTATCCATTATCAAAATCGAGAAAAAGACATCCTATTTCAATTCCTAGTTTGTTCCCTGAAAAATAAATGAAAAAAATAAAAATAAAAATTTAAGAGGGATGCTAGACTGAAGGGAGTCCTTGCAAAAACCAGTTACAAGCACCAATGGGGGCGCCATAGTAACTTTTTTTTTTGCAAGGGCGCCCTTCAGTCTATCATTCCTCATTGTGATTAAAAATTTCATTCCGTCCCGCAAAATCAGAATACCCCATCTTGGGGGCCAGAAACAGATTCCAAAATTTCCCTTCAATGTCATTCCTACCTCTAATTCTGTTTTTTTTTTTTTTTTTTTCCAGCCAGTCATGCGGAATTGGAAGGGAACGCAGGCGAAATCCAAATATATCTTGCTAGATGCGGAAACCCACTCGAAATCCAAATATATATCTTGCTAGATGCGGAATCCCAAGCCAAATCCCAATATATCTTGCTAGATGCGGAATCCCATGCCAAATCCTAATATATCTTCGTGGATACGGGGATGCCTTTTCTTGGCATTTGGACTATTATATATATATATATATTGAGGAATGGTCAAAGAAAGGATACGCTTGCAAATATCAGCTAAAAGGAGTGCAAACATGGGTTCTTACAACACCCACCATAGCCCCTCTTGTAACAACCTTCAAAGGCTTGCCAATGAAGAATCGAAGTTGGAGAGGGAGATTATTCGAAGAATTGATAGCGGGAGGACCGAGACCCTTAACCCTATTTCTAGGGAGGGTGTTACTATTGGAGATCACTGCATATGTGTTGGATTCCATGAAGAAAGAGATTATCGGGTGGGGCAGCGGCACGGCCTTATAATGGTTGGTCCCTAGCAAATTTCATCTTTTAGTAGTTTTTGATGATCAAGAACAAATTTTACCTTCATTTCAAATGACTTTGCATTACTGCAAATGATTATCTTCCCATTTATTTCAAATGACTTTGTATTAGTTTATGGAGAAAAAATACTAGGGAATTTAAATACTAATGTCTCTCCATCTTTTTTTGCAGGGGACTTCCTTTAGTTTCTGTCGGCGAATAGGAGATAAACATGTGTAATTGACATACGCATTTGATTTGTATTTGCATTTTCTTTGCGAGCGTTGTTTGGCATGGATTTCTTCACGCAACTGTTCAATGCATTCTCTTAGCACCCCATTCTGCTCCTGCAACTCCTCCACAAATTCATTGGAATGAGCTGCTCATCAGAAATGGAAAAGCATTAGAAAAATTCCAAAACAGGAATAAATAAAAATTAAGTATCGAAGAAAAGTTTTTGGCAAGCCAAATAAATCTTATGATAGGTTCATTTGGGAGAAGTATAGAACTGCACCCATATGTATTACACCACAAACATCAAAGTATTGAAGACTTCTCCCTAAAAGAACTTAGCGGTTCTGACGATGATGAGAACGATGGGGACGAGGAGCAAAAACGGAGATGAGAGGGGAATTTGGGGCTGGGAGATCTGATCGGCAGTGGGATTTCATCCAGTGGTCGGATTCTTCACAGGAATCGGAATTTGGGTTCATCGAAATAAGTTATATGTATTTCATTCTGTATTTTTTTTGTATTTTGTTGTAATGGGGTTAAAAACTTAAAATCCCCCTTGTTGGGGTTTCCATGATTTTAATATACTTGTCCCCATATAAAGTTTTTTTTTAATATAAATTAATTGTGGGTTATTTTCAGTTTCTTGGAATTTTGTAGTAATATAAATGATCGTTTGTTTGATCTTAAGATTCACAGGCATGTAAAGATGAGAAGCAGAATGTGTTTACTGTACATATGTATGGTACAATGGTTAGATTATAAAATTTCTAAAACTGGCAGAGGACTTTCTTGTAATGTGAATGTGAGTATGGTCTAACTGTAAGCGTTAATTATCCACATTTAGGGTTAGACAATAGAACTTCTCTCAACCAACAGGGACATTTTCTTGGAATTTGGATGTGGGTATAATATAAATAAATTGCTTAAAATTATTTTCAGCATGGAGTGGACATTTTCTTGGAATGTGGATGCGAGTATAGTTTAAACAAATTCGTAAAAATATATTCAGCATGGAGTTTGGAGATTCTAATTTTTGGTAAAAACTGTTTCATTTCGCTAATAATAATATTCCAGTTACATATGTGTATGTCGAATATTCTGACAACTCCTGTAGAACATAAATATGCCGATTTATTCGAGTTGTGTTGACCTAGATGCAAATATCAATGCTGAAAATTGCAGACACGGATAATGATAGTTGTATGAGAAGATCTTGTATTTAACAAGGACATTTAAATTCTAATACTGATACTAAGTTACGAGCAGGGAGACATGCTTAAATGCCCAAGAAAAGATGAAGTTTGCAACTTCCTCTTATTTTCCCCTTGTTTGCTATAAGCGTTCGTCATGGTTATATTTCATTTTTTCAGATCCTTGTTTAAAGGACTAAATAGTTTGCAATGTGTGAATTGTAAATGTCAAATAGAACATTGAATAGGAGAATAACCTGTTCAAATAACTCATAGTTATTTGTAACTCATAGTTATTTGCATTTGATTAAGTTCCTGGCACCACAAGATAATGCCAACCAAGTCGTTCCCTTGTACGAAGTTAAGGATTTTTCATCCATAGATTGTATGACGCTTGGAAGTTCATTGTTCAGTAGGTGAAGGTGCCCTTTTGGGAACTAATGATGGAGAACCTCTTTTTACGAAATCACAAGTTTCTTCGTTGCTTATTAGAGGCTCGTTCACCTATGGTTGTCAAAATTCTTCTTGCCAATTTGAATTAACAGACTCATCATTACGGGTCTCATGAAACTTAATGTTCTCTATGGCTGTCAATTTCAAAATAGCCAACATGAGGAACTTAGGCTATGATGTAAGGGAAACAAAGTGGGGATCGCCCTTTTTCATCTTGATTTTTATCTTCCTTGCATTAACTGTCAAAATTCTTCTTTGTATACAACTTTCAATTAATCTTCTAAAATTTCCAAAACCCAATTCACCCTCCTATTGGGTTGCGACCTGGGCCTCACAGTATTTTTCAAGTCTTTAGATTAACTAATGCATTTTAATGCCGGCTTGATGCGCACTACAAATCCTCTCATGAACTTCAGCCATTACCACCATGGCTTCCTCTATTCCTAAGAATTTTAGGAGTAGTTCATTCATGTTTTTCTTGTAAAAATCGTCACCAAGTATAACGTAGTAATGCTTTTCTTTTCGTTTTCAAATTGGTCAGCATGTGGGGATTTTGTAAGTAGTAGATTATTGGATATCTCCGGTCACTTTTCTTTACATCCAATGCCATGACTTCGATCCGAAAGGGTAATGGATGTTTCTGTACGGTGATTGGTTTCTTGCAAATACCTTTAAGAATCCTTAGTCCTGAGGCGACTTGAGCCAATTCATTTGCCTCACTATTCAGGAACCTAGGGACGGACCTAACCGTAACGTCCGTGAATTGTTTTATGAGGTTATTGGCTATCGTATGATACCGGACTAAGGCTTCACTAGAGCGTTTGTACTCGCCCCCAAGTTGTTCGATAACTAATTGGGAATCTCCAACAATCTCAACATTGGTAATTCCCATTTCTAGAAATATTCGAGGTCAATTATCAATACCTCGTGCTTGGCCTGATTATTGGAACACTCAAAGTCTAGCTGAAATGAGAACTGAGTTCTCCCACCATTAGGAGCAATAATTGAGATTCCTGCTCTAGCAGCCTTTTCGGTGTGGGAACCATCAAACATTAGGACCCAAGGTTTTAGACGATGATTCCATTATTGAGGCATCTTACCTCATCCGGTTCAACATCGATACAAGGGCGATTGGCTAAGAAGTCGGCCAAAACCTGACCCTTGACCGCGCTTTGAGGCACGTATTGAATACTTAAAACAATCCGCTTTAAAATCTCCAAATCCATTTGGAGAGTTTCCTGGCTTCATCAATTTCATTTTGAGTTACACCGAAGAAAGTCAGGTTTGTATTCCGGTCGAAAAAAATACAATGTGGCCGAAAGTTGTCCTCTGATGGTGTCTTGGCCTTGTCCCCAGTCTCATTCCGATCCGGCTCTTAGTAGTTCAAGATGACTTCATTTTATAAAAGTTTTTTTGTTGTGCATTCTTAAATTTCATGAAAGCTTGTGAAATTATTATTCCCCACGACTATACTATTTAGTTTTTAATTAACGGATTCATAATATTGCATTTCTATTGTGCAAAGATTTGAGGATTATTCTTCAGTAATTTCTGAGTTTTGTCTAATAGATATCTAAATTTTCCTATCTTTGTGTCTCAACAAAATTGAAAACATTTTTATCACGTGTTCAAAATAAAATAAAATTGAAAACTTATTCTAAATATCGTTTTGCTATGTGCTATCATCATACCCCCATTTCAAAGAACCACCTATTCAAATTTCCAATCTAATGTTATGGGTATTTCCCTTTTGGCACATTCATGTGGTTGTGAGCCACCCGTTAACCGTGCCTTTACGTGAATACAAGGATTTGGTTTGATTTTGTATATAAAAATGGAGTGTCCAGGGCTTAGCTTAATTTTTTTTTTGTTTGGGACTAAAATCTAAGAATTAGGTTTCGGGCAGGATAGTATTACTAATCCTATGTTGAAAATTCCCTCATGAAGCAAATTCCTTGTTTTGTCCTTGATGTGAGTCCAAAACCGAATATTGGACTCAAAGTTACATTTTACCTTATCAAAATCTAAAACAAACTGGTCCAAAACCTTAGGCTATGTTTGGAATGCCAAAATCAAGAATTGTTGTCCACATCCTATTTCAATTCCTATTCTGGTTCCCGATAAACTCAATGCAAAAAAATTAAAAAAAAAACTAATTCAAAAAAATCTAATAAAAATTTCATTCCAGAATTAAAATACCACATCTTGGGACGGGAAACACATTTCCCTTTTAATTATATTAAGATGTCATTTCTACCCTTAATTATGTTCATTTTTTCGAAGTAATTAGGCCATGTTTGGATTGTAGGAATTTTCTGGGAAAGTTAGGACAGGAAAAATATTCCTAAAATTTCTTACATTTTTATATAAGAAAAATATAACATGAACCAATCCTATTCAATTTTTAATTAAAATGGACCTTCGATTTATGATAATATTTTCTAAATTAACCATAATAATATCATCTCTCTAAATCATGGAAAGAAATTTCCAGAAGAAAAAATTTCCCACCAGAAATCTTTTTCTTGCAATCCAAACAGGGCCTAAAGGTTACCCGAAATTAGAATCGGAATTGGATCCCGATTCTAGTGCCTCATTCTTGCAATGGAATCACAAGCGAAGTATATATCTTGGAGGATACGAGTACGTTAATTCCAATGCCTTCGAAACACACCCGAAATCCTTAACGTATCTTCGTCGATTTGGGTATGTTGATTCTTGCAATCTAAAAAATCTAAAAAAATCTTTATTAAATCCGCTATTTTTTGTAGGGAGGGCGCATTATAAATAGCTTCACCATCAAACGAGAGGAGAAACAGAGCATAATGAGTTCTTCTTCCAACACCAACAACCTCTCCATCGACCCTCCCTATCTCAAAACCAATTCTTTTCCTTCCCTTGCCAGAGCCTGGAAGATTTCCAACAAAAAACCAACCTCATTCCTCACATCCCACAATCTTTATTCAAACCCTATAATTGGGCAAATTCTAAAAGCATAAGCATGGACTGGAATCTGACCACTAAGCGAATTCCTGTCACCGATCAGATCACTCAGCTCCGAACTCCTTCCTTTCCTCTGTTTCCGTTTCTCTTTATCATTCTTGTCCTCATCAGTACCGCTCAATTTCAAATCCACATTCTCAAAGTAATTACCGTAAATGTATTCATGCGTATACCCATTTTCTGGTGAAGAATCCGACCACTAGACAAAATCCCATCGCTTATCAGATCTCCCAGCCCCAAATTCCCACCTTGTCTCCGTTTCTGTTCCTCCTCCTCATCGTTCTTATCATCGTCAGAACCGCTAAATTCGAGTTCCACTCTCTCATAGTATTGTTCGTAAATATGCTCCCGCGTATACTCATTTTCTTGATCAAAGAGGATTATATGGCCGTGCCAGTGCCACACTCGATAATCTCTTTCTTCATTGAATCCAACGCATATGCGGTGATCTCCAATAGTAACACCCTCCCTAGAATTAGGGTTCAGGGTCTCGATCCTCCCGTTATCAATTCTCCGAATAATCTCCCTCTCTATCTTCGATTCTTCTTTGGCAAGCCATTGAAGGTTGTTGCAAGAGGTGTTGTGGAGGCTGTTGTAAGAACTCATGCTTGCCCTGTTATTAATGCACTTGGATGGGAGCACTGCTTTAGCTGATATTTGGAAGGGCACCATTTAGTTTGGCATTCCTAAATATATAATACGCCAAAATATGCTCTCAGTATCAGCAAATATTTTACCTGTGTCCAGAAAGATACGGGTAAGGCCGTACAAGTTTTGTATATATAGAGCAGAGACGGAGGAGTGGGGGCAATTGACCCCCGAATTTTTTTTGGAGGAGTCTTACCTACTTACTTAAAATGACAAAATTACCTTTACCCCTCTTTGATTTTTAATTTATTGCAAAGAGAGACACAATTCTAATTCATTTACCAAACCCATTAGCGGAAAATTTTCCTTTTCAAAATGGATCTCCACTCCCATCTCTTTAATTTTCCCTCTCTCAAGGCGTCTAGTTTCCCCTATCCGACGATGACGGCTAAACACCCCCCCCCCCCCGCTCTCTCTCTCTCTCTCTCTCAAATCCCCGATTGAATATGGCATTACTTGTATGGCTCATGTGTCAAAAATGACAGTTTCTAGGGGGGAAAGGATTAGCAAAAATTGATCATGGTTTTGGGGCCTAAAAAGATTTCATGATCAATGTCGTGGGTTTTTTTTGACTGGATTTTTTGAATGGATTCCTTCTTGCTGATGGTTTTAAATTTTCTGAATCTCTGCAAATTGTCAAGTGCATTTTTTCCATTTGAATTACAAAATTTATTGAAAATAAGATTCTTCTAAGTTTTTCTTAGTTCTGACAATGTTGAATGTTTCACATTTAGTTACTCCTGATAATTTTGAACTTAGGTGATTGTGTAATTTTATTTTTCTCCGAGGCTGTCTGTGAGAGATACGTCCTGAATTTTCCCTAATCTAGTCATAAATTTCATGAAAGTATCTTAGTGAGTTCAAGATCACTTCATTTTCTAAAAGTGTTTTGTTGTTCATTCTTTAATTCGAAGGAAGCCTGTGAAATTATTATTCCCAATGACTATACTTTTAGTTCTTTAATTAACGGATCCGTAACATTTGGGTTTCTATTGTGCTTGGTTTTAAAGATTACTCCTCAATTTCTGAGATTTAATAGATATCTGCATTTTCCTATCTTCGTCTCTCAACAAAATTGAAAACCATTTTTTTATCAAGTGTTTAAAAAAAAAAAGGAGAAATATTGAAAGCTTGTTCTAAATATCATTTTGGCACGTGTTATTATCATTTTCTACACTCCGGCAGTTTCAAAAATCCAAAAGAGACTCTTATTCAAATTTCCAATTTAATGTCTTGGGTCTTTTTCTTTTGGCACACTCAAGTTGTTCAAAACTAAATTTGGACTCAAATTTAAATTTGGGACTTACTATCCATTATCAAAATCTAAAACAAAGGGAGCCTAAACACCCTATTTCAATTCCTAGTCTACTTCTCCGTAAACTAAATAGAAAAAAAATTAAAATAAAAAATTTAAGAGGGATGCTAGACTGAAGGGAGCCCTTGCAAAAACCATTTACAAGGGCGCCCCCAGTGGTCTATCTCAAGAAATGCATTTATAATGGCACTGAAAATTAGGGATCCCTTCCAAAAACCAGTTACAAGCACCAATGGGGGCGCCATTGTAACTTGTTTTTTTTTGTAAGGCCGCCCTTCAGTCTATCATTCCTCATTCCCATTAAAAATTTCATTCCGTCCAGCAAAATCAGAATACCCCATCTTGGGGGCCAGAAACAGATTCCAAAATTTCCCTTCAATGTCATTCCTACATCTAATTCTGTTCTTTTTTTTTCTTTTTTTCCAGTCATGCGGAATTGCAAGGGAACGCACGCGAAATCCAAATGTATCTTGCTAGATGCGGAAACCCACGCGAAATCCAAATATATCTTGCTAGATACAGAATCCCACGCCAAATCCAAATATATCTTGCCAGATACGAAAACCCACGCGAAAATCCAAACATATATCTTGGTGGATACGAGGATGCTTTTCTTGGCATTTGGACCATTATATATATGGAGGAAAGAGCACCCTTTCAAATATCAGCTAAACATGGGTTCTTACAACACCCATCACAGCTCCTCCTCTAACAAACTTCAAAGGCTTTCCAGGGAGGGCATTACTATTGGAGATCACGGTATATGCGTTGGGTTCCATGAAGAAAGAAATTATCTGGCGTGGCAGTGGCACGGCCACATAATCCTCTCTGATCAAGAAAATGGGTATACACGGAAACATATTTATGGACATTACTATGAGAGAGTGGAACTCGAATTTAGCTGTTCTGACGATGATAAGAAGGATGAGGAGGAGGAACAGAAACGGAGACGAGGTGGGGATTTGGGATTTCGTCCAGTGGTCGGATTCTTCATGGAATCGGAATTTGGGTTCATCGAAATAAGGTATAGGTTTTTCTTTCTGTATATTTTTTTGTATCTATTTGTAATGGGGTTAAAATCACCCTTGTTGGGGTTTCCATGATTTTCAGTTTTGGGATTAATATATTTGTCCCCATATAAAGCTTTTTTAATATAAAATAATTGTGGGTTATTTTCAGTTTTCTTGGAATTTTGTAGTAATATACATGCTCGTTTGTTTGATGGGATTTGCTAGCGTCCATTGCCTAGCATGCATCGCAGATGGTCTGTCGCATGTCGGCTGAGCCACCTCATGAATGAAGACAGAAGCTGCTGTAAAGTGAGCCTATGTGGCTGGTCCGACATGCAACAGACCATCTGCGATGGACCCTATGCGATGGACGCTAGCAAATCCCTTGTTTGATATTATGATTCGTAGGCATGTAACAATGAGAAGTGGAATGTGTTTACTATACAATGGTTACAATATAGAACTTCTAAAACTGGCAGAGGACTTTCTAGTAATGTGAATGTGAGTATGGTCTAACCATATATGTTAATTATCCACTTTCTAGTAATGTGAATGTGAGTATGGCCCTCGATTGCATGGCTCTCTATATGTATGTGCGTGATTTTTGACATTTTAGTCTGTGACTAACTTGAATTTTCTCTAATCAGGGAAATAACTCTGATCACCATTGATATCTTGGTGGAGACGTGTGATATTATTGGAAATCCTGAGATTTTTAGGGGACTTCACACAGCCTTCAATGCAAACTCGGTGTTTCCCCACGTGATCCTCAACAATTCTACAATCAACAGCCACAGCTGGGAGGGACACCCTTTCATTCCGTTCCAATTCTGGCTCCACCTCTCCGGACTTTCCCTTCTATAAGTGGAGGGGTGAACGTATCTGCTCTTTGCTCTCAAGTCAGGTTTATGTACCGAGAGTACGCAATTCTCAAAGCCGCATTCATAAGTATGCAGGAAGAATTCGATGAACGTGTGACATATGTACAGTAATCTTGGCCGTTGCTTTGGTTGGCTACAAAGATCATTCTGATAGGACTACCTCAACATCTGCTAAAAGTTATCTCTCTCAGGATCATTCCATTTTTCCCCTACGCATTTAGCATTAAAAATTGAAAAGGCGTGCGGCGGAACTAAGTCAAATGACGCACTTTTTAAGGTGTTGTTATGGCCTCAAACCATGAATTGTGAAATACTTGTGTCCTGTTTGTTTCGGTAGAGAGGTTGGTTCTTGGTTCTAGAAGACGATGCTTTATCCATGTCTATAATTGGAATTCTTGAAGGAACGTGTAGTCCAAAGAGTCTTTATTGCACTATTTATGATCGTAGTTTTTTATTTCTCTCTTTTTATACTTCTTCAACAGATTTATTGACCATTAGAAGATATATGAAATGGACAAGAGTTGGATGAACAAGAAAAGGTATAACGCGAATCATACGCTTGGTTAAATTTTCAAGTCCTGTTTATAGAATTTGTAAATTTTTTATAGATAACGCTAGTTTTATTGGATTATGTAGGAATACAGTTGAATATGTGAATGGGATAAAGGAATTTCTAATATATGCTTTCAATAACTGTGTTGATGGGAAGATCTTGTGCCCATGTACCAGATGTGTTTGCTCCTACCGGGTGAATGCTAAAACGGCAAAGGAGCATTTATTTTGGAGGGGAATGATGAAGAATTATACAACTTGCGTTTTCCATGGAGAAAAATCATCACATTATACCTCTACTAGCCGGAATAGTGTGGTTGAAGAAGAGGATTCGAATGACGACATGCATGAGATGTTGGATGACATGCAAGAAGCTATGCAAGGTAGAAATCCAACAAATGAAGATAGAGGGGAGGGGGGTGTTGATGAAGCAGGTCTTTCATTTTACAATTTGTTAAGGGACGCCGAACAAGAGTTGTACCCTGGTTCTAAGATGTTTACGAAGTTGTCTTTTATAGTTGAGTTGTTTCACATTAAGTGCTTATGTGGATGGAGTGATAAATCATTCAACATGTTACTAGATTTGTTAAAGCGTGCTTTTCCTGAGGGCGTATTATTGCCGAAGAACATGTATGAAACGAAGAAAATCATTCGGGAATTGGGACTCCATTACGACATGATTGATGCATGCCCGAACGATTGTATGTTATATTGGAGAGAGACCGCCAATCTTACCTCATGTTACAAATGTGGTATCTCGAGATGGAAAACGGTTGAGAACAACTCAGATAATGAGGGAATAGATTCGTGCAAGAAAGGAAAGAAAATTGCTGCAAAGGTTCTTCGCCATTTCCCTTTGAAACAAAGGCTTCAGATGCTATTCATGTCATCAAAAACAGCGGCCTACATGAGATGGCATGATGAGGGCAGGAAGGAAGACGGTGTATTAAGACATCCTGCTGATTCCCCAGCATGGCAAGATTTTGACGTACAACATGAAGGGTTTAGTTTGGAGACTCGCAATGTTCGTCTTGGGTTAGCAAGCGACGGGTTCAATCCATTCAGGACCATGAGCATTACACACAGCACATGGGCCGTCATTCTTATTCCTTATAATTTGCCACCATGGATGTGTATGAAGCAACCCTATATGATGATGTCTTTGCTTATCCCTGGCCCACATTCACCTGGTAATGCAATTGATGTGTACTTGCAACCTTTGATTGAAGAGCTTAAGGAACTTTGGGTGCATGGGGTGGATACTTATGACCACTCACGAAAGGAATCTTTTAGAATGCGTGCAGCACTTCTATGGACTATTAGTGATTTTCCCGCTTATGCTATGTTGTCAGGATGGAGCACTAAAGGGGAAAAGGCTTGTCCTTGTTGCAATGTTGACACATGTTCTCAGTGGTTGACCCATGGAAGGAAGTTTTGTTACATGGGCCACCGGCGATTTCTACCAGAAGATCATAAATTTCGAGCAAATAGAAACCAATTCAACGGTGAACAAGAATGGAGATCTCCACCAAGAAGGCTGTATGGTTCTGATGTGTTGAAGCAACTACAGGGCTTAAAATTCACATTAGGGAAGGGTCAAAAGAGGAAGAGACAAGAGAAATCGCCGAGGAAGAAAAAATTTCCGAAGAAGAAAAGTTCAACGGAGAATAAAAATTCACCGAAGAAGAAAAAATTACCAAAGATTACACTATTACTGGGGCCGAAAAAATGGGTGAAGAAGAAAAACCCACCGTGGAAGAAAAAAAGTATCTTCTTTGAGTTGCCATATTGGGAAACTCTTCTTTTGCCTCACAATCTTGATGTGATGCATATTGAGAGGAATGTGGGCGACAAAGTGGTCGGTACATTGTTGAATATTACAGGAAAAACAAAGGACACTGAAGAAGCTCGTCTCGATCTAGAAGAAATGTCTCTAAGGTCAAGGGATAGCTTCACGATGAGTAGGAAACAAAAGAAAATTTTTTGCGAAGTGTTAAAGCGAGTGAAGGTCCCAGATGGGTATGCTGCTAATATTTCAAGATGTGTCAATCTTGAATCACTGAAGATTTCAGGACTAAAGAGCCACGATTTTCATGTTCTGATGCAACAATTACTCCCATTAGCTATACGACCAACGTTGCCAAAGAAAGTCAGTTCAGTCCTCATTGATTTATGTAATTTCTTCAAGGAGTTGTGTTCTAAAGTTTCGACGGGAGAACAGTTCGAAAGACTATCATCTCAGATTGCCGTGACTCTTTGTTGTCTCGAGACTATATTTCCCCCTGGTTTTTTTGATATTATGGTGCACTTACCCATTCATTTAGCATATGAGGCTAAACTAGCTGGACCTGTACACTACCGCTGGATGTACCCCGTCGAGAGGTAAATATTATTAAGTCTATTAGTTGTCATTTTAATGGTAGTGTTTCAACGTCTAAAATAAAGATAAATCTATATCGTAACGTCACAGGTACCTCCTCACGCTAAAGTCATATGTGCGCAATAGAAGTCGTCCTGAGGGATCAATTGCAGAAGGGTACCTAGCGGGCGAATGCCTCACCTTTTGCTCGAGGTACTTGCAGAGTGTTGAGACACGTTTCAACCGACCATTGAGGAATGACGACAATAGGGCGCATGTAGCCGAAGAACATGTGTGGGGTGTGTTTTCCCACACAGGTCGTTTGTTTGGTGGTCCCAACATTGATGATCTAGATGAAGCCACATTGACACTAGCACATAGATATGTGTTAGACAACTGCAATGAGATCAGTGAATTCCATCTGTGAGTTAATTTCTCAACTTAGCAAATCTATCTAATGTTGTCGAATCGATTATATCACCTCTGAAACTTAGACATCTTTACAATTTATATGTAGTGCACATATCGATGCCATTCGGGAGCAACATCCCCGTGGCCAACAATGGGACATAGAACGCATTCATAATACAGAATTTCCGGAATGGTTTAAAGGCCAAGTAAGTAAATAATATAATAGTTTCATTGTAATCAAATGTTAATATGCACCTAATTAATTTTCATAGTATTGAAATGTTATGCTTAATTAATAGGTTCAGAAGTTGCGGGATGAGGGGAATGAGCCAGTGTCGAAAAATCTTCGGTGGTTGGCGCGTGGTCCATCACCAAGGGTAAAGAACTACAATGGTTGTCTCATAAACGGTTTTCGTTTTCATACCAAGATGCTCGAGAGGAAAAGGAGGACGCAGAATAGTGGCGTCATTTTGGTTGCGAGAACCCCAAACTATTCAAGTAGAAAAGACAAAAACCCCATTCATGCGGACAAAAGTTACTATGGTGTTTTGACAGATATTTTTGAATTAGACTATTGTGGAAGCAGAAAAGCACTGCTATTCAAATGTGAATGGGCTGACTATCAAGCTGATAGGGGTGTTAAGAAGGACCCCCTTGGATTCACCCTTGTCAATTTAAAGCATTGTCGCAAGGATGATCCTTTTGTGTTGGCAGCTCAAGTACATCAAGTTTTCTACGTACAAGATCCCACAAATATAGATTGGTATGTGGTTAAGAAGACGACACCTAGGGACTTCTTTGATACAGAAGAGGAAGAATGTAGGGATGATTTTGAGACTGTCGATGCGAGCGAGGCACCACTTACTGATGATCTTATAGATATTTGGGAAACGTCGGAGTGAAGATGGGGCATATATTGTTGCGATGTTTATATCTTTTTGTAATGAAGACACTTGTTTGATACTTAAGACATGTTTATGACAGTTGGTTCTAATACGCCGATTTTTGCCTTGTTTTGATTGTTGGAATTGATTGGAATACTTAAGCACACTTTTTATTATGGAAATATGTCGATTGTTTGCATTTTCTTTTCCCTTTGAGCCAATTTTGATGAACTATTTAGATTTTTTAGTACAGATTTCGACCACTGAATCTTGGCCAATTACATTGACAAAAATAATCAAGGAGGAAGCAGGCATTTCATATCCCCATCCACATTTTATGTAAGTGATTTAAAAACATATTATCATATTTTTCTTTATTCTTATGGTTATCTTGGTTCATTATTATGATAAATGAGCATGCATACTGTTATGATGAATTTTGTCCACTACAGCTTCACAGTATGAAAAGAGGCAGGGAGTTAAATATGTCACAGGTTCAAGAAGAGGGGGTCATCGAAGCCCAGGAATCCCATCAACATGACTCAATGGACTTACAACATGTGGCATCGGAACCCCAAGAGGAGACCTCATCGAAAAGTAAGAAAAAGAGAGGACCCACAAAATTGGACTATTTATTCAAGATGGAAGGTCGCTTTACTGTGAAACTAAATGCATACAACCAAGTAGTTGGAAAAAATGCTGGCAAATGTGGAAAGTTCTTGGGTATTATTGCTAAGACTGGGACTTTACTACCCATTGACGTGTTTTCTTGGAAAAATATGCCGGAATCTAATAAAGAGGATGCATGGAGTACATTATTGGTATGTATTAGGAGATAAAGTTGATTATCCTTCTATAGTGAATATATTATTTTATCTTATGCTGTAACTATATCTTAACCATGCCACTTTTAATTTTGATATATGTAGGAAAAGTTTGATGTTCCAGAAGATGGAAAAGAATGGGCGATGAGCCAATTAAATGAAAAATGGAAGGACCACAAGTACCAACTAAGAAGAAAATACTTCAATGAAACAAGTGATGAAGTGATTTTTCCACCTCAGCCTAATAAGATTGTCGAGTCACAATACATTAAGTTGTGGGAACATTGGAAGAGTGATGAGTTCAAGGTATTTATATAGTTCTTAATTAACTATTGAAAGGGTGATTTTCTTAATGATATTGGAAGGGTGACCTTCCCAACTAATTAGACTATGAACTCGATATTGCAGGCTCAAAGCACAAAAAATACTTCAAATCGCAATCAGTCTTGGACACCACATACGGGTGGATCTAAGGCATTCGCTGTTATTACCGAGGAAATGGTAACTTTTAATTTGAATATTTGTTCTTTCTTGAATTTGCAATTGATCTTAATTAATAAACCTTAATTTTTCTTCTATGTTGATGATAGGAGGAAAAGACGAAGAAACCATATGGGTGGGATGAATTATGGATCATGACCCATACTCACAGTGATGGGACCTTTGTTGAAAATTCAAGCGATGCTATTGTATGTTAATAATGTGCATACCAAACGGTTCACTTTCATTCCTCACTTGTTGATAAGGCAGTCTTTAACAATTTATTTGCATTCTTATTGTAGGCAAAAATACGCGAGCTTCAGGAAACACAACCAATGGAGATCTCACAGTGTAACCTGGCTTCCAAAGACGACATCCTCAGCAAAGCTTTGGGTCCGGATAAACATGGTCGTGTTCGTTGTTTAGGGCCGGGCCCAACCCCATCTTCTCTATGGGGGAAAAAACCCCGTCGTGAGACAAGTAAGTCTAGATGTGAGGTATTAGAGAAGGAATTAGCCGCGATGAAAGAGGAGATGAGGCAGATGAAAGACATATTCATGCAAAATGTAAGTATTCATAGTTATATTATGGTTTATATTTGTTGGGAAGTGATATATCCGCTCCTTTTATGTATATGGCATACAAATGTATGATTTTTTTATTAATTAATGGTAGGGTATTATTGGAGGGGAACATAATTCACCGAATCAACTGCACTCGTCTGTTGCAAGTCGCATTGATCAGCCTAATGCTATGGACAGTCCTCCTATTACTCCTCATATTGTTCTTCCTACTCACGTTGCTCCCCTTTCCGCTCCTATTGACTCTAGTATTCCCTCTGTTCTTCAAAGGCCTCTTTTTGTTCCTGCTACTACTAATTCTCCAATTGCTCTTCCTACCAATCTTCATGTTCCTATTGCTCGGCATACCACTCTTGTTGGTGCTAACACTCCTCGTGCTTCACCTCGGACTAAGGCTCGTAATAACCAGGTATTTATATTTTTTGTTGTGCAAGTTTAAGTACATGATAGTTCTTATTACTGATTGAATGAAGTTCTTATGTGCACCATATTTATGATTTAATTATTTTCAGATTCAGCATACCGCTCCTGTTGCTGCTAAGACTCCTCGTTCTTCACCTCAGACTAAGGCTCGTAATAACCAGGTATTTATATTTTTTTTGTTATGCAAGTTTAAGTACATGATAGTTCTTATTACTGATTAAATGAAGTTCTTATGTGCACCATATTTATGATTTAATTATTTTCAGATTCAGCATACCGCTCCTGTTGCTGCTAAGACTCCTCGTTCTTCACCTCAGACTAAGGTTCGTAATAACCAGGTATTTATATATTTTTTGTTATGCAAGTTTAAGTACATGATAATTCTTATTACTGATTAAATGAAGTTCTTATGTGCACCATATTTATGATTTAATTATTTTCAGATTCAGCATACCGCTCCTATTGCTGCTAAGACTCCTCGTTCTTCACCTCAGACTAAGGCTCGTAATAACCAGGTATTTATATTGTTTTTGTTATGCAAGTTTAAGTATATGATAGTTCTTATTACTGATTGAATGAAGTTCTTATGTGCACCATATTTATGATTTAATTATTTTCAGATTCAGCATACCGCTCCTGTTGCTGCTAAGACTCCTCGTGCTTCACCTCAGACTAAGGATCGTAATAACCAGGTATTTTTTTTTTTTTTGTCCAAGTTTAAATATATGGTAGTTCTTATTAGTGAATGAATGAAGTTCTTATGGGCACCATATTTATGACTTAATTGTTTTCAGATTCATGTATGTATTCCCTGTAAGTTGATGAATTTTGAAGGCGATGCTGTGGCAAAAGGGTTCCTCAAAAGTGAAGATCCCAACCAAATTGTAGGGGGAAAAAAATTGGGTGAGGGATGGTGTGAAGTAACGATCAATGGAGGTATATCCTGAAAAGCAAAGTTGCCAAGATCGTATGGAAAACTTAAAGTCATCGGCGATGTCTTAGGAAGTAACGTTGCTTGGCCTCGTGCATTTGTAAGTGTATAATTTGTTTTGAAAGGCAATTTAAATTCTTAAAATGGGTTTACTTTATATGCATTTGTTCATTTATACATGGTATGTGTTTGTAGGTTAAATTGTTAACTCGCAAATGATAATTGGAATTGACGAGATGATGAAGAGGAGATGAAGAAGATGATGAAGAGAGGAGAAGATAAAGAATGTTGACCAATATATAATATTTTGTTTTGATATGGTTGGGAACAATGTAGCTACTATTTTGTTTTGATGTGGTTGGGCACTTTGTTTTTATGTGGATGGGAATAATATAGTATTTTGTTTTGATATGTGGTTCGGAACATATATTGTAGTATTTTATTGATGGAACAATTATAAGATGTTAGCTATGGACGAATCGTGAATTCATAAATATTCTAAATTTAGATAACTTTTTTTTATTTTTATATGTTGTGGGAAATGGGTGTTATAATAGAAATTTTGATAATATGTTTAGATTGTTTGTGGAAAGTACATGTATCATATAGGTCACAAGAAATGGTTATTTATAATGGATTTTAAAAAAAAAAATTGAGAAGTCTATCCCTACAGATTTTATTTTGCATTTATGCAGGGAAAGAACCTTTTAGCTACGGCTGAGTTTAACTTATCTGTAGGGAAAAGTGCCTTTTTCCTACTTTTTTCCTGAAAATATGTAGGGAAAAACTCCTTTTGCCTACTTGTTTTTTACCAATCCGTAGGGAAATCCCTCTTTTCCCTACGGTTTTTTAAATTTTAGTAAGGAAAACTAATTGGAAAAAATATTTTACCTACAGTTTTTATATATTCCGTATGGAGAAACACCATTTTAACTACGGATTTTATGAAACACCGTAGGGAAAATCACATTATCCCTACGGATGTTCTGGATATTTAGTAGGGATAAACACACCTTTACCTACGGCGTTATGCATTTACGTAGGGAATGTTCAACACTTCCCCTACGGATTATTCCGTAGGTAAAAGTAGTATATCCCTACGGCACACAAAATCCGTAGGGAAAAGGCTTTCCCTACCCCCACCTAGCCTACGGAAGGTGGGATGGGCAAAATCCGTAGGGAAAGGTCTATCCCTACGGAGTTTGATACTTTTCCCTACGGTTTTTTCCGTAGGGAAAGGCCGGTTTTGTTGTAGTGGCATCAAGTTTTCCCTATCCGACGGTGACGGCTAAGGCCTAAGGTATGCTCTCTCTCTCTCTCTCTCTCTCTCTCTCAAACCCCCTATTGAATATGGCAGTACTTGTATGGCTTGTGTGCTGAAAATGGTAGCAAAAATTGACATGGTTTTGGGGCCTAAAAAGATTTCATGATCATGATTTTTTATTTTTTTTGGATCTAGGGTTTCATGATCAAGGTTGTGGGTTATTTTTGACTGGATTATACCTATTGAATTGAATGGATTCCTGCTTGCTGAAGTTTTTGAATTTTCTGGATCTCTGCATATTTCAAGTGCATTTTTTCAATTTGAGTTCCAAAATTTCTTCAAAATAGGATAATTCTGAGTGTATTTAGTTCTAATAATGTTGAATGTTTCACATTCAATTGCTCATGATTTTGAACTTCAATAATTGTGTAATTTTTTTTTCTCCAAGCTGTCTCTGAGAGATACATCCTTGAATTTTTCCTAATCTAATTATAAATTTCATGAAAGTATCTTAGTGAGTTCAAGATCACTTCATTTTCTAAAATCTATTTGTTGTGCATTCTTTAATTTTAAGAAGCTTATGGAATTATTATTTCCCATGATTATATTTTTGGCCTTTAATTAACAAATCCGTAACATTTGTGTTTCTTTTGTGCTTAGTTTTGAGGATTATTTCTCAATTGTTGAGATCTAATAGATATCCACATTTTCCTATCTCCATGTGTCAACAAAATTGAAAACCTGTTTATCAAGTGTTAAAAAAAAAAAAAAAGGAAGAAAAATATTGAAAGCTTGTTCTAAATATCATTTTACTACGTGTTATTATCATTTTCTATTTTGTCTCTAAAATTCAAAAGAGACTAGCTACTATTCAAATTTCCAATCTAATGTTTTATGTCTATCTCTTTTGGCACACTTAAAAGTTGTTGTGAGTCACCCACTGAGGCCCAGATTATTACAACCGATCGTGACTGCGAAACTGATTGTTGGACTCAAATTTAAACATAATTTTGATTCCAATAATCGGTTGGGCACTCATAATTGGGTGTCATAATCTTAAACGAACAGGGCCTAATTGTGCCTTGGTGTGAATATATGAATTTGTTTTGATTTTGCATATAAAATCGAAAATGTAGGAGACTTAGGTTATATTTTTGTGTTTGGGACTTAAATCTAAGAATTAGGTTTCGGATAGTATTAATGTGGATTGTCTGTTGAAAATGAGTTTATTAGGAAAAATGATTAACTATTTCGGTGGATATTATAATAATATTTTATTGAACTCAGATTTACATTTACTTTTGAGTCCAATACTTGGCTTGGGACTCACAATCCGTTCTCAAAATCTAAAACAAACGCCCCCTAAACCTTAAGGTTGTGTTTGGATGATTGAAATCAGGAAAAAGAGTCGATGAGGAAAAAATAAAATAAGAAAGATGATTCCTAGACTCAAGGGCGCCCTTGCAAAATAGAGAGGAAAGGGCACTCCATTGGTCCATGTCATTTTTACTCAACCGGGATTTTTTCCCTTTTAGCACATATATTATGATGTGGACCAATTGGAGCACCCTTTCGGCTTTATTCTGTAACGGCACCCTTAAGTCTAGCGTTCCACAATAAAAAAAGAATTAAAAAAAAAAGAGAGAGAGAGGAAAGATAGACTGAAGGGCGCCTTGGCAAAAAACCAGTTACAAGGACACTCCTATTGCTCCTTATAAGCAAAGTGCATTGATGATTACAGTTGTCAACGTTATTTTCATATTTCTTTTGTGTAACTTTCTTGCTGGGGACCAATGAGAGTTATGTTTTTGGAAGGGTGCCCTTCAGTCTATCATTCCTCTAAAAAAAATCTAATAAAAATTTCATTCCGAAATAACATCTTGCTTTGTACCTCTAATTCTCTTCTGTTGTTTTTTCCAACCAGTCATGCGGAATTGCAACGGGAACGCACGCGAAATCCAGATATATCTTGATGGATAGGGGTACGCCTATTGTTGGGTTCATAAAATCTTTGCCGATAGTGAGAGCATACTTTGGAGCATTATAAATAGAGGAATGCCAAACTAAAGGGCGTTCTTGCAAATATCAGCTAAAAGATCTTCCCCATCCAAGAACATTAATACCAAGAGCAAAAATGGCCTCTTCAATAGCAACAACAACTCCTCATCTAAGCGTCTTACCAACGAAGAATTGAGGCTAGAGAGGGAGATTATTAGGATAATCGATAGTGGGAATACCGAGTACCTAAACCCTAATTCTCCTCAGGGCGTTATAATTGGTGATCACCATATATACATTGCATTCCATGTTGATAGGAATTCAGACTATCCGGTGTGGCTAGGGCTGCAACTCGGGTCGGGTTTGAAGAACCCAACCCTACCCGAGAAATATCTTGGGTCGGGTCGGGTCGGGTTTTTTTCCAAAAAACCCACGATTCCCAAACCCGGCCTACCCATGATAAATATCGGGTCGGGTCGGGTCGGATTTTTAAACGTTGACGCAATTTTTTAAGGAAAACTCTTGTTTGGCAAGGCAACTCAACTCATATAAGTAGAAAAACTCAAGCATGGCAAACTCTATAGTGCATTAACTAATAACTAGTCCAAATAGAATAAATTGATGCATTACCATTTGAAAATGATTATACTCATATGAGATAAACAACAAACTATTTAGTTGAAACTTGAAACCATAGAGCTAAAGGGGGGAAACGAACAAAAGATGGAAATAGTCCCTGTGATTGCGTGCGTGCGTGAGTTTTACTTTTAAGTTTTCACTTTTAAAGTAACAAAGTTTTAGAGAGAAAAAAATACACATTATAACTTAAGTAACTCGGGTTGGGTCGAGCCCCTTCAAACCCGGCTCGAACCGAGATTCATGCGGGCTTTTGGATCGTAGATCCGGCTAGACCCGAAACCCGAGAAACATGAACCCAACCCAAGCTATTTTCGGGTTGGATCGATGCGGGTCTTGTAAAACCCGACCCAAGTTGCAGCCCTAGGTGTGGCAGTGGCACGACCACATTATCCTCTCCGATGAGGAGAATGGGTATAGGCGGGAACACATTTATGGACATTATTATGAGAGATTGGATTCCTAATTCGGTATGAATGACGGAAACGAGAATTACGATGAGGAGAATAAGAAATGAAGCCGAGCCATGAATTTGGGGCTGGGCTATCTAATTGGCGATGCAAGTTCGTTCAGTGGTAGGATTCTTGACCGGAATCGGAATGTGGGTTCGTCATCGAAATAAAGTATAGGGTTTTTTTTCTGTATTTTTTTGTATTTTTTTATTTACCGGAGGGGCTGGTTTGCGGTTGTATTTTGTTTGTGATGGGGGGTTAAAAATACCCTTGTTGGGGTTTCCTTAATTTTACAGTTTTCTCTTAAATGGGATTAATATATTTGCCCCCATATAAAGGTTTTTTTATATGAATTAATTTTGGTTTTTTTTCGGTTTCTGGGAATTTTGTAGTAATATGATATTAACATTCATAGGCATGTAAAGATGAGAAGTGGAAGAACTTTGCCGGAATGTGAATGTGAGCATGGTCTAACCATATGTGTTAATTATCAATATTTATGGTTAGATAATAGAACATATTTTGACTGGCAGGAACATTTTCTTGAAATGTTGATGTGGGTATTGTATAAACAAATTCGTTAAAATTATATTCAGCGTGGAGTTTGGAGATTCTAATTTTAGGTAAACACTTGTGATTCCAGTTCACTAGAACTAGTATTCTAGTTTTTGAGGGCACAACCTATTTAGGCTCTGGCCCATCTAATGGACGGTTTGGATCATCCTATGGTGTGGGCCATACCACACTTTTTAATAAAGTGAGGAGTGTGATCATCAAAATATGGTAGTAGTGATATCATTTCCTTTTTTTTTAATAAATAAATGAATTATGGTTTATTTTCAAGGATTTTGTAGTAATTTGCATGTCCATTTGTTTAATATTAAGATTCATGGGCATGTAAAGATGAGAATTGGAAGGTGTTTACTTGTACTAGTGTATGGTACTATGGTTGGATTGTAGGACTTCTAAAACTGCAGAGCATGGTATAAACATAGGTATTACTACTATAAATTTCATTGTTACTTTGTTATGCGCAAGGATATACGCTTAAATACCCAAGAAAATATAAAGTATGCACCTTCCTCTTGTTTTTCTTGTTTGCTATTAGTGTTCATCACGGCTATATTGCATTTTTTTTTCAGACCCTTGCGTAAAGCACTAAATAGTCGGCAATATGTGAATGTCTAATAAAACGTTGAATAGGAGAATAACTCATGGGTATTTGCAATTGATCTAATGAGCCTCACAGCCTCACAGGGCGACTCCGTGAGGCTTACAAAAAAGTTAAACAGTTGTTCACTTGTTTGAAGTTACAAAGGACTTTATTTTTAGCAATGCATTTATGATAGACAAAGGTTCACTTGGTTTCTTTTAAGGATTTGTCATCCATCTCATCCATAGATGGTATGACACTTGGAAATTCACTGTTCAGTAGGTGAAGGTGCCCCTTTTGGGAGCTAATGATGGAGAACCCTCTTTTTTTTCTGAAATCACGAGCTTCTTCGTTGCTTATTAGAGGTTTGTACACCTATGGTTGTCAAAATTCGGCTTGCCATTTGGAATTAACGCACTCATCATTATGGGTCACACGAACCTTCAATGATGTGAGGGAAACAATGTGGGGATGGCTCTTTTGGTCTCTTCAGCCATAACATTGACGAGTGAATTGAAATACTGTGGACAAAAAAGGCCACAAAAAGTTATGCTATGCCACTCCAAAATATTTGCAAGAGTGTAACGCTTCCCCTGTCAAGTTGGTGCATGAATATCTATTGCATTCGTAGGTGTTAACTTACCAACTTCTCCAAAAGCTTATACTTTAACAATAGGGAAACCGATTCAGAAAGTATGTGATAGCTCGTCGATTACCATAAATTATGTCCATAAATGTTAAAGTAACGCCATCTCCAACAGCATAAGCTTATGGAGTAACTGGTAGTTTCACATGGTATCAGAGCAAAGGTCCTTAGTTCAAACCTCCCAGATAACAAAAATACACATGCAATGGCCATACCCAAAAGAGGGACACATGTGCCACGTGTAAGCCAACCCTAGAAAGAGGGGCCACACGTGAGGGGGAGTGTTAAAGTAATGCCATCTCCAACAACTTAAGTAACCGGTAGTTTCAAAATAAATTAATGAATGTTCCCTTTTTAATAATTTTTAGTGTATTACATATCATATAGGCTTAGAAATAGTCAAGTCAAAAACTTGTTTTCTGTTTCTTAATGAATTATGTAGAACATCTTTAATCCATGTACAAAGTCCAACACTCAAAAGGGAAAAGGAGAAGGAAGAGAGAAAGAAGAAAATTATCTCTAATTGATCAACTTTGGAGGACTGAAAATGTTTTATTTTATTTGTTGATTGAGGGAATATTAGGGTATTTAATTCAGTTTAAGGAACTTTTTTAAAATGCAGAAATTAGAAACAAGAAATCTGAAATTTAAAATATGATCTCCCCAATTTCAAATACGACCGTTGTATCAATCTAAAATTTAGACCGATGCGGTTCAACACTAAGAAAATCAACCACGTCCTATTTCAATTCATATCCTGGTTCCCTATCAACTCAATGTAAAAAATTAAAATAAAAATTTGATTTAAAAAAATCTAATAAAATTTTCATTCTGGAATCAGAATACCACATCATGGAGCGGGAAACACATTTCCCCTTTAATTCTGCTCTGAAGTCATTTCTAACCCTAATTCTGTTCATTTTTCAAACTAATTAGAGTTATCTAGAATCAGAATCAGAATTGGACCCCGATTCCAGTGCCTCATTCTTGCAATGGAATCACAAGCGAATTATATATCTTGGAGGATACGAGTAAGTTAATTCCAATGCCTTCGAAACACACCCGAAATCCTTAACATATCTTTGTTGATTCGAGTATGCTATTCGTGCAATCTAAAAAAATCCTAAAATATATTTGTTCAATTTGCCATTTTTTGCAGGGATGGCGCATTATAAATAGCTTCACCATCAAAAGTGAGGAGAAACAAAGCACAATGAGTTCTTCATCGGACACCAACAACCTCTCCTTCGACCCTCCCTTTCTCAAAACCAATTCCTTTCCTTCCCCTGTCAGAGTGGAAGATTTCCGGCAAGAAACCATCCTCATTCCTTACATTCCCCAATCTTTATACAAACCCTATAATTGAGCAAATTATGACGACATAAGAATGGCCATATATGGAATCTGACCACTAAGCGAACTCGTATCTCCGATCAGATTGCCCAGCCCCAAATTCATGGCTCGGCTCTGTTTTTTATTCTCCTCCTCATCATTCTCGTTTTTGTCATTACCGCCAAATTTGAAATCCACTCTCTCATCATAATGTCCGTAGAAATACTCACACATATACCCATTTTGGTCATCGAAGAGGATTATGTGGCCGTGCCACTGCCACACCTGATGGTCTAAATCCCACTCATCACAGAAAGCAATGTATATATGGTGATCTCTGATTGTAACGCCCTGAGGAGAATTAGGGTTTAGAGTCTCGGTCTTCCCACTATCGATTATCCTAATATTCTCCTTCTCTAGCTTCCATTCTTCGTTGGCAAGACACTGGAGGTAGTCACAGGAGGAGTTGTTGTTGCTGTTGTAAGAACCCATATTTGCTATGTTATTAATGCACTTGAATGGGAGCCCTTGTAGCTAATATTTGCAAGGGCGACTTTAAAGTGACATTCCTCAATATATAATGCTCCAAAATATGCTCTCGCTATCGGTAAAGATTTTACCTCTATCCACGAAGATACGGGTAAGGCCCTGCTTGTTTTGCATTCTTAGCAGAGCGAGTGGGGGCAATTGAACCCCTGGAAATTTTTGGATGAGTCATACCTACTTACTTAAAATGTCAAAATTACCTTTACCCCTCTTCGATTTTTAATTTACTACAAAGAGAGACACAATTCTAATTCATTTCCAAAACCCATTAGCGGAAAATTTTCCTTTGCAAAATTGATCTCCACTCCCATCTCTTCGATTTCCCCTCTCTCAAGGCGTCTAGTTTTCCCTATCGACGGTGACGGCTAAGCCCTAAGGTATGCTCTCTCTCTCTCTCTCTCTCTCTCTCTCTCTCTCTCTCTCTCTCTCTCATATGGTAGTTCTTATATGGCTCGTGTGTTGAAAATGGTAGCAAAAAATGACATGGTTTTGGGGCTTAAAAAGATTTCATGATCATGGTTTTCCTTTTTCCGGATCTAGGGTTTCATGATCAAGGTTATGGTTTATTGATTTTACCTATTAAATCGAATGGATTCCTTCTTGATGAAGGTTTTGAATTTTCTGGATCTCTACATAATTCAAGTGCATTTTCTCAATTTGAGTTCCAAAATTTCTTTAAAATAGGATTCTTCTGAGTTTTTCTTATTTCTGATAATGTTGAATGTTTCAGATTCAATTACTCTTCATGATTTGAACTTTAGTGATTGTGTACTTTTATTTTTCTCTAGGCTTTCTCTGAGAGATACATCTCTGAATTTTTCCTAATCTAATCATAAGTTTCATGAAAGTATCTTAGTGAGTTCAAAATAACTCCATTTTCTAAAAGCTTTTTGTTGTGCATTCTTTAATTCTAAGAAAGCTTATGAAATTATTATTTCCCATGACTATGCTTATTGATCTTTAATTCACAGATCTGTAACATTTGGGTTTCTATTGTGCTTAGTTTTGAGGACTATTTCTCAATTGCTGAGATGTAATAGATATCCACATTTTCCTATCTCTGTGTCTCAACAAAATTGAAAACCGGTTTATCAATTGTTCAAAAAGAGAAAAAGAAAATTATTGAAAGCTTGTTCTAAATATTATTTTGCTACGTGTTATTCTTATTTTCTCCTTTGTTTCAAAAATTCAAAAGAGACTCCTATTCAAATTTCCAATCTAATGTTTTGTGTCTTTCTCTTTTGGCACACTCAAGTTTTTGTGAGGCACCCACTAATTGTGCCTTTGCGTGAATATAAGAATTTGTTTTGATTTTGTATATAAAATCGGAAATGTACGAGGCTTAGGTTAGGTTTTTGTGTATGGGACTTAAATCTAAGAATTAGGTTTCTGATAGTATTAATGTGGATTGTCAGTTGAAAATGACAGTTTATTAGGAAAAGCTATTAGCTATTTTGGTGGATATTATAATAATTTATGGATTATTGTATAAAAACCATTGTCCACCCCTGCTCGAGCAAATTCCTAGCCTGGCGTGTGTCCAAAACTGATTACTAGACTCAAATTTACATTTACTTTTGAGTCCAATAATAGGTTTGGGACTCACAATCTGTTATCAAAATCAAACGGGGCCTAAACCTTATGCTTTATTTGGATTGCCAAAATCAGGAATATATTGGAGTCGATGCCCTATTTCAATTCCTAATCAGGTTCCAATAAACTCAATGTAAAATATTAAAATAAAAAAGAGGAATTCTAGATTCAAGGGCGCCCTTGCAAATAGAGCGAAAAGGGCTCTCCCTTTGGTCCACATCATGTTTGCAACCCAGATTTTTTCCTTTTAAGCACATTTAAATGATGTGGACCAATTGGAGGAACCTTTCAGCTTTATTTTGCATGGGCGCCCTTGAGTCTACTGTTCCTCAATAAAAAACTAATTCTAAAAAAGAGAAAGATAGACTGAAGGGTGCCTTGCAAAAAAACCAGTTACAACGGTGCTCTTATTGCTCCTTATAATCCAAGTGCATTGATGATTACAGTTGTCAACGTTGCATTTTTTTTGGGAAATATTATCAGCACTACTGTATTTTGATGAGGGGCACTCCTCACTTTATTAAAAGTACGGTATGGCCGCACCATAGGATGATCCAAAACCGTCCATTAGATATACCAAAGTATAAATAGGTTGTGCCCCAAAAATTATTTTCATAGGTTGATCCTAACCCTCCTATCTATAGAGGTTTAGGATCAACCCTCTATTATTCATATCAGAGGGTTAGGATCAGCCTATGGAAATTATATTTGGGGCACTACCTATTTAGACTGGCCCATCTAATGGATGGTTTGAATCATCCTATGGTGCGGACCATACCATACTTTTAATAAAGTGAGGAGTGTCCTCATCAAAATACAGTAGTGCTGACAACATTTCCCTTGTTTTTGTGCAATTTTCTTGCTGGGGACCAATGAGGGCGCCCTTGTGACTGGTTTTTTGCAAGGGTGCCCTTCAGTCCATCATTCCTCTCAAAAAAATCTAATAAAAATCTCATTCCTCTCTGAAATAACATGGAAGAAACAGATTCCAACATTTCCCCTTTCATTCTGCTTATTTCTATTCTACCTCTAATTCTGTTCGTTTTTTTTTTCCAACCAGCCATGACTCAAGAGGAATTGCAATGGGAACGCACGTGAAATCCAAATATATCTTGTTGGATACGGAAACCCACGCCAAATCCTTACATATATCTTCATAGATACGGGTTATGCCTATTCTTGCCATCATAAAATCTTTCCCGATTGTGAGAGCATAATTTCGCCCACTATTAATCGAATGCCAAACTAAAGGGCGCACTTTCAATTGTCAGCTAAAAGAGCTCTCCCATAGTCCCTCCCAAGTGCATTAATAACCTACCAAACATGGCTTCTTACAACAGCAACAACAACACCACCTACTGACAGAGGCTTACCAACGAAGAATGGAGGCTAGAGAGCGAGATTATTCGAATAATCGACAGTGGGAAGACCGAGTCTCTAAACCCGAATTCTCCTCAGGGCGTTACAATTGGAGTTCACCATATCTATATTGCATTCTATGATGAGAGGGCTTCAGACTATCGGGTGTGGCAGTGGCACGGACACATAATCCTCTCCGATGACCAAAATGAGTATAGGCGTGAATACATTTACGGTCATTATTATGAGAGAATGGAATTCAAATTCGGCGGTAATGACGAAAATGAGAATGACGATGAGGAGAATCAGAAACGGAGCCCAGCCATCAATTTGGGGCTGGGCAATCTGATTGGCGATGCTGTGAGTTCGTCTAGTGGTCAGATTCTTCACCGGAATCGGAATTTGGGTTCATCATCTAAATAAGCTATAGGGTTTTCTCTCTCTATTTTTTCGATTTACTGGAGGAGGTGGTTTGAGGTTGTATTTTGTTTGTGATGGGGGGTTAAAAACACACTGGTTGGGGTTTCCATAATTTTACAGTTTTCTCTTAAATGAGATTAATAAATTTGTCGCCATATAAAGGTTTTTTTTGTATAAATTAATTTTGGTTTATTTTCAGTTTCTTGGAATTTTGTAGTAATATGCATGCTCGTTTGTTTGATATTAACATTCATAGGCATGTAAAGATGAGAAGTGGAAGAACTCTCCTGGAATGTGAATGTGACCATGGTCTAACCATAGGTGTTACTTATCCACATTTATGGTTAGATAATAGAACATATTTCGACTGGCAGGGACATTTTTTTGGAATATTCCCACAACTTCTCTATAATAATTTGGAGATTTATTCGAGTTGCCTTGACCTAGATCCAAATATCAATGCTGAAAATTCCAGACGTTGATGATAATAGTTGTATGAAAAGATCTCTTATTTAGCGAGAACATTTGCTTGTAATACTAACATTAAGTTACAAGTTGGGAGAGATGCTTAAATGCCCAAGAAAAGATAAAGTTCCCAACTTCCTCTTGTTTTTCCCTTTTTTGTTATAAGATTTCATCATGGTTATACTGCATTTTTCCAGACCCTTGTGTATAGCACTAAATAGCTGTCAGTGTTTGACTTGTTAATGTCTAATAAAACGTTGCATTGGAGAATAACACATAGTTATTTGCATTTGAATTAGTTCCTGGCACCACAAGATAATGGCCACCAAGTCATTCATCAATATACAACCGTTGGGGTGGGTTTGAGGTTGTATTTGGTTGTGATGGGGTTCAAATCGGTAACACCTTGGTTGGGATCTTTCATCCGGATTTTGATTTTTAATCGGATTAATATGTTTGTCCCCACAATACCAATTTTTTTAATACATAAATGAATTATGGTTTATTTTTAATTTTTTGGGATTTTGAAGTAATTTGAATGTCCATTTGTTTAATATTAAGATTCGTGGGCGTGTAAAGATGAGAATTGGAAGGTGTTTACCTGTACATATGTATGTGGTACTATGGTTAGATTGTAGAACTCTCTAAAACTGCAGAGCATGGTATAGCCATAGTTATTACTACTATAAATTTCATTATTGTTGGAAATTAATTCGTGTAGTGGTTGAGAAGAAGATAAGAAGATGCTTCAAGGCGTGTAAACGCTCTCCTTAAGACGATATTCACCCCCACCAGTAGTGTGCAGGGAGGTATATATGCTTAGATGCCCAAGAAAATATAAAGTTTGCAACCTCCTCTTGTTTTTCCCTTCTTTGCTATTAGCGTTCATCACGGCTATAGTGCATTTTTTTCAGACCCTTGTGTAAAGCGCTATATAGTCGGCAATATGTGAATGTCTAATAAAACGTTTGCATAGGATAATAACTCGATCATGGGTATTTGCGAATGATTAAGTTGTTCCTGGCACTACAAGATAATGCCAACCAAGTTGTTCACTTGTTTGAAGTGATGAAGGACTTTATTTTGGGCAATGCATATATGATAGACAAAGGTTCACTTGGTTTCTTTAGATTAAGGATTTGTCTTCCATAGATGGTATGACACTTGGAAATTCATTGTTCAGTAGGTGAAGGTGCCCTTTTGGGAGCTAATGTTGGAGAACCTTTTTTTTTTTTTTTTGTCCACGAGCTTTTTCGTTGCTTATTAGAGGTTTGTGCACATATGGTTGTCAAAATTCTGCTTGGCATTTGGAATTAACCCACTCATCATTATGGGTCACACAAAGCTTAATGTTCTCTATGGCAATCAATTTTAAAAATGGGCAGCATGAGGGTCTTAAGCTATGATGTGAGGGAAACAATGTGGTGATGGCTCTTTTGGTCTCTTCAGCCATATATATCAGTGACGAGTGAAATGCTGTGGACAAAAAAAGGCCACAAAAAGTAATGCTATGCCACTCCAAGATATTTGCATAGAATGGTACTCCTAAAATTGCAGTGTCTAACACTTCCCCTGCTCGAGTTGGTGCACGAATTTCTTTTTGTTTATTGCATTCATAGGGAACCCTATTCAGAAAAAGGGCCACAAAAAGCAATGCTATGTCATTCCAAAATATTTGCAGAGAATGGTACTCCTAAAATTTCAAAAGCGCAACACTTCCCCCCTCAAGTTGGTGCATGAATATCTCTATGTATATAAGTATATTGCATTCATAGGGAACCCGATTCAGGAAGATATGATAGCTGGTTCCATAAAATTTCAAAAGAGACTCCTATTCAAATTTCCAATTTAATGTTTTGGGTCCTTTTCTTTTGGCACACTCAAGTTGTTGTGAGCCACCCATTAATTGTGCTTTGGCTTGCATACAAGAATTTGTTTTGATTTTGTATATAGAACCGGAATATGGAAGGCTCAGCTTAAATTTTTGAGTTTGGGACTAAAATCTAAAAATTAGGTTCATGGTAGTATTAATATGGATCGTGTGTCAAAAATTGTAATTTATAAAGAAAATGATTAATTATTTTGTTGGAAATTACAATAATTTATTGATTATTGTATACAAACCATTGTCTACCTCTCACGGAGCAAATTCCTAGCGTGATGTGAGTCCAAATATATCTTGCTAGATGCGGAAACCCACGCGAAATCCAAATATATATCTTGCTAGATCCGGAATCCCAAGCCAAATCCAAATATATCTTGCTAGATACGGAATCCCACGCCAAATCCAAATATATCTTACATATATCTTCGTGGATACGGGGATGCCTTTTCTTGGCATTTGGACTTATATATATATATATATATATATATATATATATATATATATATATATATATATATATATTGAGAAATGGCCAAAGAAAGGACACGCTTGCAAATATCAGCTAAAAGGAGAGCAAACATGGGTTCTTACAACAACCACCATAACCCCTCCTGTAACAACCTTCAAAGGCTTGGCAATGAAGAATCGAAGCTGGAGAGGGAGATTATTCGAAGAATTGATAGCGGGAGGACCGAGACCCTTAACCCTATTTCTAGGGAGGGTGTTACTATTGGAGATCACTGCATATGTGTTGGATTCCATGAAGAAAGAGATTATCGGGTGGGGCAGCAGCAAGGCCTTATAATGGTTGGTCCCTAGCAAATTTCATCTTTTAGTAGTTTTTGAGTATTAAAATGGCAGTTTCATTTTCTTGGATTGATGATCAAGAACAAATTTTACCTTCATTTAAAATGACTTTGCATTACTGCATATGATTATCTTCCCATTTATTTCAAATGACTTTGTATTAGTTTATGGAGAAAAAATACTAGGGAATTTAAATACTAATGTCTCTCCATCTTTTTTGCAGGGGACTTCCTTTAGTATCTGTCGGCGAATAGGAGATAAACAGGTGTTTTCTTTTGCGAGCGTTGTTTGGCATGGATTACGCAACTGTTCAATGCATTCTCTTAGCACCCCATTCTGCTCCTGCAACTCCTCCACAAATTCATTGAAATGAGCTGCTCATCAGAAATGGAAAAGCATTAGAAAAATTCCAAAACAGGAATAAATAAAAATTAAGTATCGAAGAAAAGTTTTTGGCAAGCCAAATAAAGCTTATGGTAGGTTCATTTGGGAGAAGTATAGAACTGCACCCATATGTATTACACCACAAACATCAAAGTATTGAAGACTTCTCCCCAAAAGAACTTAGCGGTTCTGACGATGATGAGAACGATGAGGACGAGGAGCAAAAACGGAGATGAGAGGGGAATTTGAGGCTGGGAGATCTGATCGGCAGTGGGATTTCGTCTAGTGGTCGGATTCTTCACAGGAATCGGAATTTGGGTTCATCGAAATAAGTTATATGTATTTCATTCTGTATTTTTTTTGTATTTTGTTGTAATGGGGTTAAAAACTTAAAATCACCCTTGTTGGGGTTTCCATGATTTTAATATACTTGTCCCCATATAAAGTTTTTTTTTAATATAAATTAAGTGTGGGTTATTTTCAGTTTCTTGGAATTTTGTAGTAATATACATGATCGTTTGTTTGATCTTAAGATTCATAGGCATGTAAAGATGAGAAGCAGAATGTGTTTACTGTACATATGTATGGTACAATGGTTAGATTATAGAATTTCTAAAACTGGCAGAGGACTTTCTTGTAATGTGAATGTGAGTATATATGGTCTAACCGTAAGTGTTAATTATCCACATTTAGGGTTAGACAATAGAACTTCTCTCAACCAACAGGGACATTTTCTTGGACTTTGGATGTGGGTATAATATAAATAAATTCCTTGTATGACGCTTGGAAGTTCATTGTTTAGTAGGTGAAGGTGCCCTTTTGGGAACTAATGATGGAGGACCTCTTTTACGAAATCACGAGTTTCTTCGTTGCTTATTAGATGCTTGTTCACCTATGGTTGTCAGAATTCTGCTTGCCATTTGGAATTAACACACTCATCATTACGGGTCTCATGAAGCTTAATGTTCTCTATGGTAGTCAATTTCAAAATAGGCAACATGAGAGACTTAGGCTATGATGTGGGGATGGCCCTTTTGGTCTCTTCAGCCCCATCAGTAATGAGTGAATTGAATTACTGTTGACGGAAAATGCCACAAAAGCAATGCTATAAATTGCATAGAATGGTACTCCCAAAATTACGTAGAATGGTACTCCTAAAATTGCAAATTGTCTAACACTACGCTAAACAACCCCCTCTCTCCCCACCGCCGCTGCGCCCCCCCCCCCCCCCCCCAATTCACTTTGATTTGCAAAACATGAACATTGATCCAAGCAAGATTGTATATGTATCTCAGTTGGAAGGTGCTTTCTGTTTCAACCAAAAGATTGTGTGCTCGATCCCAACCCTCACTTACCCAAATTAATAATAATCCAAGCTCACTGGGGAACGAGGTTCATGACAAAAGCAAAAAGGCGAGTCATTATTGTTAGTCCTATTAGTGTTAGAGATGTGAAGCCAAGGAGACGATACTCGATTCACTATGAGGCTTCCTTTCTGTTATTATTAATGATATTTGGTGGGTTACTTACAAAACTATAGGGCATAGACAAGGAGTCCGTTTGTCACTCTTTTCTTTTACCTTTGTTTTTGTTTTTTGTTTTTTTTGTAACATAGGGTGTCCCCACCACCTTTGGAAGTGGGACTATTCCCTACGGATGCCCGCAATCGCCCATAAACCACGCGCATCAGGTAATCCCGGGAGGGATTAGATCACAAGTCTCCGGGGAGCAAACCCGTGACTTATGCCGAAGAGCCAACACCCGTATGGGCATAGTTATTAGCTGCATTATTTACTCGACGGAGGACCATATTCTTACTGAATGCATCAAAATTTTTAGATCACTTGAATCGATATCACACCTTTCAGACGACCCTCTTGATTTTTGGTAGTCATAACTTGACTCAAAAGAGGTGGAATCATTGACCCTTAGAAAGGGGTTAAACTTGCTTTTAGCTTTTCTTTAACATGGGATGGCTATAGTAAAGACACAGCTATTTGCATTGGTTCCTACTTTATGAGGACACGAGACCGCACTTGTGCTGTTCTTACCACTGAAAACTAAATGACCTGAATGATAATTGCGAAGGTTAAGTCCCGTTACACATTTTGGTAATGCACATTTTATTGTTTCCTTGTAGGCCTTTTTAAAAGCTATACATGATGTCGTTTTTTAGCTTCTATATTAAGGAACGCAAGTTTTAGTTGACAAATTTGTTTGTTTCACATCTGTAGGACTGCATAGAGGTTAACAATTGTGGCATTCAGATCATGTAATTTGATGATTATGAAGGTAACAATCCAGAAATAGAGGACAATGATTCTATTACTAACAAGAGAGAGTTGTAACCACAAGGTGTTGATCCAAAACAGGGTAGGGGTTTTCGAGGGGTGCATAAGGTATTATCACTAGTTTTAAACTTGGAAAATACACGTTCTATATCCCATGCTCTGTCTACTCAGATATTCTTTCTAAGTAAGAAGTTTAGGCTATTCATGCTTTTGATTTGCATGATAGGCACTTATTTGTGGCAAAATTGGGCAAGCTTCTGTGCAGAAAATCTTGAGGAATGGGTTGACTGTGACCATCTTTACCAAAGAATTGTAGGTGCAGAGAACTTTCCAAAACCAGCTCAGTGGCACCAAATTGGCGTTAATATTGAACACCTCAGGGCATATGCTGTTCAACAACTTGTAAAGAAGTATGGGTTGATTGCTTTACAAAACTGAATTTTACACACTACCATTTGGGTAAGTATTCATCTACGAATATGTATAATGGTGGTTGTTAGGTTCTGTTTCTTGCTGATTATGTTGTTGGTAGCTGATATCCTCTTCCGGTGCCTCTGTTCAGTTCATCAGTTTTTGTTGAAGGGGACATCTAAAATATAGTCTACAAAGACAGCATAAGTGGCCAAGCTAAAGACATTCCTGAGAGGGTGATCTATTTATAATATTAAACATAGTACATTTGGGGTTTTAATAATTAATATTGATAATGCTGCAATTATTTATGGTATCAGAGCAAATTAAATGTCAGATAGGAGTTTTCTATAGCCGCTTAAGAAACCGAACAATGACTTCCATCGGTAGAACTGCATCATGCCCATAGGTTAAAGGAAATGGGGTAGTTTACATGCTCGATTTTTTAGAAACCTTGTAAGCCTGTAAGACTTTCAGATAACGTTTCATGCCAAGCCCTTTGATTGGCATCAATCATTTTCTCCAAAATCAATTTCAAGGATTTGTTTGTAGATTTGGCCCGTCCATTAGCTTGGGTGTAATATGGAGTTGAGTTGACAATCTCAAATCCATATTCCTTAGCAAAAGTGACCACTTATTCACCTGTGAACACAATTCCTTAATCGGTTGTGATGGTGTGTGGTAAGCCGAATCTATGGATGATGTGTTCCTTTTAAGAATTTTATAATATCGGTTTGTGTAACCGATTTCATAGGAACAAGTTCTACTCATTTAGTAAAATAATCCATAGCTACTATTATAAAACAATGTTGTTTAGACGATGGTGGGTATATTTTGCCAATTAAATCCATTGCCAATCCTTTAAATAGCTACGACCTAACAATTGGGTCCATTATTGTAGCAGGAACGTGTTGTACTGGCCCATATTTCTGGCATGGTTGACAGCCTCTCGCATATTGGATTCAGTCTTATGCAATTGTGGGCTAGTAGTAACCATGTCTGTAAGCCCGATGGTACAACCCTTGGCAATCTTATATTTTGTTTTATGATTCCAAACACAAGTGATTAAGTGGTACTAATTTTGTTTGTTGCTTAAGTGTTTAGATTTTAGCAAAGTACCAAAGTCAAGGAATCATGGATCAAGTCCAAAGCAATCACGACGATCAAGTGAGCCTAAGGAAAGAAGAGGAGATCCATGGTGAAGATCAAGACTTGAAGATTGGAGATCAACATTTAAAGATTCATGTCAAAGTCTTGTAATAGATTGTATAAATTTAATTCCCTAAATAATCTCATGGGTACCTAGGGTCTAGAACGCCGAAATCTGATAAGAAGAGAGGGAGATATGAGTTTTATAAGATGGCTGCGTAAATTTGGAAAAATTTAGAATCTGTCTAATTAGAGTTATCTAGAATCAGAATCAGAATTGGACCCCGATTCCAGTGCCTCATTCTTGCAATGGAATCGCAAGCGATTTATATATCTTGGAGGATTCGAGTATGTTAATTCCATTGCCTTTGAAACACACCCGAAATCCTTAACATATCTTTGTTGATTCGAGTATGCTATTCGTGCAATCTAAAAAAATCCTAAAAAATATTTGTTCAATTTGCCATTTTTTGCAGGGATGGCGCATTATAAATAGCTTCACCATCAAAAGTGAGGAGAAACAAAGCACAATGAGTTCTTCTTCCGACACCAACAACCTCTCCTTCGACCCTCCCTTTCTCAAAACCAATTCCTTTCCTTCCCCTGTCAGAGTGGACGATTTCCGGCAAGAAACCATCCTCATTCCTTACATTCCCCAATCTTTATACAAACCCTATAATTGAGCAAATTATGACGGCATAAGAATGGCCATGGAATCTGACCACTAAGCAAATTCCTATCGCCGGTCAGATTCCCCAGCCCCAAATTCATGGCTGGGCTCTGTTTTTTATTCTCCTCCTCATCATTCTTGTTTTTGTCATTACCGCCGAATTTGAAATCCACTCTCTCATCATAATGTCCGTAGATATACTAACGCATATACCCATTTTGGTCATCGAAGAGGATTATGTTGCCGTGCCACTGCCACACCTAATGGTCTAAATCCCACTCAGCATAGAATGCAATGTATATATGGTGATCTCTGATTGTAACGCCCCGAGGAGAATTAGGGTTTAGAGTCTCGGTCTTCCCACTGTCGATTATCCTAATATTCTCCTTCTCTAGCTTCCATTCTTCGTTGGCAAGACGCTGGAGGTAGTCACAGGAGGAGTTGTTGTCGCTGTTGTAAGAACTCATATTTGCTATGTTATTAATGCACTTGAATGGGAGTGCCCTTGTAGCTAATATTTGCAAGGGTGCCTTTAAAGTGACATTCCTCAATATATAATGCCCCAAAATATGCTCTCGCTATCGGTAAAGATTTTACCCCTATCCACGAAGATACGGGTAAGGCCCTGCCTGTTTTGGATTCTTAGCAATAAGGGAGTGAGTGGGGGCAATTGGACCCCTGGAAATTTTTGGATGAGTCATACCTACTTACTTAAAATGTCAAAATTACCTTTACCCCTCTTCGATTTTTAATTTACTACAAAGAGAGACACAATTCTAATTCATTTCCAAAACCCGTTAGCGGAAAATTTTCCTTTGCAAAATTGATCTCCACTCCCATCTCTTCAATTTCCCCTCTCTCAAGGCGTCTAGGTTTCCCTATCGACGGTGACAGCTAAGCCCTAAGGTATGCTCTCTCTCTCTCTCTCTCTCTCTCTCTCTCTCTCTCTCTCTCTCTCTCTCTCTCAAACCCCCTATCGAAAATGGTATATAGTTCTTATATGGCTCGTGTGTTGAAAATGGTAGCAAAAAATGACATGGTTTTGGGGCTTAAAAAGATTTCATGATCATGGTTTTCCTTTTTCTGGATCTAGGGTTTCATGATCAAGGTTATGGTTTATTGATTTTACCTATTAAATCGAATGGATTCCTTCTTGATGAAGGTTTTGAATTTTCTGGATCTCTACATATTTCAAGTGCATTTTCTCAATTTGAGTTCCAAAATTTCTTTAAAATAGGATTCGTCTGAGTTTTTCTTATTTCCGATAATGTTGAATGTTTCAGTTTCAATTACTCTTCATGATTTGAACTTTAGTGATTGTGTAATTTTATTTTTCTCTAGGCTTTCTCTGAGAGATACATCTCTGAATTTTTCCTAATCTAATCATAAGTTTCATGAAAGTATCTTAGTGAGTTCAAAATCACTCCATTTTCTTAAAGCTTTTTGTTGTGCATTTTTTTAATTCTAAGAAAGCTTATGAAATTATTATTTCCCATGACTATGCTTATTGGTCTTTAATTAACAGATCCGTAACATTTGGGTTTCTTTTGTGCTTAGTTTTGAGGATTATTTCTCAATTACTGAGATGTAATAGATATCCACATTTTCCTATCTCTGTGTCTCAACAAAATTGAAAACCGGTTTATCAATTGGTAAAAAAGAGAAAAAGAAAAATATTGAAAGCTTGTTCTAAATATTATTTTGCTACGTGTTATTCTTATTTTCTCCTTTGTTTCAAAAATTCAAAAGAGACTCCTATTCAAATTTCCAATCTAATGTTTTTTGTCTTTCTCTTTTGGCACACTCAAGTTTTTGTGAGCCACCCACTAATTGTACCTTTGCGTGAATATGAGAATTTGTTTTGATTTTGTATATAAAATCGGAAATGTACAAGGCTTAGGTTAGGTTTTTGTGCATGGGACTTAAATCTAAGAATGAGGTTTCTGATAGTATTAATGTGGATTGTCAGTTGAAAATGACAGTTTTTTAGGAAAAATTATTAGCTATTTTGGTGGAAATTATAATAATTTATTGAGTATTGTATAAAAACCATTGTCTACCCCTGCTCGAGCAAATTCCTAGCCTGGGTGTGTCCAAAACTGATTACTAGACTCAAATTTACATTTACTTTTGAGTCCAATAATAGGTTTGGGACTCACAATCTGTTATCAAAATCAAACGGGACCCAAACCTTATGCTTTATTTGGATTGCCAAAATCAGGAATATATTGGAGTCGATGCCCTATTTCAATTCCTAATCAGGTTCCAATATACTCAATGTAAAAATATTAAAATAAAAAAGAGGAATTCTAGATTCAAGGGCGCCCTTCCAAATAGAGCGAAAAGGGCTCTCCCTTTGGTCCACATCATGTTTGCAACCCAGATTTTTTCCTTTTAAACACATTTAAATGATGTGGACCAATTGGAGCAACCTTTCAGCTTTATTTTGCATGGGCGCCCTTGAGTCTACTGTTCCTCAATAAAAAACTAATTCTTAAAAAGAGAAAGATAGACTGAAGGGCGCCTTGCAAAAAAAGCAGTTACAAGGGTGCTCCTATTGCTCCTATTGGTCCGAAATAACATGGAAGAAACAGATTCCAACATTTCCCCTTTCATTCTGCTTATTTCTATTCTACCTCTAATTCTGTTTTTTTTTTTTTCCAACCAGCCATGACTCATGAGGAATTGCAACGGGAACGCACGTGAAATCCAAATATATCTTGTTGGATACGGAAACCCACGCCAAATCCTTACATATATCTTCATAGATACGGGGGTATGCCTATTCTTGCCATCATAAAATCTTTCCCGATTGTGAGAGCATAATTTCGCCGACAATTAATCGAATGCCAAACTAAAGGGCGTACTTTCAATTATCAGCTAAAAGAGCCCTCCCATAGTCCCTCCCAAGTGCATTAATAACCTACCAAACATGGCTTCTTACAACAGCAACAACAACACCACCTACCGACAGAGGCTTACCAACGAAGAATGGAGGCTAGAGAGCGAGATTATTCGAATAATCGACAGTGGGAAGACCGAGTCTCTAAACCCGAATTCTCCTCAGGTCGTTACAATTGGAGGTCACCATATGTACATTGCATTCTATGATGAGAGAGCTTCAGACTATCGGGTGTGGCAGTGGCACGGACACATAATCCTCTCCGTTGACCAAAACGGCTATAGTGCATTTTTTTCAGACCCTTGTGTAAAGCACTATGTGAATGTCTAATAAAACGTTTGCATAGGATAATAACTCGATCATGGGTATTTGCGAATGATTAAGTTGTTCCTGGCACTACAAGATAATGCCAACCAAGTTGTTCACTTGTTTGAAGTGATGAAGGACTTTATTTTGGGCAATGCATATATGATAGACAAAGGTTCACTTGCTTTCTTTAGATTAAGGATTTGTCTTCCATAGATGGTATGACACTTGGAAATTCATTGTTCAGTAGGTGAAGGTGCCCTTTTGGGAGCTAATGTTGGAGAACCTTTTTTTTTTTTGTTGTCCACGAGATTTTTCGTTGCTTATTAGAGGTTTGTGCACATATGGTTGTCAAAATTCTGCTTGGCATTTGGAATTAACGCACTCATCATTATGGGTCACACAAAGCTTAATGTTCTCTATGGCAATCAATTTAAAAAATGGGCAGCATGAGGGTCTTAAGCTATGATGTGAGGGAAACAATATGGTGATGGCTCTTTTGGTCTCTTCAGCCATATATATCAGTGACGAGTGAAATGCTGTGGACAAAAAAAGGCCACAAAAAGTAATGCTATGCCACTCCAAGATATTTGCATAGAATGGTACTCCTAAAATTGCAGTGTCTAACACTTCCCCTGCTCGAGTTGGTGCACGAATTTCTTTTTGTTTATTGCATTCATAGGGAACCCTATTCAGAAAAAGGGCCACAAAAAGCAATGCTATGTCATTCCAAAATATTTGCAGAGAATGGTACCCCTAAAATTTCAAAAGCGCAACACTTCCCCCCTCAAGTTGGTGAATATCTCTATGCATATAAGTATATTGCATTCATAGGGAACCCGATTCAGGAAGATATGATAGCTGATTCCATAAAATTTCAAAAGAAACTCCTATTCAAATTTCCAATTTAATGTTTTGGGTCCTTTTCTTTTGGCACACTCAAGTTGTTGTAAGCCACCCATTAATTGTGCTTTGGCTTGCATACAAGAATTTGTTTTGATTTTGTATATAGAACCGGAATATGGAAGGCTCAGCTTAAATTTTTGAGTTTGGGACTAAAATCTAAAAATTAGGTTCATGGTAGTATTAATATGGATCGTGGGTCAAAAATGGTAATTTATAAAGAAAATGATTAATTATTTTGTTGGAAATTACAATAATTTATTGATTATTGTATACAAACCATTGTCTACCTCTCACGGAGCAAATTCCTAGCGTGATGTGAGTCCAAATATATCTTGCTAGATGCGGAAACCCACGCGAAATCCAAATATATATCTTGCTAGATCCGGAATCCCAAGCCAAATCCAAATATATCTTGCTAGATACGGAATCCTACGCCAAATCCAAATATATCTTACATATATCTTCGTGGATACGGGGATGCCTTTTCTTGGCATTTGGACATATATATATATATATATATATATATATATATATATATATATATATATATATATATATATATATATATATATATATATATATAATGAGAAATGGCCAAAGAAAGGACACGCTTGCAAATATCAGCTAAAAGGAGAGCAAACATGGGTTCTTACAACACCCACCATAACCCCTCCTGTAACAACCTTCAAAGGCTTGGCAATGAAGAATCGAAGCTGGAGAGGGAGATTATTCGAAGAATTGATAGCGGGAGGACCGAGACTCTTAACCCTATTTCTAGGGAGGGTGTTACTATTGGAGATCACTGCATATGTGTTGGATTCCATGAAGAAAGAGATTATCGGGTGGGGCAGCGGCACGGCCTTATAATGGTTGGTCCCTAGCAAATTTCATCTTTTAGTAGTTTTTGAGTATTAAAATGCCAGTTTCATTTTCTTGGATTGATGATCAAGAACAAATTTTACCTTCATTTAAAATGACTTTGCATTACTGCATATGATTATCTTCCCATTTATTTCAAATGACTTTGTATTAGTTTATGGAGAAAAAATACTAGGGAATTTAAATACTAATGTCTCTCCATCTTTTTTGCAGGGGACTTCCTTTAGTATCTGTCGGCGAATAGGAGATAAACAGGTGTTTTCTTTTGCGAGCGTTGTTTGGCATGGATTACGCAACTGTTCAATGCATTCTCTTAGCACCCCATTCTGCTCCTGCAACTCCTCCACAAATTCATTGAAATGAGCTGCTCATCAGAAATGGAAAAGCATTAGAAAAATTCCAAAACAGGAATAAATAAAAATTAAGTATCGAAGAAAAGTTTTTGGCAAGCCAAATAAAGCTTATGGTAGGTTCATTTGGGAGAAGTATAGAACTGCACCCATATGTATTACACCACAAACATCAAAGTATTGAAGACTTCTCCCCAAAAGAACTTAGCGGTTCTGACAATGATGAGAACGATGAGGACGATGAGCAAAAACGGAGATGAGAGGGGAATTTGGGGCTGGGAGATCTGATAGGCAGTGGGATTTCGTCTAGTGGTCGGATTCTTCACAGGAATCGGAATTTGGGTTCATCGAAATAAGTTATATGTATTGCATTCTCTATTTTTTTTGTATTTTGTTGTGATGGGGTTAAAAACTTAAAATCACCCTTGTTGGGGTTTCCATGATTTTAATATACTTGTCCCCATATAAAGTTTTTTTTTAATATAAATTAAGTGTGGGTTATTTTCAGTTTCTTGGAATTTTGTAGTAATATACATGATCGTTTGTTTGATCTTAAGATTCATAGGCATGTAAAGATGAGAAGCAGAATGTGTTTACTGTACATATGTATGGTACAATGGTTAGATTATAGAATTTCTAAAACTGGCAGAGGACTTTCTTGTAATGTGAATGTGAGTATATATGGTCTAACCGTAAGTGTTAATTATTCACATTTAGGGTTAGACAATAAAACTTCTCTCAACTAACAGGGACATTTTCTTGGACTTTGGATGTGGGTATAATATAAATAAATTCCTTGTATGACGCTTGGAAGTTCATTGTTTAAGTAGGTGAAGGTGCCCTTTTGGGAACTAATGATGGAGGACCTCTTTTTACGAAATCACGAGTTTCTTCGTTGCTTATTAGATGCTTGTTCACCTATGGTTGTCAGAATTCTGCTTGCCATTTGGAATTAACACACTCATCATTACGGGTCTCATGAAGCTTAATGTTCTCTATGGCAGTCAATTTCAAAATAGGCAACATGAGAGACTTAGGCTATGATGTAAGGGAAACAATGTGGGGATGGCCCTTTTGGTCTCTTCAGCCCCATCAGTAATGAGTGAATTGAATTACTGTTGACGGAAAATGCCACAAAAGCACTGCTATAAATTGCATAGAATGGTACTCCCAAAATTACGTAGAATGGTACTCCTAAAATTGCAAATTGTCTAACACTACGCTAAACAACCCCCTCTCTCCCCACCGCGGCTGCGCCCCCCCCCCCCCCAAAAAAAAAAAAAAAAACAAAAAAACAAAACCCGGCCACACACCCACACACACACAAAAGTTGGTGCCTGATTCAGGACATTGATCAAAACATGATTGTATGTGTATCCCAGTTGGAAGGTGCATTAACAAGGTTTACAATTCACTTTGATTTGCAAAACATGAACATTGATCCAAGCAAGATTGTATATGTATCTCAGTTGGAAGGTGCTTTCTGTTTCAACCAAAAGATTGTGTGCTCGATCCCAACCCTCACTTACCCAAATTAATAATAATCCAAGCTCACTGGGGAATGAGGTTCATGACAAAAGCAAAAAGGCGAGTCATTATTGTTAGTCCTATTAGTGTTAGAGATGTGAAGCCAAGGAGACGATACTCGATTCACTATGAGGCTTCCTTTATGTTATTATTAATGATATTTGGTGGGTTACTTACAAAACTATAGGGCATAGACAAGGAGTCCGTTTGTCACTCTTTTCTTTTACCTTTTTTTTTTTTTTTTTTGTAACATAGGGTGTCCCCACCACCTTTGGAAGTAGGACTATTCCCTACGGATGCCCGCAATCGCCCATAAACCACGCGCATCAGGTAATCCCGGGAGGGATTAGATCACAAGTCTCCGGGGAGCAAACCCGTGACTTATGCCGAAGAGCCAACACCCGTATGGGCATAGTTATTAGCTGCATTATTTACTCGACGGAGGACCATATTCTTACTGAATGCATCAAAATTTTTAGATCACTTGAATCGATATCACACCTTTCAGACGACCCTCTTGATTTTTGGTAGTCATAACTTGACTCAAAAGAGGTGGAATCATTGACCCTTAGAAAGGGGTTAAACTTGCTTTTAGCTTTTCTTTAACATGGGATGGCTATAGTAAAGACACAGCTATTTGCATTGGTTCCTACTTTATGAGGACACGAGACCGCACTTGTACTGTTCTTACCACTGAAAACTAAATGACCTGAATGATATTTAAGAAGGTTAAGTTCCGTTACACATTTTGGTAATGCACATTTTATTGTTTCCTTGTAGGCCTTTTTAAAAGCTATACATGATGTCGTTTTTTAGCTTCTATATTCAGGAACGCAAGTTTTAGTCGACAAATTTGTTTGTTTCACATCTGTAGGACTGCATAGAGGTTAACAATTGTGGCATTCAGATCATGTAATTTGATGATTATGAAGGGACCAATCCAGAAATAGAGGACAATGATTCTATTACTAACAAGAGAGAGTTGTAACCACAAGGTGTTGATCCAAAACAGGGTAGGGGTTTTCGAGGGGTGCATAAGGTATTATCACTAGTTTTAAACTTGGAAAATACACGTTCTATATCCCATGCTCTGTCTACTCAGATATTCTTTCTAAGTAAGAAGTTTAGGCTATTCATGCTTTTGATTTGCATGATAGGCACTTATTTGTGGCAAAATTGGGCAAGCTTCTGTGCAGAAAATCTTGAGGAATGGGTTGACTGTGACCATCTTTACCAAAGAATTGTAGGTGCGGAGCACTTTCCAAAACCAGCTCAGTGGCACCAAATTGGCGTTAATAATGAACACCTCAGGGCATATGCTGTTCAACAACTTGTAAAGAAGTATGTGTTGATTGCTTTACAAAACTGAATTTTACACACTACCATTTGGGTAAGTATTCATCTACGAATATGTATAATGGTGGGTGTTAGGTTCTGTTTCTTGCTGATTATGTTGTTGGTAGCTGATATCCTCTTCCGGTGCCTCTGTTCAGTTCATCAGTTTTTGTTGAAGGGGACATCTAAAATATAGTCTACAAAGACAGCATAAGTGGCCAAGCTAAAGACATTCCTGAGAGGGTGATCTATTTATAATATTAAACATAGTACATTTGGGGTTTTAATAATTAATATTGATAATGCTGCAATTATTTATGGTATTAGAGCAAATTAAATGTCAGATAGGAGTTTTCTATAGCCACTTAAGAAACCGAACAATGACTTCCATCGGTAGAACTGCATCATGCCCATAGGTTAAAGGAAATGGGGTAGTTTACATGCTCGATTTTTTAGAAACCTTGTAAGCCTGTAAGACTTCAGATAACGTTTCATGCCAAGCCCTTTGATTGGCATCAATCATTTTCTCCAAAATCAATTTCAAGGATTTGTTTGTAGATTTGGCCCGTCCATTAGCTTGGTCGTAATATGGAGTTGAGTTGACAATCTCAAATCCATATTCCTTAGCAAAAGTGACCACTTATTCACCTGTGAACACAATTCCTTAATCGGTTGTGATGGTGTGTGGTAAGCCAAATCTGTGGATGATGTGTTCCTTTTAAGAATTTTATAATATCGGTTTGTGTAACCGATTTCATAGGAACAAGTTCTACTCATTTAGTAAAATAATCCATAGCTACTATTATAAAACAATGTTGTTTAGACGATGGTGGGTATATTTTGCCAATTAAATCCATTGCCAATCCTTTAAATAGCTACGACCTAACAATTGGGTCCATTATTGTAGCAGGAACGTGTTGTACTGGCCCATATTTCTGGCATGGTTGACAGCCTCTCGCATATTGGATTCAGTCTTATGCAATTGTGGGCTAGTAGTAACCATGTCTGTAAGCCCGATGGTACAACCCTTGGCAATCTTATATTTTGTTTTATGATTCCAAACACAAGTGATTAAGTGGTACTAATTTTGTTTGTTGCTTAAGTGTTTAGATTTTAGCAAAGTACCAAAGTCAAGGAATCATGGATCAAGTCCAAAGCAATCACGACGATCAAGTGAGCCTAAGGAAAGAAGAGGAGATCCATGATGAAGATCAAGACTTGAAGATTGGAGATCAACATTAAAGATTCATGTCAAAGTCTTGTAATAGATTGTATAAATTTAATTCCCTAAATAATCTCATGGGTACCTAGGGTCTAGAATGCCGAATTCTGATAAGAAGAGAGGGAGATATGAGTTTTATAAGATGACTGCGAAAATTTGGAAAAATTTAGAATCTGTCTAGCGGCCAGTCGGCCGGGCAACCCGACCAGAGCGGCCATCTGATGATTGGCGGCCAGCCTCAAGCAACAAACTGTGTTTTTATATAGGCCTAGCAGCTGGTTGAAACGAGCTGTTTATTGGGGGAGCCATGCAATAACTAGTTTTGTGCAGTTTGCCTGTCAAAGGGTCTTCTAACCCCTTGGGATAGTATATAACACCCAAAAACATGATTGGATGATATTAAATAGTGATTAACACCATTGTGCCTGAAAGTGGTGAACCTCGTAGGGATTAGACCTTAGGCTTCAGTTTGTATATTCTTTGAGAGTGGAAACTTGTAGTGAGTGAACTTGTTGTATCCGCCATGTTAGAGGCTTTGTATTTTTCATTTTCATTACATTGTATTTGGAGACGCAGAGCCAATGCCGAAGGCGAGTGTTGGGAGACGCAGAGGCATCTCCGTCGGCAAGTGGTGAGGCGCGGAGCCACCTCATTGTAATCGGTTTGATCTTCACCATTAAGAAGATCCGGTTAGTGAAGCTACCAAGGTTTTGGGTGGAGTGGAAGTAGGTCCGGAGATTTGGACGGAACCACTATAAAAATCTATGTGCGCTCTAGCTATTCTCTTGGTTCTTACTTTTGCATCTTGATTTTTATCTTCCTTGCATTAACTGTCAAAGTTCTTCTTTAGATACAATCTTCAATTAATCTTCTTAAACGAGCAAAAATTTGCAAAACCCAATTCACCCCCCTCTTGGGTTGCCACCTGGGCCTCACGGTATTTTTCAAGTATAAAGATTAACCAATGCATTTTAATGCCGGCTTGATGCACACCACAAATCCTCTCATGAACTTCAGCCATTACCACCATGGCTTCCTCTATTTTTTAAAATTTTAGGAGTAGATCATCCATGTTTTTCTTATAAAAATCGTCACCAAGTATAATGTAGTTTAATGCTTTTCTTTTTCGTTTTCAAAACGGCCGGGATGTGGGGATTTTGTGAGTACTAGATTATTGGATATCTCCCATCACTTTTCTTTACATCCAATGCCATGACTTCGATTCGAAAGTCTCGGTCATAGACCAAGGGTAATGGATGTTTCTGTATGGCGATCGGTCTCTTGCATTAAGAATTCTTAGTCCTGAGGCGACTTGAGCTAATTCATTTGCCTCACTATTATGGAACCCAGGGACAGACCTACGCGTTACGTCGGTGAATTGTTTTATGTGGTTATTCGCTATCGTATGATACTGGACTAAGGCGTCACTTGAGAATTTATACTCGCCCCCAAGTTGTTCGATAACTAATTGGGAATCTCCAACAATCTCAGCATTGGTAATCCCTATTTATAGTAATATTCCAGGCCAACTATCAATACGTCGTACTCAGCTTGATTATTGGAACACTCAAAGTATAGCTGAAATGAGAACTGAGTTCTCCTACCATTAGGAGCAATAATTGAGATTCGTGCTATAGCAGCCTCTTCGGTGTGGGATCCATCAAACATTAGGACCCAATGTTTTAGACGATGATTCTGATATTGATGCATCTTACCTCATCCGGTTCAACATCTATACAAGGGTGATTGGCTAAGAAGTCAGCCAAACCCTGATCGACCCTTGACCATGCTTTGAGGCACGTAATGAATACTTAAAACAAGCTGCTTTAAAATGGCAAATTCATTTGGAGAATTTCATAGCAATACCAGGGCTTCGTCAATTTCATTTTGAGTTAGACCGAAGAAAGTCAGGTTTGCATTCCGGTCGAAAAAAGACTGTGACTGAAAGTTGTCCCTAGTCTCATTCTGATCCGGCTCTTTGGCTGTATTAACAACTGGGCTTTTCCTGGATTTTCCCCAATCTATCTTAGTGAGTTCAAGATCACTTCATTTTATAAAAGTTTTTCGTTCTGCGTCTTTAAATCTTATGAAAGCCTGTGAAATTTTTATTCCCCACGACTATACTATTTAGTTTTTAATTAACGGATCGTAATGTTTGTGTTTCTATTGTGCATAGTTTTGAGGATTATTCTTCAGTAATTTTTGAGTTCTAACTAATAGATATCTACATTTTCCTATCTTCGTGTCTCAGTAAAATTAAAAACATGTTTATCACGTGTTAAAAAACTTTTTTTTTTTGAAAACTTATTCTAAATAACGTTTTGCCATGTGTTACTCCTATGTCATTTTCAAAATTTCAAAATAATCTCCTATTCAAATTTCCAATCTAATGTTTTGGGTATTTCTCTTTTGGCACATTCATGTTGTTGTGATACAAGGATTTGGTTTGATTTTGTATATAAAAATGGAATGTGCAGGGCTTAGGTGAATTTTTTTTATAATAATTTATTGATTATTATATAAAAACCACTGCCTGCCCCTCCTGGAGCAAATTCCTAGTTTTGTCCTTGATGTGAGTCCAAAACCGAATATTGGACTCAAAGTTACATTTTACTTCTGAGACCGATAATCGGTTTGGGACTCACAATAAGTTTTCAAAGTCTAAAACAAACTGGTCCTAAACCTTAGGCTGTGTTTGGATTACCAAAATCAAGAAAGAATTGGAGTCTACATCCTATTTCAATTCCTATCCTGGTTCACTATAAACTCAATTTTAAAAAAAAATTAAAAAAAAAGTAATTAAAAAAAATCTAATAAAAATTTCATTCCAGAATTAAAATTCTACATCTTGGGGTTGGGAAACACATTTCCCCTTTAATTATATTAAGATGTCATTTCTACCCTAATTATGTTCACATTTTCGAACTAATTAGGCCATGTTTGGATTTGTAGGAATTTTCTTTAAAAGTTAGGAAAGGAAAAATATTCCTAAAATTTCTTTCCTTTTAATGTATGAAAAATATAACATGAACCAACCCTATTCAATTTTTAATTAAGACGGACCTTCGATTTTTCATAATATTTTCTAAATTAACCATAACAATATTATTTCTCTCCAAATCATGGAAAGAAATTTCCCGAAGAAGAAATTTCCCACCAGAAATCTTTTTCTTGCAATCCAAACAGGTCCTAACGGTTACCCGAAATTAGAATCGGAATTGGATCCCAATTCTAGTGCCTCATTCTTGCAATGGAAACACGAGCGAAGGATATATCTTGGAGGATACGAGTACGTTAATTCCAATGCCTTCTAAACACATCCGAAATCCTTAACATATCTTCATCGATACAGGTATGTTGATTCTTGCAATCTAAAAAAATCTTTGTTAAATCCTCTACTTTTTGCAGGGAGAGCGCACTATAAATAGCTTCACCAACAAAAGTGAGGAGAAATAGAGCACAATGTGTTCTTCTTCCAACACCAACAACCTCTCCTTCGACCCTCCCTATCTCAAAACCAATTCCTTTCCTTCCCCTGTCAGAGCCTGGAAGATTTCCAACAAAACACAAACCTCGTTCCTTACACCCCACAATCTTTATACAAACCCTATAATTGGGCAAATTGTGAAAGCATAAGAATGGCCATGGAATCTGACCACTAAGTGAATTCATATTACCAATTAGATCACTAAGCCCTGAACTCCTTCCTTTCCTCTGTTTCCAATTTTCCTTATCATTTTTGTCCTCATCAGTACTGCTCAATTTCAAATCGACATTCTCAAAGTAATTATGGCAAATCTATTCATGCGTATACCCAATTTCCGGTGAAGAATCCGACCATTGGACGAACTCCCATCGCTGATCAGGTCTCCCAGCCCCAAATTCCCGTCTCGTCTCCGTTTATGTTTCTCCTCCTCATTGTTCTTATCATCACCAGATCTTCTGAATTTGAGTTCCACTTTCTCACAGTAATGTCCGTAAATAAATCCCCACGTATACCCATTTTCTTCATCGAAGAGGATTATGTGTTTGTGCCATTGCCTCACATGATATTCTCTATCTTTGTGGAATCCAATGCATATGTGGTGATCTCCAATAGTAACTCCCTCCCTAGAATTAAGGTTCCGGGTCTCGGTCTTTTAACTGTTAATTCTCCGAATAATCTCCTCTCCAGCTTCGACTCTTATTTCGCAAGCCATTGAAGGTTTTTACAGGAGGAGTTGTGGAGGCTGTTTGTAAGAACTCATGTTTGTCCTCTTATTAATGCACTTGGATGGGAGCGCCCTCTTAGCTGATAATTGGAAGGTTGGAAGGGCGCCATTTAGCATGGCGGTCCTCAATATATAATATGACAAAATATGACCTCACGATCAACAAAACCCATTAGCAGAAAATTTTCATTTTGAAAATGGAACTCCACTCCCATCTCTTCAATTTTCCCTCTCTCAAGGCGTCTAGCTTCCCGTATCCAGCGATGACGGCTAAACCCTGAGGTATGCGCTCTCTCTCTCTCTCTCTCTCTCTCTCTCTCTCTCTCTCAAACCCCCTATTGAATATGGCAGTACTTGTATGGCTCATGTGTCAAAAATGACAGTTTCTAGGGGAAAAAGGATTAGCAAAAATTGATCATGGTTTTGAGGCCTAAAAAGATTTCATGATCATCGTTTTCATTTTTTGTTGGATCTAGGGTTTCATTATTAGGGTTGTGGGTTATTTTTTGACTGGATTTTATCCGTTAAATCAAATGGCTTCCTTCTTGATGAAGGTTTTGAATTTTCTGATTCTCTGGAAATTTCAAGTGTATTTTTTTCAATTTGAATTCCAAAATTTCTCGAAAATAAGATTCTTCTGAGTTTTTCTTAGTTCTGATAATGTTGAATGTTTCACATTTAATTACTCCTGATAATTTTGAATTTTGGTGATTGTGTAATTTTGTTTTTCTCCGAGGCTGTCTCTGAGAGATACATCCTGAATTTTCCCTAATCTAGTCATATATTTCATGAAAGTATCTTAGTGGGTTCAAGATCGCTTCATTTTCTAAAAGTTTTTTGTTGTGCATTCTTTAATTCTAAAAAAGCTTGTTAAATTATTATTCCCCAGGACTATACTTTCAGTTCTTTAATTAACGGGTCCGTAACATTTGGGTTTCTATTGTGCTTAGTTTTGAGGATTATCCTCAATTGCTGATGTCACGCCCCGAACCCAAAATCTAGGGACCGGCACACGTAACAGCCGCCGCAAGCCTAAGGGGTCGCCCCCACAAGCATGCAAGGCTTCCTCACAAAGGTACTATTCTCAATATCCAGATTGATTAGTAAATGCGGAAATTTTAGTCTCAATTAGAGTTCAAATGAAATACAAATATAGATTAGGTCCATAAGTATAAATCCAACAATAATTATTTCAAGACAATCACCTTAATAAAATAACAAAAGTTTCTAAATTGGAATAATGAAATAAAGAAGAAATCTCCTAGGCTCCAATCCAAGTGCCTGATGTCAGCAAATCTACTGCCGCTCCTCTGTATCTGAAAATTGTTAAACCACATAATGAGCTAACAGCCCAGCCGGTTTTCCAAATCCAAGCCAGCTAATAGGAAAACGAAAACAATGCTGGTGTGGAAAAGAAGTAACATACTATAGAAATTTAGCCAATGCAGAATTTGATAGGAAGCAAGAAAATCATTTCTACATAAGCTACATAAGAAAAATAGATTCTTTTACAAAAAAACAATTCCAACTACTCGGTTATGCAGTTTTCCGCTTTGAAATCAATGACTAAGAATATAAATTTCTAAATACTTGATTTTGCAGTTTTCCACTTGGAAATCAAATACTTAACAGTCTTCTCTGTGGCCAATTTCCAACCTTATTGGCAAGTAGCGTAACCCAAGGCGAACACTCGTTCCCAGGACTCACAGGTCCAAAAGCGCGCAATGTAATATTATCAATAGCCAGAGGACTCCCTACTGGCTGCCCGAGATCAACCTTACGGGCAGATAAAATTTGACCGGTCTACGTGATCACGTCCAGTGTACTCACCCACTGGCAGGTTGGGCACTAGATCCCCACCAGAGATCAACCTTACTGGCGGAATCCATTCCATACCAAGACTGTATACAAACATACAGAAAGCAATTTAATATTTTCAATACCGTGTCATAAATTTTGAAGACGTTTCAAACCATTGGGGGCTTCCCCGTTCCAAAACATTGAAACCATATCATATATAGAATGCTTTTCAATAGTGTTTCATGAATTTGAATTTCCAAAAATCATGTTAGTCACAAAGCTCTTTTCTTTTCTTTTCTTTTTTGTATAGATAAGGAAGCATGTTAAGACTAAAACATTTCATAGATAATGACAATTTAATCATTTGGAATGACATGCTAAAAGAGAATAGTGAGAAACCTTTTTAAAACAAGTCCCATGTAATGAACTGTAATAAATGCTTGCAATAAATTTAAGTATAACAAATATACATAATACACTGACATAGGGTAGGATCACCTACCTTAAGCGAAATCTCCAAAAATTTGCTTTGTAGGGTTAAGTCCACGAAGAAGATCTTCCTGGAATGCAACTTGAGAAGGATAGTGGATGTCACTGTTACTTTGCCCAATTGAAACTCGAAGAGATGATGAAATTGCGAAAGGGAAGAATCTAATTGATGACGACTATTCAGCAATATACTTGCTGAAATGTTGACTAAAAGCGGCTGCTTTTGCAAGTGCCACGAGTCCTAAAAATTCTTGACTTTTGTGAGATTTTTGGTCATTAAAGACACGGACAACAAGATGGTGGAAAGTGGTTTATTTACCGGGCAGCAATAGCAGTTTGCAGAGGTTTCTAGGACTGTTTTGCAATGGCTTCTAGGACTGTTTTGCAATGGCTTCTAGGGCTGATTATAGACTTCTAAAGTGGTGTGGAACTTCGTCTTGTAGGAGAGTTACAAGCATCCCAATGGCCTCAAACACCACCTATATTTCTTCTTTCTAAAGCCCACAACAACTAACCTTCATCCAATGAGAGGAAGAGAGTGGAGAGAAAAGGTTGCAGCCTCGCAAGGTTCCAAACAACCCACACGTTTCTTCTTTTTTTTTTTTGAGAAGAATAGTTGTCTCAAAAGAATTCTTGGTGCATTAGGTAAGGTAAGAGTAGTAACCTACCAACTTTAAGTCAAGTAAAAGAAAGAAAGAAAATCTCAGCCGTGTAGACATTCCTATGAATAGAAGGAATGAATGCTAGACTTCTGTCTTTACTAAAATAATGATTTCTACTACACAATAAAAATCCAAAATAAAAAAACTCATATGGAACGTTCCCACATTAAATAGAGGTGTTTCCTTTTTTTTGGGTTGCATTTCTAATGTGGCAAAATTCTGTAGAGTTCCCTTCCTAATTTACCCACCTAGTAACTGATAATGACACCCCATTATGTGCAAATACCCATATGCTCACTATGATAATGACACCCGATCCAAACAAATGGTTGTAAGTTAAAAATTGATAATGACACCATTAGAAAACAAATAGCTAATTGATAAAGACAACTATATATATAAGAAAGAAATTTACTACTTGGGACCGCGTATTACAGCTGAGATCTAAGAGATATCTGCTTTTTCCTATCTCAGTGTCTCAACAAAATTGAAAACTTATTTTCTATCAAGTGTTTAAGAAAAGGAAAAATATTGAAAGCTTGTTCTAAATATCATTTTGGCACGTGTTATTATCATTTTCTACACTCCGGCAGTCTCAAAAATTCAAAAGAGACTCCTATTCAAATTTCCAATCTAATGTTTTGGGTCTTTTTCTTTTGGCACACTCAAGTTGTTGTGAGCCACGCATTAATTGTGCCTTAGCTTGAATACAAGAATTTGTTTTAATTTTGTATATAGAACAGGAATATGCGAGGCTCCGCGTAAATTTTTGTGTTTGAGACTAAAATCTAAAAATTAGGTTCATGATAGTATTAATGTGGATTGTGTCTCAAAAATGGTAATTTATAAGGAAAAATGATTATTTTGGTGGATATTATAATAATTTATTGATTGTTTCCCTTCAATGTAAGGGTGCCAATTTTGGCTCGGGCTCGGAAACTCGCTCGAGCTCGGCTCGGTAAAAGCTCGGCTCGAATCCTTAACGAGCTGAGCTGAGCCAGCTTGCTAGGCTCGTTAAGCTTAACGAGCGAACCCGACTTAGGCCAGGCTCGGCTCGGCTCATTAAGGCTCGTTAAGGATTTTATATATATATATATATATATATACACACACACACACACACACACACACACACACACACACACACACACACACACACTAAAAGGGTTGTCTATGGAGCGAAAGGAGGACGCAAAATATGTCACTTCTTTTTTGGAACCCCATATGTTACTTGGACCACCCCCCCGTGGTGTAAAAAAAGTAGTCAAATTACACTAGATAGGGCTGTCCAGGGAAGATGAGGGATTTGAATATATATAATTGCCCTTAATATAAGCCAAGCTCGGTAAGGCTCGCGAGCCTGGCCGAGCCGAGCCGAGCTCAATCTTGGTTCGAGCCCGAGCCGAGCTTTTGAGCTTAATGAGCCGAGCTGACCCGGGCTCGGCTCGGCTCGTTTACACCCCTACTTCATTGTCATTCCTACCTCTAATTCTGTTCTCTCTGGTTTTTTTTTTTTTTTTTTTTCAGATCAGTCATGCGGAATTGCAAGGGAACGCAGGTGATAAATTTGGACTTAAATTTACATTTACTTTTGAGTCCAATAAAAATAAAATTAAAATTAAAAAAAAAGACACCCTATTTCAATTCCTACTCTACTTCTCCGTAAACAAATAGAAAAATAATTGAAATAAAAATTTAAGAGGGATGCAGACTGAAGGGAGTCCTTGCAAAAACCAATGACAAGAGCGCCCCAATTGGTCTATCTCAAGAAAGTGTATTTATAATGGCACTGAAAATTTGGGAGCCCTTGCAAAAACCAGTTACAAGCACCAATGAGGGCGCCATAGTAATTTTTTTTTTTTTGCAAGGGCGCCCTTCAATCTATCATTCCTCATTGTGATTAAAAATTTCATTCCGTCCCGCAAAATCAGAATACCCCATCTTGGGGGCCAGAAACAGATTCCAAAATTTCCCTTCAATGTCATTCCTACCTCTAATTCTGTTTTTTTTTATTTTTTTCCAACAAGTCATGCGGAATTGGAAGGGAGCGCAGGCGAAATCCAAATATATCTTGCTAGATGCGGAAACCCACGCGAAATCCAAATATATATCTTGCTAGATCCGGAATCCCAAGCCAAATCCAAATATATCTTGCTAGATACGAAAACCCATGCCAAAATCCAAACATATATCTTCGTGGATACGGGGATGCCTTTTCTTGGCATTTGGACTTATATATATATATATATATATATATATATATATATATATATATATATATATAGAGAGAGAGAGAGAGAGAGAGAGAGAGAGAGAGAAAACGGTTCCTACACATATGTGTAGAGATTTCTCTACACACTAGCTTAAAATACAGTGGGGGCCCACATTGTTTGGGTGATCCAAGCCATCCATTTTAAAGGCCCTCACATAGATAGGGTGTCTACAAAAAATCAGATCCATAGGATCATTCCAACCCTACGATTTGTGGAGGTAAAATGGATGTCTTTAAACCTTCACAAATTAGTCCATTTTTTGCCTCCACAGTTCGAATGGTTAGGATGATCCTATGGATCTGATTTTTTGTGGACACCCTATCTATGTGAGGGCCTTAAAAATTAATGGTTTGGATCACCCAAATAATGTGGCCCCCACTGTATTTTAAGCTAGTGTGTAGATAACTTATCTACACATATGTGTAGGAACCGTTTTCTCATATATATATATATATATATATATATATATATATATATATATATATATATTGAGAAATGGCCAAAGAAAGGACACGCTTGCAAATATCAGCTAAAAGGAGAGCAAACATGGGTTCTTACAACACCCACCATAACCCTTCCTGTAACAACCTTCAAAGGCTTGCCAATGAAGAATCGAAGCTGGAGAGGGAGATTATTCGAAGAATTGATAGCGGGAGGACCGAGACCCTTAACCCTATTTCTAGGGAGGGTGTTAGTATTGGAGATCACTGCATATATGTTGGATTCCATGAAGAAAGAGATTATCGGGTGGGGCAGCGGCACGGCCTTATAATGGTTGGTCCCTAGCAAATTTCATCTTTTAGTAGTTTTTGAGTATTAAAATGCCAGTTTCATTTTCTTGGATTGATGATCAAGAACAAATTTTACCTTCATTTCAAATGACTTTGCATTACTGCAAATGATTATCTTCCCATTTATTTCAAATGACTTTGTATTAGTTTATGGAGAAAAAATACTAGGGAATTTAAATACTAATGTCTCTCCATCTTTTTTGCAGGGGACTTCCTTTAGTATCTGTCGGCGAATAGGAGATAAACAGGTGTAATTGACATACCCATTTGATTTGAATTTGCGTTTTCGTTGCGAGCGTTGTTTGGCATGGATTTCTTCACGCAACTGTTCAATGCATTCTCTTAGCACCCCATTCAGATCTGCTCCTGCAACTCCTCCACAAATTCATTGAAATGAGCTGCTCATCAGAAATGGAAAAGCATTAGAAAAATTCCAAAACAGGAATAAATAAAAATTAAGTATCGAAGAAAAGTTTTTGGCAAGCCAAATAAAGCTTATGGTAGGTTCATTTGGGAGAAGTATAGAACTGCACCCATATGTATTACACCACAAACATCAAAGTATTGAACACTTCTCCTCAAAAGAACTTAGCGGTTCTGACGATGATGAGAACGATGAGGACGAGGAGCAAAAACGGAGATGAGAGGGGAATTTGGGGCTGGGAGATCTGATCGGCAGTGAGATTTCGTCTAGTGGTCGGATTCTTCACAGGAATCGGAATTTGGGTTCATCGAAATAAGTTATATGTATTTCATTCTGTATTTTTTTTGTATTTTGTTGTAATGGGGTTAAAAACTTAAAATCACCCTTGTTGGGGTTTCCATGATTTTAATATACTTGTCCCCATATAAAGTTTTTTTTAATATAAATTAAGTGTGGGTTATTTTCAGTTTCTTGGAATTTTGTAGTAATATACATGATCGTTTGTTTGATCTTAAGATTCATAGGCATGTAAAGATGAGAAGCAGAATGTGTTTACTGTACATATGTATGGTACAATGGTTAGATTATAGAATTTCTAAAACTGGCAGAGGACTTTCTTGTAATGTGAATGTGAGTATATATGGTCTAACCGTAAGTGTTAATTATCCACATTTAGGGTTAGACAATAGAACTTCTCTCAACCAACAGGGACATTTTCTTGGACTTTGGATGTGGGTATAATATAAATAAATTCCTTGTATGACGCTTGGAAATTCATTGTTTAGTAGGTGAAGGTGCCCTTTTGGGAACTAATGATGGAGGACCTCTTTATACGAAATCACGAGTTTCTTCGTTGCTTATTAGAGGTTTGTGCACCCATAGTTGTCAAAATTCTGCTTGGCGTTAATTTGGAATTAACACACTCATCATTACGGGTCTCACTAAGCTTAATGTTCTCTATGGCAGTCAATTTCAAAGTAGGCAACATGAGTGTCTTAGGCTATGAAATGCCACAAAAGCAATGCTATACCACTCCAAAATAATTGCATAAAATGGTACTCCCAAAATTACGTAGACTGGTACGCCTAAAATTGCAAAGTGTCTAACAGTCCTCACCCCCCTCACCGACCCACCCAAGTTTGTGCATGAATACATTTGTGTTAATGCATTCATAGGGAACCTGATTAAGAAAAAAAGCCACAGAAAGCAATGCTATGCCAGTCCAAAATATTTGCATAGAATGTTACTCCTAAAATTGCAAAAGTGTAACACTTTACCCGTCAAGTTGGTGCATGAATATCTCTATGTCTATTGCATTGATGGAAAATTTGATTCAGAGAGATATGACAAATGGTTGATTACCATAAAATATGTACATAAATTAAAAAATGTTCCTTTTTTAAATAACTTTTAGCACTTTAATTATGCTTAGAAAAAGTCAGGTCAATAACCTGATTTCTGGCTCTTAATGAATTATGTAGACCATCCTTAATACATGTACAATGTTCAAGGCTGAAAGGGAAACATAGAAGAGAGAAAGAAGAAAGAAGAAAAATTAAAGTGTTCTCTAATTGGTCGACTTTGGAGGACTATAAATATTTATTTGTTAACTGAGGGTAAATTTGGGTATTGACTTCAGTTTGAGGGACATTTTTAAAATCCAGAAGTTAGGTGGGCAGAAACAAGAAATCTGCTTAATCTATGAAGTTACAGATCTGATCTCCCCCAATTTGAAACCTGACAGTTGGATGCAGTTCAACACTAAGAATGCCCTAAAGTTTCATCAAGATCTGACCCTTTGATCATTGAACTGGGCAATATTCATAGATCTGTGAAAAATCAAAGATTCCTAATCTGCTCTCAGACTCAGATCCCACTGTCATATCAGTTTGAAGTTATTTGAAACTAGCAGCTGGTTGAAACTAGCAGTTTATATGTTCATAGATCTGTTGAAACTGTGTTTTTATATATGCCTAGCAGCTGGTTGAAACTAGCTGTTTATAGCTATTGGGGGAGCCATGAAATAACTAGTTTTGTGCAGTTTGGCTGTACAAGGGTGTTCTAATCCCTTGGGATAGTATATAACACCCCAAAACATGATTGGATGATATTAAATAGTGATTAATACCATTGTGCCTCAAAGTGGTGAACCTTGTAGGGATTAGACCTTAGGCTTCAGTTTGTATATTCTTTGAGACTGGGAACTTGCAGTGAGTGATCTTGTTGTATTTGCAATGTTAGAGGCTTTGTATTTTTTCTTTTTCATTACATTGTATTTGGAAAGTATTTGGAGATGCGGAGCGTATTCCGAGACGCAGAGCCATCTCTGAAGCCGAGTGTCGGGAGACACAGAGCCATCTTTGTCGGCAAGTGGTGAGGCACGGAGTCACCTCGCTGTAATTGGTTTGATCTCATCGTTAAGAAGATTCAGTTATTGAAGCTACCAAGGTTTTTGGTGGAGTGGATGTAGGTCCGGAGACTTGGACCGAACCATTATAAAAATCTACGTGCACTCTATTCTCTTGCTTCTTACTTTTGCATCTTAATTTTTATCTTCCTTGCATTAGCTGTCAAAATTCTTCTTTGGATACAACTTTCAATTAATCTTCTAAAATTTAATAAACCCAATTCCTCCCCTCCCCCCCCCCCCCCCCCCACACCTGGGTTGCCGCCTGGGCCTCACAGTATTTTTCAAGTCTTCAGATTAACCAATGCATTTTAATGCTGGCTTGATGCGCACCACAAATCCTCTCATGAACTTCAGCCATTACCACCATGACTTCCTCTATTCCTAAGAATTTTAGGATTAGATGTGAGTCCAAAACCAAATATTGGATTCAAAGTTACATTTTACTTTTGACACCGATGATCGGTTCGGGACTCACAATAAGACGTTAAAAAAATCTAAAACAAACTGGTCCTAAACCATAGGCTATGTTTGGAAAGCCAAAATTAGGAATTGTAGTCCACATCCTATTTCAATTCCTATTTTCGTTCTCTATAAACTAAATGTTAAAAAATTTAAAAAAAAAGTAATTCAAAAAAATCTAGTAAAAATTTCATTCTAGAATTAAAATACCACATCTTGGGGTGGGAAACACATCTCCCCTTAATTATATTAAGATGTCATTTCTACCCCTAATTATGTTCATATTTTCAAACTAATTAGGCCATGTTTGGATTGTAGGAATTTTCTGGAAAAGTTAGGAAAGGAAAAATATTCCTCAAATTTCTTACATTTTTATTTATGAAAAATATAACATGAACCAACCCTATTAAATTTTTAATTAAGATGGACCTTCGATTTATGATAATATTTTCTAAATTAACCATAACAATATCATTTCTCTTTAAATCATGGAAAGAAATTTCCTGAAGAAGAAATTTCCCACTAGAAATCTTTTTCTTACATTCCAAACAGGGCCTAAAGGTTACCCGAAATTAGAATCAGAATTGGATCCCTATTCTAGTGCCTCATTCTTGCAATGGAATCGCAAGCAAAATATATATCTTGGAGGATACGGGTACATTAATTCTAACGCCTTTGAAACACACGCGAATCCTTAACATATCTTTGTTGATTTGGGTATGTTGATTCTTGCGATCTAAAAAAATCCTAAAAAAATCTTTGTTAAATCCGCTATTTTTTGTAGCGAGGACGCATTATAAATAGCTTCACCATCAAAAGAGAGGAGAAACAGAGCACAATGAGTTCTTCTTCCAACACCAACAACCTCTCCTTTGACCCTCCCTATCTCAAAACCAATTCCTTTCCTTCCCTTGCCAGAGCTTGGAAGATTTCCAAAAAAAATAAAATCAACCTCATTCCTTACATCCCACAATCTTTATACAAATCCTATAATTGGGCAAATTGTGAAAGCATAAGCATGGCTGGAATCTAACCACTATGCAAATTCCTATCACCGACCAGATCACTCAGCCCCAAACTACTTCCTTTCCTCTGTTTCCGTTTCTCCTTATCATTCTGGTTCTCATCAGTACTGCTCAATTTCAAATCCACATTCTCAAAGTAATTACTGTAAATGTATTCATGCGTATACCCATTTTCTGGTGAAGAATCCGATACCCATTTTCCGGTGAAGAATTCGACCACTGGACGAACTCCCATTGCCGATCAGATCTCCCAGCCCCAAATTCCCGCCTCGTCTCCGTTTCTGTTTCTCCTCCTTATTGTTCTTATCATCCTCAGAACGCTAAATTCGAGTTCCACTCTCTCATAGTATTGTCCGTAAATATGCTACTGCGTATACTCATTTTCTTGATCAAAGAGGATTATGTGGCCATGCCACTGCCACACTCGATAATCTCTTTCTTCATGGAATCCAATGCATATGCGGTGATCTCCAATAGTAACACCCTCCCTAGAATTAGGGTTCAGGGTCTCGATCCTCACGTTATCAATTCTCCGAATAGTCTCCCTCTCTATGTTCGATTCTTCTTTGGCAAGCCATTGAAGGTTGTTACAAGAGGAGTTGTGGAGGCTGTTGTAAGAACTCATGTTTGCTCTGTTATTAATGAACTTGAATGGGAGTGCAGCTTTAGCTAATATTTGGAAGGGCACCATTTAGTTTGGCGTTCCTAAATATATAATACGCCAAAATATGCACTCACGATCAGCAAAGATTTTACATGTGTCCAGAAAGATACAGGTAAGGCCCTACTAGTTTTGGATTCTGAGCACAGACGGAGCGAGTGGGGGGAATTGACCCCCGATAATTTTTTGAAGGAGTTTTACCTACTTACTTAAAATGAATAAATTACCTTTACCCCTCTTTGATTTTTAATTTACTGCAAAGAGTGACAAAATTCTAATTCATTTCCAAAACCCATTAGCGGAAAATTTTCCTTTTCAAAATGGATCTCCATTCCCATCTCTTTAATTTTCCCTCTCTTAAGGCGTCTAGTTTCCCCTATCCGACGATGACGGCTAAGCCTTGAGGTATGCTCTCTCTCTCTCTCTCTCTCTCTCTCTCTCTCTCTCTCTCTCTCTCTCTCTCTCTCCACCCACACACACACTCACAAACCCCCTATTGAATATGGCAGTACTTGTATAGCTCATGTGTCAAAAATGATGGTTTCTAGGGAAAAAAGGATTAGCAAAAATTGATCATGGTTTTGGGGCCTAAAAAGATTTCATAATCATGGTTTTCATTTTATTTTTTTGGATCTAGGGTTTCATGATCAATGTTGTAGGTTTTTTTTTTACTGGATTTTACCCATTAAATTGAATGGATTCCTTCTTGCTGAAGGTTTTGAATTTTCTGAATCTCTGCAAATTGTCAAGTGCATTTTTTCAATTTGAATTCCAAAATTTATTGAAAATAAGATTCTTCTAAGTTTTTCTTAGTTTTGACAATGTTGAATGTTTCACATTTAGTTACTCTTGATAATTTTGAACTTAGGTGATTGTGTAATTTTATTTTTCTCAGAGGCTGTCTGTGAGAGATACATCCTGAATTTTCCCTAATCTAGTCATAAATTTCATGAAAATATCTTAGTGAGTTCAAGATCACTTCATTTTCTAAAAGTTTTTTGTTCTTCATTCTTTAATTCTAAGAAAGCTTGTGAAATTATTATTCCCAATGACTATACCTTTAGTTCTTTAATTAACAGATCCACAACATTTGGGTTTCTATTGTGCTTAGTTTTGAGGATTATTCCTCAATTGCCGAGATTTAATAGATATCTGCATTTTCCTATCTCCGTGTCTCAACAAAATTGAAAACCATTTTTTATCAAGTGTTTAAAAAAGGGAAAAATATTGAAAGCTTGTTCTAAATATATTTTTGGTACGTGTTATTATCATTTTCTCCACTCCAGTAGTTTCAAAAATTCAAAACAGACTCCTATTCAAATTTCCAATCTAATGTTTTGGGTCTTTTTCTTTTGGCACACTCAAGTTGTTGTGAGCCACCCATTAATTGTGCCTCGGCTCGAATAAAAGAATTTGTTTTAATTTTGTATATAGAACCGGAATATGCGAGGCTCAGCTTAGATTTTTGTGTTTGGGACTAAAATCTAAAAAATAGGTTCACGTTAGTATTAATGTGGATTGTGTCTTAAAAATGGTAATTTATAAGGAAAAATGATTACTTATTTTGGTGGATATTATAATAATTTTCTGATTGTTGTATAAAAATCATTCGATGGAGCAAATTCCTAGCCTAATGTGAGCCCAAAACTAAAATTTACAATTACTTTTGAGTCCAATAATAGGTTTGGGACTTACTATCCATTAACAAAATCTAAAACAAAGGGGGCCTAAAAAAATAAAAAATATAAGAGGGACGCTAGACTGAAGGGAGCCCTTGCAAAAACCATTTACAAGGGTGCCCCCATTGGTCTATCTCAAGAAAGTACATTTATAATGGCACTGAAAATTAGGGAGCCCTTCCAAAAGCCAATTACAAGCACTAATGGGGGCGCCATTGTAACTTGTTTTTTTTTTCCGCAAGGGCGCCCTTCAGTCTATCATTCTGATTAAAAATTTCATTCCGCAAAATCAGAATACCCTATCTTGGGGGCCAGAAACAGATTCCAAAATTTCCCTTCAATGTCATTCCGACCTCTAATTCTGTTCTTTTTTTTCTCCCAACCAGTCATGCGGAATTGCAAGGAACGCACGCGAAATCCAAATATATCTTGCTAGATGCGGAATCCCACGCCAAATCCAAATATATCTTATTAGATACGGAAACCCACGCGAAAATCCTTACATATATCTTCGTGGATACGAGGATGCCTTTTCTTGGCATTTGGACCATTATATATATATTGAGGAATGCCAAACGAAAGGGCACCCTTGCTAAAAGGACACTCCCATTCAAGTACATTAGTAACCGAGCAAACATGAGTTCTCACAACACCCACCACAACCCATTCTCTAACAACCTTCAAAGGCTTGCCAATGAAGAATTGAAGCTGGAGAGGGATATTTTTTGGAGAATAGAAAGTGGGAGGATCGAGACCCTGAACCCTAAGAATGATGAGGAGGAACAGAAACGTAGACGAGGCGGGAATTTGGGCCTGGGATATCTGATCGGCGATGGGAGTTCACTGGAATCGGAATTTGGGTTCATCGAAATAAGGTATAGGTTTTTCTTTCTGTATTTTTTTTATGGTGCTGTAATGGGGTTAATATATTTGTCCCCATATAAAGTTTTTTTTTAATATAAAATAATTGTGGGTTATTTTCAGTTTTTTGGAATTTTGAAGTAATATACATGCTCGTTTGTTTGATATTAAGATTCATAGGCATGTAACAATGAGAAGTGGAATGTGTTTACTGTACAATGGTTGCAATATAGAACTTCTAAAACTGGCAGAGGATTTTCTAGTAATGTGAATGTGAGAATGGTCTAACCATAAGTGTTAATTATCTAAATTTATGGTTAGACTATAGAATGGTACTCCTAAAATTGAAGTGTCTAACACTCCTCACTCCCCCACCCACCCAAGTTGCTGCATGAATTTATTTCTGTTTATTGCGTTCATAGGGAAGCTGATTCAGAAAAAAGGCCACAAAAAGCAATGCTATGCCACTTCAAAATATTTGCATAGAATGGTACTCCTAAAATTGTAAAAGTGTAACACTTCCCCCCTCAAGTTGGTGCATGAATATCTCTATGTCTATTGCATTCATGGGAATATCTCTATGTCACCGAGGTATCCCACGGCATCACACCTTAGGTTGGTCGGTTGGAGAATTGCTCATCCAAGGCTTGCACAGAGCAAATGGGCTTATTCATAGCATTCATATCTCCTCTCAAAAATAGGAAGAAGGCCTTACACGTATAGACCCTTAAACTATGACTAATTAGGACTCTAATTTGCTTAAAACTTGGACTCTTCAATTTACTAAAACATTACATGGTCTCTCCCACTTAAAATTTCCGTAATACACTCTTAGACTAAATAAAAGACTTTTAACTCTTGTGATAGGCTCCATCTTCCTAGTTAAGGAGGATATCATTTCCCTTTGTTTGTCTTTTTTTCCCTAAATGTTGTTGCATTTTCATCAACCTTTTGTTTGTCTTTTTCCTCTAAAAGTTGCTGCATTCCATCTCCTCTTGTCTGTCATTTCCTGAAAATGAAGCCATTCTCAGGAAAAAGACAACCAAAAGGGGGTGAAAATATCATGTTCCTAAGTTTATATGCAATTAATTATGAGAGGAATCCAAAGAGGCCCTCGATTGCATGGCTCTCTATATGTATGTGTGTGGTTTTTGACATTTTAGTCTGTGACTAACTTGAATTTTCTCTAATCAGGGAAATAACTTTGATCACCATTGATATCTTGGTGGAGACGTGTGATATTATCGGAAATCCTCAGATTTTTAGGGGACTTCACACAGGCTTCAATGCAAACTCGCCAAAGGATATTGAGCAGTTTGAAGCAGAAAGAGATGAGTTGATTCGGGCGCATGAAAGGAAGAAGAATGAACTGAGGCGCAAGTATTTGGAGGAAGAGGTGGAACTTGAGAAAGAATTCAAGGAAACACTCACTCAACTTATGGAGAGCTTTGTTTCCCCACCTGATCCTCAGCAATTCTACAATCAACAGCCACAGCTGGGAGGGACACTCTTTCATTCCTATGGAAATGTTTTTTTTTGGGGCACAACCTATTTAGGCTGTGGCCCATCTAATGGACGGTTTGGATCATCCTATGGTGCAGGTCATACTGTACTTTTAATAAAGTTAATAAAGTGAGGAGTGCCCTCATCAAAATACAGTAGTGCTGATAACATTTCTCTTTATTAACAGTCCAAAGTTACAATACTTCAACCTAGGTTTTTGTAAAATCTTAGATTATAAAATCCATGTTCCCAAATGACGCCAAGGCCCTGTCCGTTTTAGACTGCATGTGGAAAGCCCCTAAACCTATTGTTGAGCTCAAAATTATTTTGAGTCCACTAATAGGTTTGTCTCATAATTGGACACTTATGTGTAATCAGTACAATTGATCTTGTAGGCCTAGCTGAACATCCGAGGCCAATAGACAATTTTTTAAGAAATAACAAATTTGAAATAGATGGGGCTATTAGGCTCCTTCCTAACACACACTCTATAGATCAAGGATTAGGATCATCCTGTGGAAATTATTTATTATTTTTCAGGAATTTCAAATTCCCCAGTTTGGTTTCACCCCTTACGAAACCCATAAATTCCAATGACACTTTCTACCTCTTGCCTCAAATCCAGCTGAAGCTGCTTCTCTTGTTAATTTTGGACTTGAAAATAAAGAGCTATTGTGTTGATTTTGGCCAACATAAATTCAGAAGAACCACGTATGGAAAAATCTCTCTTATTGGCAAAGTTGTTGATTATAGAACATATCCCTTGTAATTTAGAAAGGACGAGAAACAAATGAGGGGAAGGGGTGCAGCTCGGGTCGGGTTGAGGCCAACACGAACCTGACCCGAGCAACCATTTGGTCAACCCACACCCGACCCAACCCGAGTTCCAACCCGACCCGACCCGAGGAGCCCTTTTTGCCGACCCAACCCGAGATTTTTAGCTAAAAAAATTATTAAAAAAGTCAGGTTCACTTGGGTCGGGTTGCCCAAGCCCTCAACCCGAACCCGACCTGAACTCAACCCGGGTTGAGAAAACCCAACCCAACCCGACCCGAACTGAACTCAACCCAACCCGACTTTTTCCTGGGTTGAACCCGTCGGGTTCCGGTTGAGCCCGCCCAAGTTGCACCCCTATAATGAAGGGTGTCAATTATGAAAATAAACTTCATATTTTCACCCCCTGCCAAATACAATTAGGCATGATTTTTAAGGCACGGTGTGCTCTATATAGTTTTTCACAGTCTATGATCAACCACAAAAAATACACATTACTAGAAATGATTGGTGTGATTTTGGGGCAAAAATCAAGAAAGGACATGTAGTTACTGTGAAATGAACATTTTGGGCTCGAAAATTAGGAAGGGCTTCTTCAGACGCTCATTCACAAGAGCCTATGAGGGTTCTGTGACGAGAGAAACACGTGATTTTCCGACCTGTAGGTCCACTAACGTAAAGCGAGGAGTTGAGCCTGAAGCGAAGTAACTTTTGGAAACATTTACTAGTATTCTAGGCCCATGCTATGCATTGATGTAAAATGATGGGCCTCACAACATCAAAACATAGGGATAAAGTGGTGGGGTCCACCATGATGCATAGGTTTGGATAGAAATGGACCCTACATCATCAATAATATTAGGAGTAAATAGTAGGCTCCACCCTATGCATTGGTTCAGGCAGAGATGGTGGGTCCTACCCACCAAAACCTGAGATGTTAAATGGCAGGCCCCATCCCATAAAAAATATGAGGTGCAAAATGTTGGCCCCGTCCCATCAATAACATGAGATGTAAAATGGTGGGTCGCACCCTATGTATGGGTTTGAGTGGAGATGGTGGCCCTACCACATCAAAACATGAGGTTTAGAATGGCGCGCCTCACCCATGCCAGGCATGATTATAAATTGTTGGCGCCAACCCCATCATAGCATGAAGTTCCGACCGTAAGTTCTATAGGAAGAACTCTAGTTGGCTTCTTGCCACCTCCCATGAATTGATGACCATGACTTTGGCCGGGATTAAATTTCTTTGTTCTTTTCCTAGTTTCCTCATCATAATGGACGGAATGATTTTGACCATTGCACCGTTGTCAACCAAGACCCTAGTTATAGGCCGACCGTTCACGTGGGCTTTAACATAGAGTGACTTAAGGTGGTTTTCCATCTCATCAGTCACTCGTTCATACACAATCTTTGGTGCTTCACTATCATTATTCATCATAAATTTTGCTGTTTTCTCTATCTTTTCAATTGGCTCGTGGATGATTTCCACATCCAAGATCTCAGAGATCTCTTCTCTTGGTATCTCAACATCATCTTCTAAGTACGAAGGTTTCTCGGGTTGGTCCGGGTACAGTTTGGGCAGGATGCATACCATATTGACCACCACCTTGTCAGGCAGAGCTCTCAAGGTTCGGACTTGCCGCTCGAAGTCCCCATCCTTTGAATTGTACATTTTCACCCTCAACCCATTTGGTCGCATCACTTGTACTCAGATTACCCAAGGTTCCTTCATTGGCAGTGATTCCTTCAGAGATCCCATTCTGGGGGCGCTATACCTTCCTTTGTCAGTCTTTCTAACCCATTGGAGCGGTCGAACCTTCATCGTTTGATCCTGACCAAACTCAATTTATAGTCTTCTGAAGAGTGCATGCTGCTGTTGCAACCTCCTTTTCTGAGTCTTGGTCAATGGCATAAGATCATGTGGGTACTGATAGAGACTGACTCGGGTTCATTATATCTAACTCTGAAAAGTTTGGAAGTTCCATATCCATAGGGATCTAGAAATTGATCACTCTGATCGTCATCCGAGTCCGGTATGCATTTGAACTTTGCTTTTCTAACCTTGTGTTTGCACCAATGACAAAGGGTCTTAAAACAATCCGTTTTAAACTTGCACATCCGTTTGGAGAGTTTCCTGGCATTATCAGGGGCTTCGTCAATTTCATTTTGAGTTAAACTGAAGAAAGTAAGGCTAACATTCCGGTCGAAAAAACACTATGTGACCGAAAGTTGTCCTTTGGTGGTGTCTCGGCCTTGCCCTCAGTCTCATTCCGATCCGGCACTTTGGTTGTTTTAACAATTGGATTTTTCTTGGATTTCCCATATCTATTTTAGTGAGTTCAAGATCACTTCAATTTATAAAGTTTTTTATTGTACGTTCTTCATTTTATGAAAGCCTGTGAAATTATTATTCCCCACGACTATACTTTTTAGTCTTTAATTAACGGATTCTTAATTTTTGGGTTTCTAATGTGCATAGTTTTAAGGATTAATCTGCAGTAATTGCTGAGTTCTATCCAATAGATATCTTCATTTTCCTATCTCCGTGTCTCAACAAAAGTGAAAACTTATTCTAAATAATGTTTTGCTATGTGTTATTATCATTTCCTCCTCTGCCAGTTTCAAAAATTCAAAATAACCTCCTATTCAAGTTTCCAATCTAATGTATTGGGTATTTCTATTTTGGCACACTCATGTTGTTGTTAGCCACACATTAATTGTGCCTTTGGGTGAATACAAGGATTTGGTTTGATTTTAGATGTAGAAACGGAATGTACATGGCTTAGGTGAAATTTTTGTGTTTGGTACTAAAATCTAAGAATTAGGTTTTGGGCAGGACAATATTACTATGGATTGTATGTTGAAAATGGCTGTTTATAGGGGAAAATATTAGCTATTTTGATAGATATTATAGTAATTTATTGATTATTGAATAAAAACCACCGTTTGCCCCTCGTGGAGCAAACTCTTAGCTCTGTCCTTGATGTGAGTCCAAAGCTGAATATTGGACTCAAATTTACATTTTACTTTTGAGACAAATATTCGGTTTGAGACTCACAATCAGTTATCACATTATAAAACAAGCTTGTCCTAAACCTTAGGCTGTGTTTCAATACCGAAATCTGGAATTGGAGGCCACATCCTATTTCAATTCCTATGCTGGTTCCCTATAAACTGAATGTAAAAAATTTAAATAAAAAAATTAATTAAAAAAATCTAATAAAAATTTTACTCCGGAATCAGAATACCACATCTTGGGGGCGGTAAACACATTTCCCCTTTAATTTTGCTTCGATGTCATTTCCACCCCTAATTCTGTTCATTTTTCGAACTTATTAGAGTTACCTAGAATTAGAATTGGATCCCGATTCTAGTGCCTCATTCTTGTAATGGAATCGCAAGTGAAGTATATATGTTGGAGTATACGAGTATGTTAATCCAATGCCTTTGAAACACACATGAAATCCTTAACGTATCTTTGTCGATTTGAGTATGCTGATTCTTGCAATCTAAAAAACCCCTAAAAAATATTTGTTAAATACCCAAGAAAATATAAAGTTTGCAACTTTCTCATGGGTATTTGCAATTGATTAAGTTGTACTTGGCACCACATGATAATGCCAACCAAGTTGTTCACTTGTTTGAAGTTACAAAGGACTTTATTTTTAGCAATGCATTTATGATAGACAAAGGTTCACTTGGTTTCTTTTAAGGATTTGTCATCCATAGATGGTATGACACTTGGAAATTCACTGCTCAGTAGGTGAAGGTGCCCTTTTTGGGAACTAATGATGGAGAAACCTCTTTTTTTTTCTGAAATCACGAGCTTCTTCGTTGCTTATTAGATGTTTGTACACCTATGGTTGTCAAAATTCGGCTTGCCATTTGGAATTAACGCACTCATCATTATGGGTCACACGAACCTTCTATGATGTGAGGGAAACAATGTGGGGATGGCTCTTTTGGTCTCTTCAGCCATAACTTTGACGAGTGAATTGAAATACTGTGGACAAAAAAGGCCACAAAAAGTTATGCTATGCCACTCCAAAATATTTGCAAGAGTGTAACGCTTCCCCTGTCAAGTTGGTGCATGAATATCTATTGCATTCGTAGGTGTTAACTTACCAACTTCTCCAAAAGCTTATACTTTAACAATAGGGAAACCGATTCAGAAAGTATGTGATAGCTCGTCGATTACCATAAATTATGTCCATAAATGTTAAAGTAACGCCATCTCCAACAGCATAAGCTTATGGAGTAACTGGTAGTTTCACATGGTATCAGAGCAAAGGTCCTTAGTTCAAACCTCCCAGATAACAAAAATACACATGCAATGGCCAAACCCAAAAGAGGAACACATGTGCCACGTGTAAGCCAACCCTAGAAAGAGGGGCCACACGTGAGGGGGAGTGTTAAAGTAATGCCATCTCCAACAACTTAAGTAACTGGTAGTTTCAAAATAAATTAATGAATGTTCCCTTTTTAATAATTTTTAGTACGTGCATTACATATCATATAGGCTTAGAAATAGTCAAGTCAAAAACTTGTTTTCTGTTTCTTAATGAATTATGTAGAACATCTTTAATCCATGTACAAAGTCCAACACTCAAAAGGGAAAAGGAGAAGGAAGAGAGAAAGAAGAAAATTAATGAGATCTCTAATTGATCGACTTTGGAGGACTGAAAATGTTTTATTTTATTTGTTGAGTGAGGGAATATTAGGGTATTTAATTCAGTTTAAGGAACTTTTTTAAAATCCAGAAATTAGAAACAAGAAATCTGAAATTTAAAATATGATCTCCTCAATTTCAAATAGGCCGTTGAATCAATCTGAAATTTAGACCGATGCGGTTCAACACTAAGAAAATCAACCACGTCCTATTTAAATTCATATTCCGGTTCCCTATCAACTCAATGTAAAAAATTAAAATAAAAAATTGATTTAAAAAAATCTAATAAATTTTTCATTCTGGAATCAGAATACCACATATGGGGCAGGAAACACATTTACCCTTTAATTCTGCTCTGAAGTCATTTCTAACCCTAATTCTGTTCATTTTTCGAACTAATTAGAGTTATCTAGAATCAGAATCAGAATTGGACCCCGATTCCAGAGCCTCATTCTTGCAATGGAATCGCAAGCGATTTATATATCTTGGAGGATTCGAGTATGTTAATTCCATTGCCTTTGAAACACACCCGAAATCCTTAACATATCTTTGTTGATTTGAGTATGCTATTCGTGCAATCTAAAAAAATCCTAAAAAATATTTGTTCAATTTGCCATTTTTTGCAGGGATGGCGCATTATAAATAGCTTCACCATCAAAAGTGAGGAGAAACAAAGCACAATGAGTTCTTCTTCCGACACCAACAACCTCTCCTTCGACCCTCCCTTTCTCAAAACCAATTCCTTTATTTCCCCTGTCAGAGTGGAAGATTTCTGGCAAGAAACCATCCTCATTCCTTACATTCCCCAATCTTTATACAAACCCTATAATTGAGCAAATTATGACGGCATAAGAATGGCCATGGAATCTTACCACTAAGCGAATTCTTATCGTCGGTTAGATTGCCCAGCCCCAAATTCATGGCTCGGCTCTGTTTTTTATTCTCCTCCTCATCATTCTCGTTTTTGTCATTACCGCCGAATTTGAAATCCACTCTCTCATCATAATGTCCGTAGATATACTCACGCATATATCCATTTTGGTCATCGAAGAGGATTATGTGGCCGTGCCACTGCCACACCTGATGGTCTAAATCCCACTCATCACAAAATGCAATGTATATATGGTGATCTTTGATTGTAACGCCCTGAGGAGAATGAGGGTTTAGAGTCTCGGTCTTCCCACTGTCGATTATCCTAATATTCTCCTTCTCTAGCATCCATTCTTCGTTGGCAAGACGATGGAGGTAGTCACAGGAGGAGTTGTTGTTGCGGTTGTAAGAACCCATATTTGCTATGTTATTAATGCACTTGAATGGGAGTGCCCTTGTAGCTAATATTTACAAGGGAGCCTTTAAAGTGACATTCCTCAATATATAATGCGCCAAAATATGCTCTCGCTATCGGTAAAGATTTTACCCCTATCCACGAAGATACGGGTAAGGCCCTGCTTGTTTTGCATTCTTAGCAGAGCGAGTGGGGGCAATTGAACCCCTGGAAATTTTTGGATGAGTCATACCTACTTACTTAAAATGTCAAAATTAACTTTACCCCTCTTCGATTTTTAATTTACTACAAAGAGAGACACAATTCTAATTCATTTCCAAAACCCATTAGCGGACTTTGCAAAATTGATCTCCACTCCCATCTCTTCGATTTCCCCTCTCTCAAGGCGTCTAGTTTTCCCTATCGACGGTGACGGCTAAGCCCTAAGGTATGCTCTCTCTCTCTCTCTCTCTCTCTCTCTCTCTCTCTCAAACCCCTATCGAATATGGTAGTTCTTATATGGCTCGTGTGTTGAAAATGGTAGCAAAAAATGACATGATTTTGGGGCTTAAAAAGATTTCATGATCATGGTTTTCCTTTTTCCGGATCTAGGGTTTCATGATCAAGGTTATGGTTTATTGATTTTACCTATTAAATCGAATGGATTCCTTCTTCATGAAGGTTTTGAATTTTCTGGATCTCTACATATTTCAAGTGCATTTTCTCAATTTGAGTTCCAAAATTTCTTTAAAATAGGATTCTTCTGAGTTTTTCTTATTTCTGATAATGTTGAATGTTTCAGATTCAATTACTCTTCATGATTTGAACTTTAGTGATTGTGTACTTTTATTTTTCTCTAGGCTTTCTCTGAGAGATACATCTCTGAATTTTTCCTAATCTAATCATAAGTTTCATGAAAGTATCTTAGTGAGTTCAAAATCACTCCATTTTCTAAAAGCTTTTTGTTGTGCATTCTTTAATTCTAAGAAAGCTTATGAAATTATTATTTCCCATGACTATGCTTATTGGTCTTTAATGAACAGATCTGTAACATTTGGGTTTCTATTGTGCTTAGTTTTGAGGATTATTTCTCAATTGCTAAGATGTAATAGATATCCACATTTTCCTATCTCTGTGTCTCAACAAAATTGAAAACCGGTTTATCAATTGTTCAAAAAGAGAAAAAGAAAATTATTGAAAGCTTGTTCTAAATATTATTTTGCTACGTGTTATTCTTATTTTCTCCTTTGTTTCAAAAATTCAAAAGAGACTCCTATTCAAATTTCCAATCTAATGTTTTGTGTCTTTCTCTTTTGGCACACTCAAGTTTTTGTGAGGTACCCACTAATTGTGCCTTTGCGTGAATATGAGAATTTGTTTTGATTTTGTATATAAAATCGGAAATGTACGAGGCTTAGGTTAGGTTTTTGTGTATGGGACTTAAATCTAAGAATTAGGTTTCTGATAGTATTAATGTGGATTGTCAGTTGAAAATGACAGTTTTTTAGGAAAAATTATTAGCTATTTTGGTGGATATTATAATAATTTATTGAGTATTGTATAAAAACCATTGTCTACCCCTGCTCGAGCAAATTCCTAGCCTGGGTGTGTCCAAAACTGATTACTAGACTCAAATTTACATTTACTTTTGAGTCCAATAATAGGTTTGGGACTCACAATCTGTAATCAAAATCAAACGGGACCCAAACCTTATGCTTTATTTGGATTGCCAAAATCAGGAATATATTGGAGTCGATGCCCTATTTCAATTCCTAATCAGGTTCCAATAAACTCAATGTAAAAATATTAAAATAAAAAAGAGGAATTCTAGATTCAAGGGTGCCCTTGCAAATAGAGCGAAAAGGGCTCTCCCTTTGGTCCACATCATGTTTGCAACCCAGATTTTTTCCTTTTAAACACATTTAAATGATGTGGACCAATTGGAGCAACCTTTCAGCTTTATTTTGCATGGGCGCCCTTGAGTCTACTGTTCCTCAATAAAAAACTAATTCTTAAAAAGAGAAAGATAGACTGAAGGGCGCCATGCAAAAAAAGCAGTTACAAGGGTGCTCCTATTGCTCCTATTGGTCCGAAATAACATGGAAGAAACAGATTCCAACATTTCCCCTTTCATTCTGCTTATTTCTATTCTACCTCTAATTCTGTTTGTTTTTTTTTTCCAACCAGCCATGACTCATGAGGAATTGCAACGGGAACGCACGTGAAATCCAAATATATCTTGTTGGATACGGAAACCCACGCCAAATCCTTACATATATCTTCATAGATACGGCGGTATGCCTATTCTTGCCATCATAAAATCTTTCCCGATTGTGAGAGCATAATTTCGCCCACAATTAATCGAATGCCAAACTAAAGGGCGTACTTTCAATTATCAGCTAAAAGAGCTCTCCCATAGTCCCTCCCAAGTGCATTAATAACCTACCAAACATGGCTTCTTACAACAGCAACAACAACACCACCTACCGACAGAGGCTTACCAACGAAGAATGGAGGCTAGAGAGCGAGATTATTCGAATAATCGACAGTGGGAAGACCGAGTCTCTAAACCCGAATTCTCCTCAGGTCGTTACAATTGGCGGTCACCATATGTACATTGCATTCTATGATGAGAGGGCTTCAGACTATCGGGTGTGGCAGTGGCACGGACAAATAATCCTCTCCGATGACCAAAACGGCTATAGTGCATTTTTTTCAGACCCTTGTGTAAAGCACTATATAGTCGGCAATATGTGAATGTCTAATAAAACGTTTGCATAGGATAATAACTCGATCATGGGTATTTGCGAATGATTAAGTTGTTCCTGGCACTACAAGATAATGCCAACCAAGTTGTTCACTTGTTTGAAGTGATGAAGGACTTTATTTTGGGCAATGCATATATGATAGACAAAGGTTCACTTGGTTTCTTTAGATTAAGGATTTGTCTTCCATAGATGGTATGACACTTGGAAATTCATTGGTCAGTAGGTGAAGGTGCCCTTTTGGGAGCTAATGTTGGAGAACCTTTTTTTTTTTTTTGTCCACGAGATTTTTCGTTGCTTATTAGAGGTTTGTGCACATATGGTTGTCAAAATTCTGCTTGGCATTTGGAATTGACGCAGGGGACTTCCTTTAGTATCTGTCGGCGAATAGGAGATAAACAGGTGTTTTCTTTTGCGAGCGTTGTTCGGCATGGATTATGCAACTGTTCAATGCATTCTCTTAGCACCCCATTCTGCTCCTGCAACTCCTCCACAAATTCATTGAAATGAGCTGCTCATCAGAAATGGAAAAAGCATTAGAAAAATTCCAAAACCGGAATAAATAAAAATTAAGTATCGAAGAAAAGTTTTTGGCAAGCCAAATAAAGCTTATGGTAGGTTCATTTGGGAGAAGTATAGAACCGCACCCATATGTGTTACACCACAAACATCAAAGTATTGAAGACTTCTCCTCAAAAGAACTTAGCGGTTCTGATGATGATGAGAACGATGAGGACGAGGAGCAAAAATGGAGATGAGAGGGGAATTTGGGGCTGGGAGATCTGATCGGCAGTGGGATTTCGTCTAGTGGTCGGATTCTTCACAGGAATCGGAATTTGGGTTCATCGAAATAAGTTATATGTATTTCATTCTGTATTTTTTTTGTATTTTGTTGTAATGGGGTTAAAAACTTAAAATCACCCTTGTTGGGGTTTCCATGATTTTAATATACTAGTCCCCATATAAAGTTTTTTTTTAATATAAATTAAGTGTGGGTTATTTTCAGTTTCTTGGAATTTTGTAGTAATATACATGATCGTTTGTTTGATCTTAAGATTCATAGGCATGTAAAGATGAGAAGCAGAATGTGTTTACTGTACATATGTATGGTACAACGGTTAGATTATAGAATTTCTAAAACTGGCAGAGGACTTTCTTGTAATGTGAATGTGAGTATATATGGTCTAACCGTAAGTGTTAATTATCCACATTTAGGGTTAGACAATAGAACTTCTCTCAACCAACAGGGACATTTTCTTGGACTTTGGATGTGGGTATAATATAAATAAATTCCTTGTATGACGCTTGGAAGTTCATTGTTTAGTAGGTGAAGGTGCCCTTTTGGGAACTAATGATGGAGGACCTCTTTTTACGAAATCACGAGTTTCTTCGTTGCTTATTAGATGCTTGTTCACTTATGGTTGTCAGAATTCTGCTTGCCATTTGGAATTAACACACTCATCATTACGGGTCTCATGAAGCTTAATGTTCTCTATGACAGTCAATTTCGAAATAGGCAACATGAGGGACTTAGGCTATGACGTAACGGAAACAATGTGGGGATGGACCTTTTGGTCTCTTCGGCCACATTATTTACGAGTGAATTGAATTACTGTTGACGGAAAATGCCACAAAAGCAATGCTATAAATTGCATAGAATGGTACTCCCAAAATTACATAGAATGGTACTCCTAAAATTGCAAAGTGTCTAACACTAACCCTAAACACCCCCCCCGCGGCAACACACACAAAAGTTGGTGCCTGATTCAGTGCATTGATCACAGAACATCGATCAAGACATGATTGTATGTGTATGTCAGTTGGAAGGTGCATTAACAAGGTTTACAATTTACTTTGATTTGCAAAAATGAACATTGATCCAAGCAAGATTGTCATTGCCCCCTATGTCTTGCGGATGGGGAATCTGCGGATCATCTATTTATGCATTGTTCGTTCACCCGGTCTATATGGGGTTGCATATTTTGAGATTTGGGGTCAGCTGAATTTTTCCTAGATCTATTGAATTGTTGTTGCGACAATGGAGCTTTGTGCCTTGGAAGAAGAAAGGGAAAATTTTGTGGGAAGTATGCTTGCTTGCCACTTGGTGGGTGGTATGGAAGGAGAGAAATGCGCGGGTGTTTGAGGGAATGTTCAAGGCTCCTCATTATCCTTATATGCGGATAATTGCTTGGGTTATTAATTGGACGAGATGCCATCCATCTTTCTGGTTTGTCTCAGTGTTTGATCTTTGGGAAGAATGGGGGGTGGTGTGCTTGAGTAGTGAGTGGGCTAATAAAGTTGTGCAGAGATGGGAACCACCGCCTCAAGGAGTGTTAAAAATAAACGTCGATGGTGCTTGCTTTGGGAATCCTGGTCCAGCCGGGGTGGGAGGTTTATGTCGTGATGATGCCGGTAGGGTTCTTTGGTCTTTTTGGGGACCTTTAGGTGTGACTGACGCTACGGAGGCGGAAGTCCAAGCAGCTTTCAATGGCATAAAAAAGGTGAGTAGGGACCATCCGAAGAGTGTAATTGTTGAAGGGGATTCGTTTAATGTTATCCGGTGGCTGAGGGGTGTGATGGCTCCACCTTGGAGGTTTTTGGATCTTTTTGACGAAATGGAACATATATTGGCGGAATCAGATATTGAGTTGATTCAAGTTAGAAGGTCTGCTAACGAGAAGGCGGACGCTTTGGCTAGAAGAGGGGTGGTACGTATCTCGATGAATTGGTCTGATCAATTTCCTATTTGATGGTCGAGTCATTTTGAAATTAGTTTTTATTTTTTATTTTTGTTCTGTATCTTTGAGTATTCCCTTTCGGGTGTCCCTTCTGTTTCTTTTACAATATATGCCATTTCAAAAAAAAAGATTGTATGTCTATCTCAGTTGGAAGGTGCTTTCTGTTTCAACCAAAAGATTGTGTGTTCGATCCAAACCCTCACCTACCCAAATTAATAAAAATCCAAGCTCACTGGGGAATGAGGTTCAAATTTGGGACAAAAGCAAAAAGGCGAGTCATTATTGTTCATCCTACTAGTGTTAGAGATGTAAAGCCAAGGAGACGATACTCAATTCACTATGAGGCTTCCTTTCTGTTATTATTAACGATATTTGGTGGGTTACTTACAAAACTATAGGGCATAGACAAGGAGTCCTTTTGTCACTCCTTTCTTTTACCTTTGTTGGCATAGTTATTAGCTGCATTATTTACTCGACGGAGGACCATATTCATACTGAATGCATCAAAATTTTTAGATCACTTGAATCGATATCCCACCTTTCAGACAACCTCTTGATTTTTGGTAATCATAACTTGACTCAAAAGAGGTGGAATCATTGACCCTTAGAAAGGGGTTAAACTTGCTTTTAGCTGTTAGCTTATCTTTAACATGGGATGGCTATAGTATAGACACAGCTATTTGCATTGGTTCCTACTATATGAGGACAAGAGACCGCACTTGTACTGTTCTTACCACTGAAAACTAAAAGACCTGAATGATAATTAAGAAGGTTAAGTTCCGTTACACATTTTGGTAATGCACATTTTATTGTTTCCTTGTAGGCCTTTTTAAAAGCTGTACATGATGTCGTTTTTTAGCTTCTATATTCAGGAACGCAAGTTTTAGTTGACAAATTGGTTTGTTTCACATCTGTAGGACTGCATAGAGGTTAACAATTGTGGCATTCAGACCATGTAATTTGATGATTATGAAGGGATCAATCCAGAAATAGAGGACAATGATTTTATTACTAACAAGAGAGAGTTGTAACCACAAGGTGTTGATCCAAAACAAGGTTGGGGTTTTCGAGAGCTGCATAAGGTATTATCACTAGTTTTAAACTTGGAAAATACATGTTCTATATCCCATGCTCTGTCTACTCAGATATTCTTTCTAAGTAAGAAGTTTAGGCTATTCATGCTTTTGATTTGCATGTTAGGCAATTAATTGTGGCAGAATTGGGCAAGCGTCCGTGCAGAAAATCTTGAGGAATGGGTTCACTTTGACCATCTCTACCAAAGAATTGTAGGAATGGGTTCACGGATTCTTCACTGGAACCGGAATTTGGGTTCATCGAAATTAGGTATAGGTTTTTTTTTATGTATCTTTTTTTCTATTTTGTTGTAATGGGATTCCATGATTTTAATATATTTGTCCCCATATAAAGTTTTTTTTAATATAAATTAATTGCGGGTTATTTTCAGTTTCTTGGAATTTTGAGGTAATATACATGATCGTTTGTTTGATATTAAGATTCATAGGCATGTGACGATGAGAAGCGGAATGTGTTTACTGTACATATGTGTGGTACAATGGTTAGATTATAGAATTTCTAAAACTGGCTGAGGCCTTTCCTGTAATGTGAATGTGAGTATGGTCTAACCATAAGTGTTAATTATCCACATTTATGGTTAGACAATAGAACTTCTCTCAACCAACAGGGACATTTTCTTGGAATGTGGATGTGGGTATAATATAAACAAATTCCTTAAAATTATTTTCAGAATGGAGTGGACATTTTCTTGGAATGTGGATACGAGTATAGTATAAACAAATTCATAATACTATTCAGCGTGGAGTTTGGAGACTCTAATTTTTGGTAAACAGTGTTTCATTTCGCTAATAATAATATTCCAGTTACATATATGTATTTTGAATATTCTGACAACTCCTGTAGAACATAAATATGCAGATTTATTCGAGTTGTGTTGACCTAGATGCAAATATCAATGCTGAAAATTGCAGACGCGGATAATGATAGTTGTATAAGAAGATCTTGTATTTAACAAGAACATTTAATTCTAATACTAATATTAACTATTAAGTTACAAGCAGTGATACATTCTTAAATGCCCAAGAAAAGATGAAGTTTGCAACTGTGTTTTTCTTTATAAAAAAAAAAAGAAAAAGAAAAAGAAGTTTGCAACTTCCTCTTATTTTTCCCTTGTTTGCTATAAGATTTCATCATGGCTATATTGCATTTTTTTAGATCCTTGTGTAAAGGACTAAATAGTTTGCAATGTTTGAATTGTAAATGTCAAATAAAACATTGCATAGGAGAGTAACTTATAGTTATTTGCATTTGATTAAGTTCCTGGCACCACAAGGTAATGCAGACTAAGTCGTTCGCTTGTTTGAAGTTAAGAAGGTTATTTTTGGTAATCCATTTATGATTGCCAAAGGTTCAGTTGGTTTCTTTTAAGGATTTGTCATCCATAGATTGTATGATGCTTGGAAATTCATTGTTCAGTAGGTGAAGGTGCCCTTTTGGGAACTAATGATGGAGAAACTCTTTTTACGAAATCATGAGCTTCTTCGTTGCTTATTAGAGGTTTGTGCGCCCATAGTTGTCAAAATTCTGCTTGGCATTAATTTGGAATTAACACACTCATCATTACGGGTCTCACTAAGCTTAATGTTCTCTATGGCAGTCAATTTCAAAGTAGGCAACATGAGTGTCTTAGGCTATGAAATGCCACAAAAGCAATGCTATACCACTCCAAAATAATTGCATAAAATGGTACTCCCAAAATTACGTAGACTGGTACTCCTAAAATTGCAAAGTGTCTAACAGTCCTCACCCCCCTCACCCACCCACCCAAGTTTGTGCATGAATATATTTGTGTTAATGCGTTCATAGGGAACCTGATTAAGAAAAAAAGCCACAGAAAGCAATGCTATGCCAGTCCAAAATATTTGCATAGAATGTTACTCCTAAAATTGCAAAAGTGTAACACTTTACCCGTCAAGTTGGTGCATGAATATCTCTATGTCTATTGCATTGATGGAAAATTTGATTCAGAGAGATATGACAAATGGTTGATTACCATAAAATATGTCCATAAATTAAAAAATGTTCCTTTTTTAAATAACTTTTAGCACTTTAATTATGCTTAGAAAAAGTCAGGTCAATAACCTGATTTCTGGTTCTTAATGAATTATGTAGAACATCCTTAATCCATGTACAATGTTCAAGGCTGAAAGGGAAACATAGAAGAGAGAAAGAAGAAAAATTAAAGTGTTCTCTAATTGGTCGACTTTGGAGGACTATAAATATTTATTTGTTAACTGAGGGAAAATTTGGGTATTGACTTCAGTTTGAGGGACATTTTTAAAATCCAGAAGTTAGGTGGGCAGAAACAAGAAATCTGCTTAATCTATGAAGTTACAGATCTGATCTCCCCCAATTTGAAACCTGACAGTTGGATGCAGTTCAACACTAAGAATGCCCTAAAGTTTCATCAAGATCTGACCCTTTGATCATTGAACTGGGCAATATTCATAGATCTGTGAAAAATCAAAGATTCCTAATCTGCTCTCAGACTCAGATCCCACTGTCATATCAGTTTGAAGTTATTTGAAACTAGCAGCTGGTTGAAACTAGCAGTTTATATGTTCATAGATCTGTTGAAACTGTGTTTTTATATATGCCTAGCAGCTGGTTGAAACTAGCTGTTTATAGCTATTGGGGGAGCCATGAAATAACTAGTTTTGTGCAGTTTGGCTGTACAAGGGTGTTCTAATCCCTTGGGATAGTATATAACACCCCAAAACATGATTGGATGATATTAAATAGTGATTAATACCATTGTGCCTCAAAGTGGTGAACCTTGTAGGGATTAGACCTTAGGCTTCAGTTTGTATATTCTTTGAGACTGGAAACTTGCAGTGAGTGATCTTGTTGTATTTGCAATGTTAGAGGCTTTGTATTTTTTCTTTTTCATTACATTGTATTTGGAAAGTATTTGGAGATGCAGAGCGTATTCCGAGACGCAGAGCCATCTCTGAAGGCGAGTGTTGGGAGACACAGAGCCATCTTCGTCGGCAAGTGGTGAGGCACGGAGCCACCTCGCTGTAATTGGTTTGATCTCATCGTTAAGAAGATTCAGTTATTGAAGCTACCAAGGTTTTTGGTGGAGTGGATGTAGGTCCGGAGACTTGGACCAAACCATTATAAAAATCTACGTGCACTCTATTCTCTTGCTTCTTACTTTTGCATCTTAATTTTTATCTTCCTTGCATTAGCTGTCAAAATTCTTCTTTGGATACAACTTTCAATTAATCTTCTAAAATTTAATAAACCCAATTCCTCCCCTCCGCCCCCCCCCCCCCCACACCTGGGTTGCCGCCTGGGCCTCACAGTATTTTTCAAGTCTTCAGATTAACCAATGCATTTTAATGCTGGCTTGATGCGCACCACAAATCCTCTCATGAACTTCAGCCATTACCACCATGACTTCCTCTATTCCTAAGAATTTTAGGATTAGATGTGAGTCCAAAACCAAATATTGGATTCAAAGTTACATTTTACTTTTGACACCGATGATCGGTTCGGGACTCACAATAAGACGTTAACAAAATCTAAAACAAACTGGTCCTAAACCATAGGCTATGTTTGGAATGCCAAAATTAGGAATTGTAGTCCACATCCTATTTCAATTCCTATTTTCGTTCTCTATAAACTAAATGTTAAATTATTTTTTTTTAAAAGTAATTCAAAAAAATCTAGTAAAAATTTCATTCTAGAATTAAAATACCACATCTTGGGGTGGGAAACACATCTCCCCTTAATTATATTAAGATGTCATTTCTACCCCTAATTATGTTCATATTTTCAAACTAATTAGGCCATGTTTGGATTGTAGGAATTTTCTGGAAAAGTTAGGAAAGGAAAAATATTCCTAAAATTTCTTACATTTTTATTTATGAAAAATATAACATGAACCAACCCTATTAAATTTTTAACTAAGATGGACCTTCAATTTATGATAATATTTTCTAAATTAACCATAACAATATCATTTCTCTTTAAATCATGGAAAGAAATTTCCCGAAGAAGAAATTTCCCACTAGAAATCTTTTTCTTACATTCCAAACAGGGCCTAAAGGTTACCCGAAATTAGAATCAGAATTGGATCCCTATTCTAGTGCCTCATTCTTGCAATGGAATCGCAAGCAAAATATATATCTTGGAGGATACGGGTACATTAATTCTAACGCCTTTGAAACACACGCGAATCCTTAACATATCTTCGTTGATTCGGGTATGTTGATTCTTGCGATCTAAACAAATCCTAAAAAAATCTTTGTTAAATCCGCTATTTTTTGTAGCGAGGACGCATTATAAATAGCTTCACCATCAAAAGAGAGGAGAAACAGAGCACAATGAGTTCTTCTTCCAACACCAACAACCTCTCCTTCGACCCTCCCTATCTCAAAACCAATTCCTTTCCTTCCCTTGCCAGAGCTTGGAAGATTTCCAAAAAAAAAAAAATCAACCTCATTCCTTACATCCCACAATCTTTATACAAATCCTATAATTGGGCAAATTGTGAAAGCATAAGCATGGCCTGGAATCTAACCACTATGCGAATTCCTATCACCGACCAGATCACTCAGCCCCAAACTACTTCCTTTCCTCTGTTTCCGTTTCTCCTTATCATTCTGGTTCTCATCAGTATTGCTCAATTTCAAATCCACATTCTCAAAGTAATTACCGTAAATGTATTCATGCGTATACCCATTTTCTGGTGAAGAATCCGATACCCATTTTCCGGTGAAGAATTCGACCACTGGACGAACTCCCATTGCCGATCAGATCTCCCAGCCCCAAATTCCCGCCTCGTCTCCGTTTCTGTTTCTCCTCCTTATTGTTCTTATCATCCTCAGAACCGCTAAATTCGAGTTCCACTCTCTCATAGTATTGTCCGTAAATATGCTACTGCGTATACTCATTTTCTTGATCAAAGAGGATTATGTGGCCATGCCACTGCCACACTCGATAATCTCTTTCTTCATGGAATCCAACGCATTTGCGGTGATCTCCAATAGTAACACCCTCCCTAGAATTAGGGTTCAGGGTCTCGATCCTCACGTTATCAATTCTCCAAAAAGTCTCCCTCTCTATGTTCCATTCTTCTTTGGCAAGCTATTGAAGGTTGTTACAAGAGGAGTTGTGGAGGCTGTTGTAAGAACTCATGTTTGCTCTGTTATTAATGAACTTGAATGGGAGTGCAGCTTTAGCTAATATTTGGAAGGGCGCCATTTAGTTTGGCGTTCCTAAATATATAATACGCCAAAATATGCACTCACGATCAGCAAAGATTTTACATGTGTCCAGAAAGATACAGGTAAGGCCCTACTAGTTTTGGATTCTAAGCACAGACGGAGCGAGTGGGGGGAATTGACCCCCGATAATTTTTTGGAGGAGTTTTACCTACTTACTTAAAATGAATAAATTACCTTTACCCCTCTTTGATTTTTAATTTACTGCAAAGAGAGACAATTCTAATTCATTTCCAAAACCCATTAGCGGAAAATTTTCCTTTTCAAAATGGATCTCCATTCCCATCTCTTTAATTTTCCCTCTCTCAAGGCGTCTAGTTTCCCCTATCCGACGATGACGGCTAAGCCTTGAGGTATGCTCTCTCTCTCTCTCTCTCTCTCTCTCTCTCTCTCTCTCTCTCTCTCTCTCTCTCTCTCTCTCTCTCTCCACACACACACACACACAAACCCCCTATTGAATATGGCAGTACTTGTATAGCTCATGTGTCAAAAATGATAGTTTCTAGGGGAAAAAGGATTAGCAAAAATTGATCATGGTTTTGGGGCCTAAAAAGATTTCATAATCATGGTTTTCATTTTATTTTTTTGGATCTAGGGTTTCATGATCAATGTTGTGGGTTTTTTTTTACTGGATTTTACCCATTAAATTGAATGGATTCCTTCTTGTTGAAGGTGTTGAATTTTCTGAATCTCTGCAAATTGTCAAGTGCATTTTTTCAATTTGAATTCCAAAATTTATTGAAAATAAGATTCTTCTAAGTTTTTCTTAGTTCTGACAATGTTGAATGTTTCACATTTAGTTACTCTTGATAATTTTGAACTTAGGTGATTGTGTAATTTTATTTTTCTCAGAGGCTGTCTGTGAGAGATACATCCTGAATTTTCCCTAATCTAGTCATAAATTTCATGAAAATATCTTAGTGAGTTCAAGATCACTTCATTTTCTAAAAGTTTTTTGTTCTTCATTCTTTAATTCTAAGAAAGCTTGTGAAATTATTATTCCCAATGACTATACTCTTAGTTCTTTAATTAACAGATCTGTAACATTTGGGTTTCTATTGTGCTTAGTTTTGAGGATTATTCCTCAATTGCCGAGATTTAATAGATATCTGCATTTTCCTTATCTCCGTGTCTCAACAAAATTGAAAACCATTTTTTACCAAGTGTTTAAAAAAGGGAAAAATATTGAAAGCTTGTTCTAAATATATTTTTGGTATGTGTTATTATCATTTTCTCCACTCCAGTAGTTTCAAAAATTCAAAACAGACTCCTATTCAAATTTCCAATCTAATGTTTTGGGTCTTTTTCTTTTGGCACACTCAAGTTGTTGTGAGCCACCCATTAATTGTGCCTCGGCTCGAATAAAAGAATTTGTTTTAATTTTGTATATCGAACCGGAATTTGCGAGGCTCAGCTTAGATTTTTGTGTTTGGGACTAAAATCGAAAAAATAGGTTCACGTCAGTATTAATGTGGATTGTGTCTCAAAAATGGTAATTTAGAAGGAAAAATGATTACTTATTTTGGTGGATATTATAATAATTTTCTGATTGTTGTATAAAAATCATTCGATGGAGCAAATTCCTAGCCTAATGTGAGCCCAAAACTAAATTTGGACTCAAATTTACAATTACTTTTGAGTCCAATAATAGGTTTGGGACTTACTATCCATTAACAAAATCTAAAACAAAGGGGGCCTAAAAAAATAAAATATATAAGAGGGACGCTAGACTGAAGGGAGCCCTTGCAAAAACCATTTACAAGGGTGCCCCCATTGGTCTATCTCAAGAAAGTACATTTATAATGGCAGAAAATTAGGGAGCCCTTCCAAAAACCAATTACAAGCACTAATGGGGGCGCCATTGTAACTTGTTTTTTTTTTCCGCAAGGGCGCCCTTCAGTCTATCATTCTGATTAAAAATTTCATTCCGCAAAATCAGAATACCCCATCTTGGGGGCCAGAAACAGATTCCAAAATTTCCCTTCAATGTCATTCCTACCTCTAATTCTGTTCTTTTTTTTTTCCCAACCAGTCATACGGAATTGCAAGGAACGCACGCGAAATCCAAATATATCTTGCTAGATGCGGAATCGCACGCCAAATCCAAATATATCTTGCTAGATACGGAAACCCACGCGAAAATCCTTACATATATCTTCGTGGATACGAGGATGCCTTTTCTTGGCATTTGGACCATTATATATATATTGAGGAATGCCAAACGAAAGGGCACCCTTGCTAAAAGGACACTCCCATTCAAGTACATTAGCAACCGAGCAAACATGAGTTCTCACAACACCCACCACAACCCATTCTCTAACAACCTTCAAAGGCTTGCCAATGAAGAATTGAAGCTGGAGAGGGAGATTATTTGGAGAATAGAAAGTGGGAGGATCGAGACCCTGAACCCTAAGAATGATGAGGAGGAACAGAAACGGAGACGAGGCGGGAATTTGGGCCTGGGATATCTGATCGGCGATGGGAGTTCACTGGAATCGGAATTTGGGTTCATCGAAATAAGGTATAGGTTTTTCTTTCTGTATTTTTTTTTATAGTGCTGTAATATATTTGTCCCCATATAAAGTTTTTTTTTAATATAAAATAATTGTGGGTTATTTTCAGTTTTTTGAAATTTTGAAGTAATATACATGCTCGTTTGTTTGATATTAAGATTCATAGGCATGTAACAATGAGAAGTGGAATGTGTTTACTGTACAATGGTTGCAATATAGAACTTCTAAAACTGGCAGAGGATTTTCTAGTAATGTGAATGTGAGAATGGTCTAACCATAAGTGTTAATTATCTAAATTTATGGTTAGACAATAGAATGGTACTCCTAAAATTGAAGTGTCTAACACTCCTCACTCCCCCACCCACCCAAGTTGCTGCATGAATTTATTTCTGTTTATTGCGTTCATAGGGAAGCTGATTCAGAAAAAGGCCACAAAAAGCAATGCTATGCCACTTCAAAATATTTGCATAGAATGGTACTCCTAAAATTGTAAAAGTGTAACACTTCCCCCCTCAAGTTGGTGCATGAATATCTCTATGTCTATTGCATTCACGGGAATATCTCTATGTCACCGAGGTATCCCACGGCATCACACCTTAGGTTGGTCGGTTGGAGAATTGCTCACCCAAGGCTTGCACAGACCAAATGGGCTTATTCATAGCATTCATATCTGCTCTCAAAAATAGGAAGAAGGCCTTACACGTATAGACCCTTAAACTATGACTAATTAGGACTCTAATTTGCTTAAAACTTGGACTCTTCAATTTACTAAAACATTACATGGTCTCTCCCACTTAAAATTTCCGTAATACACTCTTAGACTAAATAAAAGACTTTTAACTCTTGTTTGTCTTTTTTTCCCTAAATGTTGTTGCATTTTCATCAACCTTTTGTTTGTCTTTTTCCCCTAAAAGCTGCTGCATTCCATCTCCTCTTGTCTGTCATTTCCTGAAAATGAAGCCATTCTCAGGAAAAAGACAACCAAAAGGGAAATGATTGCATGGCTCTCTATATGTATGTGTGTGGTTTTTGACATTTTAGTCTGTGACTAACTTGAATTTTCTCTAATCAGGGAAATAACTTTGATCACCATTGATATCTTGGTGGAGACGTGTGATATTATCGGAAATCCTGAGATTTTTAGGGGACTTCACACAGGCTTCAATGCAAACTCGCCAAAGGATATTGAGCAGTTTGAAGCCGAAAGAGATGAGTTGATTCGGGCGCATGAAAGGAAGAAGACTAAACTGAGGCGCAAGTATTTGGAGGAAGAGGTGGAACTTGAGAAAGAATTCAAGGAAACACTCACTCAACTTATGGAGAGCTTTGTTTCCCCATCTGATCCTCAGCAATTCTACAATCAACAGCCACAGCTGGGAGGGACACTCTTTCATTCCTATGGCAAGAATTCAAGGAAACATTCACTCAACTTATGGAGAGCTTTGTTTCCCCATCTGATCCTCAGCAATTCTACAATCAACAGCCACAGCTGGGAGGGACACTCTTTCATTCCTATGGAAATAATTCAAGGAAACACTCACTCAACTTATGGAGAGCTTTGTTTCAGGGCTGATCTTGTAGGTTTGTCTCATAATTGGACACTTATGTGTAATCAGTACAATTGATCTTGTAGGCCTAGCTGAACATCCGAGGCCAATAGACAATTTTTTAAGAAATAACAAATTTGAAATAGATGGGGCTATTAGGCTCCTTCCTAACACACACTCTATAGATCAAGGATTAGGATCATCCTGTGGAAATTATTTATTATTTTGCAGGAATTTTAAATTCCCCAGTTTGTTTTCACCCCTTACGAAACCCATAAATTCCAATGACACTTTCTACCTCTTGCCTAAAATCCAGCTTAAGCTGCTTCTCTTGTTAATTTTGGACTTGAAAACAAAGAGCTATTGTGTTGATTTTGGCCAACATAAATTCAGTAGAACGACGTATGGAAAAATCTCTCTTATTGGCAAAGTTGTTGATTATAGAACATATCCCTTGTAATTTAGAAAGGACGAGAAACGAAAGAGGGGAAGGGGTGCAACTCGGGTCGGGTTGAGGCCATCACGAACCTGACCCGAGCAACCATTTGGTCAACCCGAACCCGACCCGACCCGAGTTCCAACCCGACAAGGTTCAACCCGACCCGACCCGACCCGACCCGAGGAACCCTTTTTGCCAACCCCAACCCCAAGATTTTTAGCTAAAAAAATTATAAAAAAGTCGGGTTCACTTGGGTCGGGTTGCCCAAGCCCTCAACCCGAACCCGACCCGAACTCAACCCGGGTTGAGAAAACCCAACCCAACCCGACCCGAACTGAACTCAACCCAACCTGACTTTTTCCTGGGTTGAACCCGTCGGGTTCCGGTTGAGCCCGCCCAAGTTGCACCCTAATGAAGGGTGTCAATTATGAAAATAAACTTCGTATTTTCACCCCCTGCCAAATACAATTAGGCATGATTTTAAGGCACGGTGTGCTCTATATAGTTTTTTCAGTCTATGATCAACCACAAAAAATAACATTACTAGAAATGATTGGTGTGATTTTGGGGCAAAAATCAAGAAAGGACATGTATTTACTGTGAAATGAACGTTTTGGGCTCGAAAATTAGGAAGGGCTTCTTCAGACGCTCATTCACATGAGCCTATGAGGGTTCCGTGACGGGAGAAACACGTGATTTTCCGACCAGTAGGTCCACTAACGTAAAGCGAGGAGTTGAGCCTGAACCGAAGTAACTTTCGGAAACATTTACTAGTATTCTAGGCGCATGCTATTCATTGATGTAAAATGATGGGCCTCACACCATCAAAACATGAGGGATAAAGTGGTGGGGTCCACCATAATGCATAGGTTTGAATAGAGATGGTGGACCCTACATCATCAATAATATTAGGAGTAAATAGTAGGCTCCACCCTATGCATTGGTTCAGGTAGAGATGGTGGGTCCTACCCACCAAAACCTGAGATGTTAAATGGCAGGCCCCATCCCATAAAAAATACGAGGTGCAAAATGTTGGCCCCGTCCCATCAATAACATGAGATGTAAAATGGTGGGTCGCACCCTATGTATGGGTTTGAGTGGAGATGGTGGCCCTACCACATCAAAACATGAGGTTTAGAATGGCGCGCCTCACCCATGCCAGGCATGATTATAAATTGTTGGCGCCAACCCCATCATAGCATGAAGTTCCGACCGTAAGGTCTAGGGGTGGTTATTCGGTTATAACCGAATCGAAATAACCGAAATTTGATAACCGAAATAATTTCGGTAATCGAAACCGAACCGAAAATTTTCAAAACCGAACCGAAACCGAACCGATTAAAATTCAGTTATTCGGTTATAACCGAATAAACCGAATAACCGAATAGTGGGAAAAAAGAGGGAAAAAAGCAAAATCTTGGTTTCGATCGGAGGGCTAGGATCATCTAATCGAAATGAGTTTTGGAGCACAATGTAATTAAGTTGTGATCAATCAAATGGACGGTTTTGATCATCCTTTGGAGTGCCCATATCACACTTTTTTTTGAAAACATAATGATTTTTATCATTATTTCGGTTATTTCGGTTAACCGAATTTTTTTTTGAGATAACCGAAACCGACACCGAATAACCGAATTGCCAAATAAAAAAAACCGAAACCGAACCGAACCGAACCAATTCGGTTTAGTTATTTGGTTTTAACCGAATAATGAACACCTCTAGTTTCCTCATCATAATGGACGGAATGATTTTGACCATTGCACCGTTGTCAACAAACACCCTAGTTATAGGCCGACCGTTCACGTGGGCTTTAACACAGATATTATAGTTATAGGCCGACCCTATGTTGAAAATGGCTGTTTATAGGGGAAAATATTAGCTATTTTGATAGATATTATAGTAATTTATTGAGTATTGAATAAAAACCACCGTTTGCCCCTCGTGGAGCAAACTCTAGCTCTGTCCTTGATGTGAGTCCAAAGCTGAATATTGGACTCAAATTTACATTTTACTTTTGAGACAAATAATCGGTTTGAGACTCACAATCAGTTATCACATTATAAAACAAGCTTGTCCTAAACCTTAGGCTGTGTTTCAATACCGAAATCTGGAATTGGAGGCCACATCCTATTTCAATTCCTATGCTGGTTCCCTATAAACTGAATGCAAGAAATTAAAATAAAAAAATTAATTAAAAAAATCTAATAAAATTTTTACTCCGGAATCAGAATACCACATCTTGGGGGCGGTAAACACATTTCCCCTTTAATTTTGCTCCGATGTCATTTCCACCCCTAATTCTGTTCATTTTTCGAACTTATTAGAGTTACCTAGAATTAGAATTGGATCCCGATTCTAGTGCCTCATTCTTGTAATGGAATCACAAGTGAAGTATATATGTTGGAGTATACGAGTATGTTAATCCAATGCCTTTGAAACACACATGAAATCCTTAACGTATCTTTGTCGATTCGAGTATGCTGATTCTTGCAATCTAAAAAAACCCTAAAAAATATTTGTTAAATTTGCCATTTTTGCAGGGATGGCACATTATAAATAGCTTCACCATCAAAAGTGAGGAGAAACAGAGCACAATGAGTTCTTCTTCTTCCAACAACAACCTCTCCTTCAACCCTCCCTATCTCAAAACCATGTCCTTTCCTTCCCTTGTCAGAGCCTGGAAGATTTAACCATCCTCATTCCTTACATCCCCCAATCTTTATACAAACCCTATAATTGGGCAAATTGTGAAGGCATAAGAATGGCCATGGAATCTGGCCACCAAGCGAATTCCTATCACCGATCAGACTCCCAGCCCCAAATTCATGGAAACGCAATTGGGTTGTAAAATATTAGGTTTTGGGCAGGACAATATTACTATGGATTGTATGTTGAAAATGGCTGTTTATAGGGGAAAATATTAGCTATTTTGATAGATATTATAGTAATTTATTGATTATTGAATAAAAACCACCGTTTGCCCCTCGTGGAGCAAACTCTAGCTCTGTCCTTGATGTGAGTCCAAAGCTGAATATTGGACTCAAATTTACATTTTACATTTGAGACAAATAATCGGTTTGAGACTCACAATCAGTTATCACATTATAAAACAAGCTTGTCCTAAACCTTAGGCTGTGTTTCAATACCGAAATCTGGAATTGGAGGCCACATCCTATTTCAATTCCTATGCTGGTTCCCTATAAACTGAATGCAAGAAATTAAAATAAAAAAATTAATTAAAAAAATCTAATAAAAATTTTACTCCGGAATCAGAATACCACATCTTGGGGGCGGTAAACACATTTCCCCTTTAATTTTGCTCCGATGTCATTTCCACCCCTAATTCTGTTCATTTTTCGAACTTATTAGAGTTACCTAGAATTAGAATTGGATCCCGATTCTAGTGCCTCATTCTTGTAATGGAATCGCAAGTGAAGTATATATGTTGGAGTATACGAGTATGTTAATCCAATGCCTTTGAAACACACATGAAGTCCTTAACGTATCTTTGTCGATTCGAGTATGCTGATTCTTGCAATCTAAAAAAACCCTAAAAAATATTTGTTAAATTTGCCATTTTTGCAGGGATGGCACATTATAAATAGCTTCACCATCAAAAGTGAGGAGAAACAGAGCACAATGAGTTCTTCTTCTTCCAACAACAACCTCTCCTTCCACCCTCCCTATCTCAAAACCATGTCCTTTCCTTCCCTTGTCAGAGCCTGGAAGATTTAACCATCCTCATTCCTTACATCCCCCAATCTTTATACAAACCCTATAATTGGGCAAATTGTGAAGGCATAAGAATGGCCATGGAATCTGGCCACCAAGCGAATTCCTATCACCGATCAGACTCCCAGCCCCAAATTCATGGAAACCCCAACAAGGGTGTTTTGAACCCCCATCACAAACAAAATACAACCTCAAACCACCCCCTCCAGTAAATAAAAAAATACAAGAAAATACAGAAACAAAAACCCTATACCTTATTTCGATGATGAACCCACATTCCGATTCTGGTGAAGAATCCGACCACTGAACGAACTCGCATCGCCAATCAGATAGCCCAGCCCCAAATTCATGGCTTAGCTTCATTTTTTTTATTCTCGTCATCGTCATTCTCATTTTTTGTCATTCCTGCCAAATTCAAAATCCAATCTCTCATAATAATGTCCACAAATGTATTCCAGCCTATACATGTTTTGCTCATCGGAGAGGATTATGTGGCCATGCCACTGCCACACCCGATAGTTTGAATCCCTATCAACATGGAAAGCAATGGATATATGGTGATCACCAATTGTAACACCCTGAGGAGAATTAGGATTTAGGGTCTCGGTCTTCCCACTATCGATTATTCGAATAATCTCCCTCTCCAGCCTCCATTCTTCGTTGGCAAGAGGCTGAAGGTAGTCACAGGAGTTGTTGTTGTTGTTGTTGTTGTAAGAACTCATGTTTGGAGGAGTCTTACCTACCTACTTAAAATTTTTGGAGGAGTCTTACATACTTACTTAAAATGTCAAAATTACATTTATCCCTCTTTGAGTTTTAATTTATTGCAAAGAGAGACAATTCTAACTCATTTCCTAAAACCCATTAGCGGAAAATTTTCCTTTTCAAAATTGATCTCCACTCCCATCTCTTCGATTTCCCCTCTCTCAAGGCATCAAGTTTTCCCTATCCGACGGTGACGGCTAAGGCCTAAGGTATGCTCTCTCTCTCTCTCTCTCTCTCTCTCTCTCTCTCTCTCTCTCTCTCTCTCTCTCTCAAACCCCCTATTGAATATGGCAGTACTTGTATGGCTCGTGTGCTGAAAATGGTAGCAAAAATTGACATGGTTTTGGGGCCTAAAAAGATTTCATGATCATGATTTTTTATTTTTTTGGATCTAGGGTTTCATGATCAAGGTTGTGGGTTATTTTTGACTGGATTATACCTATTGAATTGAATGGATTCCTTCTTGCTGAAGGTTTTGAATTTTCTGGATCTCTGCATATTTCAAGTGCATTTTTTCAATTTGAGTTCCAAAATTTCTTCAAAATAGGATAATTCTGAGTGTTTTTAGTTCTAATAATGTTGAATGTTTCACATTCAATTGCTCATGATTTTGAACTTCAGTAATTGTGTTATTTTTTTTTCTCCAAGCTGTCTCTGAGAGATACATCCTTGAATTTTTCCTAATCTAATTATAAATTTCATGAAAGTATCTTAGTGAGTTCAAGATCACTTCATTTTCTAAAATCTATTTGTTGTGCATTCTTTAATTTTAAGAAGCTTATGGAATTATTATTTCCCATGATTATATTTTTGGCCTTTAATTAACAGATCCGTAACATTTGTGTTTCTTTTGTGCTTAGTTTTGAGGATTATTTCTCAATTGTTGAGATCTAATAGATATCCACATTTTCCTATCTCCATGTGTCAACAAAATTGAAAACCTGTTTATCAAGTGTTAAAAAAAAAAAAGGAAGAAAAATATTGAAAGCTTGTTCTAAATATCATTTTACTACGTGTTATTATCATTTTCTATTTTGTCTCTAAAATTCAAAAGAGACTAGCTACTATTCAAATTTCCAATCTAATGTTTTATGTCTATCTCTTTTGGCACACTTAAAAGTTGTTGTGAGTCACCCACTGAGGCCCTGTTCGTTTAAGATTATTACAACCGATCGTGACTGCCAAACTGATTGTTGGACTCAAATTTGAACATAATTTTGATTCCAATAATCGGTTGGGCACTCATAATTGGGTGTCATAATCTTAAACAAACAGGGCCTAATTGTGCCTTGGTGTGAATATATGAATTTGTTTTGATTTTGCATATAAAATCGAAAATGTAGGAGACTTAGCTTATATTTTTGTGTTTGGGACTTAAATCTAAGAATTAGGTTTCGGATAGTATTAATGTGGATTGTCTGTTGAAAATGAGTTTATTAGGAAAAATGATTAACTATTTTGGTGGGTATTATAATAATAATTTATTGAACTCAGATTTACATTTACTTTTGAGTCCAATACTTGGCTTGGGACTCACAATCCGTTCTCAAAATCTAAAACAAACGCCCCCTAAACCTTAAGGTTGTGTTTGGATAATCGAAATCAGGAAAGGGAGTCGATGAGGAAAAAGTAAAATAAGAAAGATGATTCCTAGACTCAAGGGTGCCTTTGCAAAATAGAGAGGAAAGGGCACTCCATTGGTCCATGTCATTTTTACTCAACCGGGATTTTTTCCCTTTTAGCACATATATTATGATGTGGACCAATTGGAGCACCCTTTCGGCTTTATTCTGTAACGGCACCCTTAAGTCTAGCGTTCCACAATAAAAAACGAATTAAAAAAAAAGAGAGAGAGGAAAGATAGACTGAAGGGCGCCTTGCAAAAAAACCAGTTACAAGGACACCCCTATTGCTCCGGTGTGGCAGTGACATGACCACATTGTCCTCTCCGATGAGGAAAATGGGTATAGGCGGGAATACATTTATGGACATTATTATGAGAGATTGGATTCCGAATTCGGTATGAATGACGGAAACGAGAATTACGATGAGGAGAATAAGAAACGAAGCCGAGCCATGAATTTGAGGCTGGGCTATCTGATTGGAGATGCGAGTTCGTTCAGTGGTAGGATTCTTGACCGGAATCGGAATGCGGGTTCATCATAGAAATAAAGTATAGGGTTTCTTTCTGTATTTTTTTGTATTTTTTTATTTACCGGAGGGGCTGGTTTGAGGTTGTATTTTGCTTGTGATGGGGGGTTAAAAATACCCCTTGTTGGGGTTTCCATAATTTTACAGTTTTCTCTTAAATGGGATTATTATATTTGTCCCCATATAAAGGTTTTTTTATACGAATTAATTTTGGTTTTTTTTCAGTTTCTTGGAATTTTGTAGTAATATGCATGCTCGTTTGTTTGATATTAACATTCATAGGCATGTAAAGATGAGAAGTGGAAGAACTTTCCTGGAATGTGAATGTGAGCATGGTCTAACCATGTGTTAATTATCAACATTTATGGTTAGATAATAGAACATATTTTGACTGGCAGGAACATTTTCTTGAAATGTTGATGTGGGTATTGTATAAACAAATTCGTTAAAATTATATTCAGGGTGGAGTTTGGAGATTCTGATTTTAGGTAAACACTTGTGATTCCAGTCCACTAGAACTAGCATTCTACTTTTTGGGGCACAACCTATTCAGGCTCTGGCCCATCTAATGGACGGTTTGGATCATCCTATGGTGCAGGCCATACCATACTTTTTAATAAAGTGAGGAGTGTGATCATCAAAATACGGTAGTGGTGATATCATTTCCTTTTTTTTAATAAATAAATGAATTATGGTTTATTTTCAATTTTTTGGGATTTTGTAGTAATTTGATGTCCATTTGTTTAATATTAAGATTATGGGCATGTAAAGATGAGAATTGGAAGGTGTTTACTTGTATTAGTGTATGGTACTATGGTTGGATTGTAGAACTTCTAAAACTGCAGAACATGGTATAAACATAGGTATTACTACTATAAATTTCATTGTTACTTTGTTATGCGCAAGGAGATACGCTTAAATACCCAAGAAAATATAAAGTTTGCAACTTCCTCTTGTTTTTCTTGTTTGCTATTAGTGTTCATCACGGCTATATTGCATTTTTTTTTCAGACCCTTGCGTAAAGCACTAAATAGTCGGCAATATGTGAATGTCTAATAAAACGTTGCATAGGAGAATAACTCATGGGTATTTGCAATTGATTAAGTTGTACCTGGCACCACATGATAATGCCAACCAAGTTGTTCACTTGTTTGAAGTTACAAAGGACTTTATTTTTAGCAATGCATTTATCATAGACAAAGGTTCACTTGGTTTCTTTTAAGGATTTGTCATCCATAGATGGTATGACACTTGGAAATTCACTGTTCAGTAGGTGAAGGTGCCCCTTTTGGGAACTAATGATGGAGAACCCTCTTTTTTTTCTGAAATCTCGAGCTTCTTCGTTGCTTATTAGAGGTTTGTACACCTATGGTTGTCAAAATTCGGCTTGCCATTTGGAATTAACGCACTCATCATTATGGGTCACACGAACCTTCTATGATGTGAGGGAAACAATGTGGGGATGGCTCTTTTGGTCTCTTCAGCCATAACATTGACGAGTGAATTGAAATACTGTGGACAAAAAAGGCCACAAAAAGTTATGCTATGCCACTTCAAAATATTTGCAAGAGTGTAACGCTTCCCCTGTCAAGTTGGTGCATGAATATCTATTGCATTCGTAGGTGTTAACTTACCAACTTCTCCAAAAGCTTATACTTTAACAATAGGGAAACCGATTCAGAAAGTATGTGATAGCTCGTCGATTACCATAAATTATGTCCATAAATGTTAAAGTAACGCCATCTCCAACAGCATAAGCTTAGGGAGTAACTGGTAGTTTCACATGGTATCAGAGCAAAGGTCCTTAGTTCAAACCTCCCAGATAACAAAAATACACATGCAATGGCCAAACCCAAAAGAGGGACATATGTGCCACGTGTAAGCCAACCGTAGAAAGAGGGGCCACACGTGAGGGGGAGTGTTAAAGTAATGCCATCTCCAACAACTTAAGTAACCGGTAGTTTCAAAATAAATTAATGAATGTTCCCTTTTTAATAATTTTTAGTGTATTACATATCATATAGGCTTAGAAATAGTCAAGTCAAAAACTTGTTTTCTGTTTCTTAATGAATTATGTAGAACATCTTTAATCCATGTACAAAGTCCAACACTCAAAAGGGAAAAGGAGAAGGAAGAGAGAAAGAAGAAAATTAAAGAGATCTCTAATTGATCAACTTTGGAGGACTGAAAATGTTTTATTTTATTTGTTGATTGAGGGAATATTAGGGTATTTAATTCAGTTTAAGGAACTTTTTTAAAATCCAGAAATTAGAAACAAGAAATCTGAAATTTAAAATATGATCTCCCCAATTTCAAATACGACCGTTGTATCAATCTGAAATTTAGACCGATGCGGTTCAACACTAAGAAAATCAACCACCTCCTATTTCAATTCATATCATGGTTCCCTATCAACTCAATGTAAAAAATTAAAATAAAAATTTGATTTAAAAAAATCTAATAAAATTTTCATTCTGGAATCAGAATACCACATCATGGAGCGGGAAACACATTTCCCCTTTAATTCTGTTCTGAAGTCATTTCTAACCCTAATTCTGTTCATTTTTCAAACTAATTAGAGTTATCTAGAATCAGAATCAGAATTGGACCCCGATTCCAGTGCCTCATTCTTGCAATGGAATCGCAAGCGAATTATATATCTTGGAGGATACGAGTAAGTTAATTCCAATGCCTTCGAAACACACCCGAAATCCTTAACATATCGTTGTTGATTCGAGTATGCTATTCGTGCAATCTAAAAAAATCCTAAAATATATTTGTTCAATTTGCCATTTTTTGCAGGGATGGCGCATTATAAATAGCTTCACCATCAAAAGTGAGGAGAAACAAAGCACAATGAGTTCTTCATCGGACACCAACAACCTCTCCTTCGACCCTCCCTTTCTCAAAACCAATTCCTTTCCTTCCCCTGTCAGAGTGGAAGATTTCCGGCAAGAAACCATCCTCATTCCTTACATTCCCCAATCTTTATACAAACCCTATAATTGAGCAAATTATGACGACATAAGAATGGCCATATATGGAATCTGACCACTAAGCGAATTCGTATCTCCGGTCAGATTGCCCAGCCCCAAATTCATGGCTCGGCTCTGTTTTTTATTCTCCTCCTCATCATTCTCGTTTTTGTCATTACCGCCGAATTTGAAATCCACTCTCTCATCATAATGTCCGTAGAAATACTCACACATATACCCATTTTGCTCATCGAAGAGGATTATGTGGCCGTGCCACTGCCACACCTGATGGTCTAAATCGCACTCATCATAGAAAGCAATGTATATATGGTGATCTCTGATTGTAACGCCCTGAGGAGAATTAGGGTTTAGAGTCTCGGTCTTCCCACTGTCGATTATCCTAATATTCTCCTTCTCTAGCTTCCATTCTTCGTTGGCAAGACGCTGGAGGTAGTCACAGGAGTTGTTGTTGTTGCTGTTGTAAGAACCCATATTTGCTATGTTATTAATGCACTTGAATGGGAGTGCCCTTGTAGCTAATATTTGCAAGGGCGACTTTAAAGTGACATTCCTCAATATATAATGCGCCAAAATATGCTCTCGCTATCGGTAAAGATTTTACCTCTATCCACGAAGATACGGGTAAGGCCCTGCTTGTTTTGCATTCTTAGCAGAGCGAGTGGGGGCAATTGAACCCCTGGAAATTTTTGGATGAGTCATACCTACTTACTTAAAATGTCAAAATTACCTTTACCCCTCTTCGATTTTTAATTTACTACAAAGAGAGACACAATTCTAATTCATTTCCAAAACCCATTAGCGGAAAATTTTCCTTTGCAAAATTGATCTCCACTCCCATCTCTTCGATTTCCCCTCTCTCAAGGCGTCTAGTTTTCCCTATCGACGGTGAGGTATGCTCTCTCTCTCTCTCTCTCTCTCTCTCTCTCTCTCTCTCTCTCTCTCTCTCTCTCAAACCCCTATCGAATATGGTAGTTCTTATATGGCTCGTGTGTTGAAAATGGTAGCAAAAAATGACATGGTTTTGGGGCTTAAAAAGATTTCATGATCATGGTTTTCCTTTTTCCGGATCTAGGGTTTCATGATCAAGGTTATGGTTTATTGATTTTACCTATTAAATCGAATGGATTCCTTCTTGATGAAGGTTTTGAATTTTCTCGATCTCTACATAATTCAAGTGCATTTTCTCAATTTGAGTTCCAAAATTTCTTTAAAATAGGATTCTTTTGAGTTTTTCTTATTTCTGATAATGTTGAATGTTTCAGATTCAATTACTCTTCATGATTTGAACTTTAGTGATTGTGTACTTTTATTTTTCTCTAGGCTTTCTCTGAGAGATACATCTCTGAATTTTTCCTAATCTAATCATAAGTTTCATGAAAGTATCTTAGTGAGTTCAAAATCACTCCATTTTCTAAAAGCTTTTTGTTGTGCATTCTTTAATTCTAAGAAAGCTTATGAAATTATTATTTCCCATGACTATGCTTATTGATCTTTAATTCACAGATCTGTAACATTTGGGTTTCTATTGTGCTTAGTTTTGAGGATTATTTCTCAATTGCTGAGATGTAATAGATATCCACATTTTCCTATCTCTGTGTCTCAACAAAATTGAAAACCGGTTTATCAATTGTTCAAAAAGAGAAAAAGAAAATTATTGAAAGCTTGTTCTAAATATTATTTTGCTACGTGTTATTCTTATTTTCTCCTTTGTTTCAAAAATTCAAAAGAGACTCCTATTCAAATTTCCAATCTAATGTTTTGTGTCTTTCTCTTTTGGCACACTCAAGTTTTTGTGAGGCACCCACTAATTGTGCCTTTGCGTGAATATGAGAATTTGTTTTGATTTTGTATATAAAATCGGAAATGTACGAGGCTTAGGTTAGGTTTTTGTGTATGGGACTTAAATCTAAGAATTAGGTTTCTGATAGTATTAATGTGGATTGTCAGTTGAAAATGACAGTTTATTAGGAAAAGCTATTAGCTATTTTGGTGGATATTATAATAATTTATGGATTATTGTATAAAAACCATTGTCCACCCCTGCTCGAGCAAATTCCTAGCCTGGCGTGTGTCCAAAACTGATTACTAGACTCAAATTTACATTTACTTTTGAGTCCAATAATAGGTTTGGGACTCACAATCTGTTATCAAAATCAAACGGGGCCTAAACCTTATGCTTTATTTGGATTGCCAAAATCAGGAATATATTGGAGTCGATGCCCTATTTCAATTCCTAATCAGGTTCCAATAAACTCAATGTAAAATATTAAAATAAAAAAGAGGAATTCTAGATTCAAGGGCGCCCTTGCAAATAGAGCGAAAAGGGCTCTCCCTTTGGTCCACATCATGTTTGCAACCCAGATTTTTTCCTTTTAAGCACATTTAAATGATGTGGACCAATTGGAGGAACCTTTCAGCTTTATTTTGCATGGGCGCCCTTGAGTCTACTGTTCCTCAATAAAAAACTAATTCTAAAAAAGAGAAAGATAGACTGAAGGGTGCCTTGCAAAAAAACCAGTTACAACGGTGCTCTTATTGCTCCTTATAATCCAAGTGCATTGATGATTACAGTTGTCAACGTTGCATTTTTTTTGGGAAATATTATCAGCACTACTGTATTTTGATGAGGGGCACTCCTCACTTTATTAAAAGTACGGTATGGCCGCACCATAGGATGATCCAAAACCGTCCATTAGATATACCAAAGTCTAAATAGGTTGTGCCCCAAAAATTATTTTCATAGGTTGATCCTAACCCTCCTATCTATAGAGGTTTAGGATCAACCCTCTATTATTCATATCAGAGGGTTAGGATCAGCCTATGGAAATTATATTTGGGGCACTACCTATTTAGACTGGCCCATCTAATGGATGGTTTGAATCATCCTATGGTGCGGACCATACCATACTTTTAATAAAGTAAGGAGTGTCCTCATCAAAATACAGTAGTGCTGACAACATTTCCCTTGTTTTTGTGCAATTTTCTTGCTGGGGACCAATGAGGGCGCCCTTGTGACTGGATTTTGCAAGGGTGCCCTTCAGTCCATCATTCCTCTCAAAAAAATCTAATAAAAGTCTCATTCATCTCTGAAATAACATGGAAGAAACAGATTCCAACATTTCCCCTTTCATTCTGCTTATTTCTATTCTACCTCTAATTCTGTTCGTTTTTTTTTTCCAACCAGCCATGACTCAAGAGGAATTGCAATGGGAACGCACGTGAAATCCAAATATATCTTGTTGGATACGAAAACCCACGCCAAATCCTTACATATATCTTCATAGATACGGGTTATGCCTATTCTTGCCATCATAAAATCTTTCCCGATTGTGAGAGCATAATTTCGCCCACTATTAATCGAATGCCAAACTAAAGGGCGTACTTTCAATTGTCAGCTAAAAGAGCTCTCCCATAGTCCCTCCCAAGTGCATTAATAATCTACCAAACATGGCTTCTTACAACAGCAACAACAACACCACCTACCGACAGAGGCTTACCAACGAAGAATGGAGGCTAGAGAGCGAGATTATTCGAATAATCGACAGTGGGAAGACCGAGTCTCTAAACCCAAATTCTCCTCAGGGCATTACAATTGGAGGTCACCATATCTACATTGCATTCTATGATGAGAGGGCTTCAGACTATCGGGTGTGGCAGTGGCACGGACACATAATCCTCTCCGATGACCAAAATGAGTATAGGCGTGAATACATTTACGATCATTATTATGAGAGAATGGAATTCAAATTCGGCGGTAATGACGAAAATGAGAATGACGATGAGGAGAATCAGAAACGGAGCCCAGCCATCAATTTGGGGCTGGGCAATCTGATTGGCGATGCTGTGAGTTCGTCTAGTGGTCAGATTCTTCACCGGAATCGGAATTTGGGTTCATCATCTAAATAAGCTATAGGGTTTTCTCTCTCTATTTTTTCGATTTACTGGAGGAGGTGGTTTGAGGTTGTATTTTGTTTGTGATGGGGGGTTAAAAACACACTGGTTGGGGTTTCCATAATTTTACAGTTTTCTCTTAAATGAGATTAATAAATTTGTCCCCATATAAAGGTTTTTTTTTGTATAAATTAATTTTTGTTTATTTTCAGTTTCTTGGAATTTTGTAGTAATATGCATGCTCGTTTGTTTGATATTAACATTCATAGGCATGTAAAGATGAGAAGTGGAAGAACTCTCCTGGAATGTGAATGTGACCATGGTCTAACCATAGGTGTTACTTATCCACATTTATGGTTAGATAATAGAACATATTTCGACTGGCAGGGACATTTTTTTGGAATATTCCCACAACTTCTCTATAATAATTTGGAGATTTATTCGAGTTGCCTTGACCTAGATCCAAATATCAATGCTGAAAATTCCAGACGTTGATGATAATAGTTGTATGAAAAGATCTCTTATTTAGCGAGAACATTTGCTTGTAATACTAACATTAAGTTACAAGTTGGGAGAGATGCTTAAATGCCCAAGAAAAGATAAAGTTCCCAACTTCCTCTTGTTTTTCCCTTTTTTGTTATAAGATTTCATCATGGTTATACTGCATTTTTCCAGACCCTTGTGTAAAGCACTAAATAGCTGTCAGTGTTTGACTTGTTAATGTCTAATAAAACGTTGCATTGGAGAATAACACATAGTTATTTGCATTTGAATTAGTTCCTGGCACCACAAGATAATGGCCACCAAGTCATTCATCAATATACAACCGTTGGGGTGGGTTTGAGGTTGTATTTGGTTGTGATGGGGTTCAAATCGGTAACACCTTGGTTGGGATCTTTCATCCGGATTTTGATTTTTAATCGGATTAATATGTTTGTCCCCACAATACCAATTTTTTTAATACATAAATGAATTATGGTTTATTTTTATTTTTTTTGGGATTTTGAAGTAATTTGAATGTCCATTTGTTTAATATTAAGATTCGTGGGCGTGTAAAGATGAGAATTGGAAGGTGTTTACCTGTACATATGTATGTGGTACTATGGTTAGATTGTAGAACTCTCTAAAACTGCAGAGCATGGTATAGCCATAGTTATTACTACTATAAATTTCATTATTGTTGGAAATTAATTCGTGTAGTGGTTGAGAAGAAGATAAGAAGATGCTTCAAGGCGTGTAAACGCTCTCCTTAAGACGATATTCACCCCCACCAGTAGTGTACAGGGAGGTATATATGCTTAGATGCCCAAGAAAATATAAAGTTTGCAACCTCCTCTTGTTTTTCCCTTCTTTGCTACTAGCGTTCATCACGGCTATAGTGCATTTTTTTCAGACCCTTGTGTAAAGCGCTATATAGTCGGCAATATGTGAATGTCTAATAAAACGTTTGCATAGGATAATAACTCGATCATGGGTATTTGCGAATGATTAAGTTGTTCCTGGCACTACAAGATAATGCCAACCAAGTTGTTCACTTGTTTGAAGTGATGAAGGACTTTATTTTGGGCAATGCATATATGATAGGCAAAGGTTCACTTGGTTTCTTTAGATTAAGGATTTGTCTTCCATAGATGGTATGACACTTGGAAATTCATTGTTCAGTAGGTGAAGGTGCCCTTTTGGGAGCTAATGTTGGAGAACCTTTTTTTTTTTTTTGTCCACGAGCTTTTTCGTTGCTTATTAGAGGTTTGTGCACATATGGTTGTCAAAATTCTGCTTGGCATTTGGAATTAACCCACTCATCATTATGGGTCACACAAAGCTTAATGTTCTCTATGGCAATCAATTTAAAAAATGGGCAGCATGAGGGTCTTAAGCTATGATGTGAGGGAAACAATGTGGTGATGGCTCTTTTGGTCTCTTCAGCCATATATATCAGTGACGAGTGAAATGCTGTGGACAAAAAAAGGCCACAAAAAGTAATGCTATGCCACTCCAAGATATTTGCATAGAATGGTACTCCTAAAATTGCAGTGTCTAACACTTCCCCTGCTCGAGTTGGTGCACGAATTTCTTTTTGTTTATTGCATTCATAGGGAACCCTATTCAGAAAAAGGGCCACAAAAAGCAATGCTATGTCATTCCAAAATATTTGCAGAGAATGGTACTCCTAAAATTTCAAAAGCACAACACTTCCCCCCTCAAGTTGGTGCATGAATATCTCTATGTATATAAGTATATTGCATTCATAGGGAACCCGATTCAGGAAGATATGATAGCTGGTTCCATAAAATTTCAAAAGAGACTCCTATTCAAATTTCCAATTTAATGTTTTGGGTCCTTTTCTTTTGGCACACTCAAGTTGTTGTGAGCCACCCATTAATTGTGCTTTGGCTTGCATACAAGAATTTGTTTTGATTTTGTATATAGAACCGGAATATGGAAGGCTCAGCTTAAATTTTTGAGTTTGGGACTAAAATCTAAAAATTAGGTTCATGGTAGTATTAATATGGATCGTGTGTCAAAAATGGTAATTTATAAAGAAAATGATTAATTATTTTGTTGGAAATTACAATAATTTATTGATTATTGTATACAAACCATTGTCTACCTCTCACGGAGCAAATTCCTAGCGTGATGTGAGTCCAAATATATCTTGCTAGATGCGGAAACCCACGCGAAATCCAAATATATATCTTGCTAGATCCGGAATCCCAAGCCAAATCCAAATATATCTTGCTAGATACGGAATCCCACGCCAAATCCAAATATATCTTACATATATCTTCGTGGATATGGGGATGCCTTTTCTTGGCATTTGGACTTATATATATATATATATATATATATATATATATATATATATATATATATATATATATATATATATATATATATATTGAGAAATGGCCAAAGAAAGGACACGCTTGCAAATATCAGCTAAAAGGAGAGCAAACATGGGTTCTTACAACAACCACCATAACCCCTCCTGTAACAACCTTCAAAGGCTTGGAAATGAAGAATCGAAGCTGGAGAGGGAGATTATTCGAAGAATTGATAGCGGGAGGACCGAGACCCTTAACCCTATTTCTAGGGAGGGTGTTACTATTGGAGATCACTGCATATGTGTTGGATTCCATGAAGAAAGAGATTATCGGGTGGGGCAGCGGCACGGCCTTATAATGGTTGGTCCGTAGCAAATTTCATCTTTTAGTAGTTTTTGAGTATTAAAATGGCAGTTTCATTTTCTTGGATTGATGATCAAGAACAAATTTTACCGTCATTTCAAATGACTTTGCATTACTGCATATGATTATCTTCCCATTTATTTCAAATGACTTTGTATTAGTTTATGGAGAAAAAATACTAGGGAATTTAAATACTAATGTCTCTCCATCTTTTTTGCAGGGGACTTCCTTTAGTATCTGTCGGCGAATAGGAGATAAACAGGTGTTTTCTTTTGCGAGCGTTGTTTGGCATGGATTACGCAACTGTTCAATGCATTCTCTTAGCACCCCATTCTGCTCCTGCAACTCCTCCACAAATTCATTGAAATGAGCTGCTCATCAGAAATGGAAAAGCATTAGAAAAATTCCAAAACAGGAATAAATAAAAATTAAGTATCGAAGAAAAGTTTTTGGCAAGCCAAATAAAGCTTATGGTAGGTTCATTTGGGAGAAGTATAGAACTGCACCCATATGTATTACACCACAAACATCAAAGTATTGAAGACTTCTCCCCAAAAGAACTTAGCGATTCTGACGATGATGAGAATGATGAGGACGAGGAGCAAAAACGGAGATGAGAGGGGAATTTGGGGCTGGGAGATCTGATCGGCAGTGGGATTTCGTCTAGTGGTCGGATTCTTCACAGGAATCGGAATTTGGGTTCATCGAAATAAGTTATATGTATTTCATTCTGTATTTTTTTTGTATTTATTTGTAATATGGTTAAAAATTTAAAATCACCCTTGTTGGGGTTTCCATGATTTTAATATACTTGTCCCCATATAAAGTTTTTTTTTAATATAAATTAAGTGTGGGTTATTTTCAGTTTCTTGGAATTTTGTAGTAATATACATGATCGTTGGTTTGATCTTAAGATTCATAGGCATGTAAAGATGAGAAGCAGAATGTGTTTACTGTACATATGTATGGTACAATGGTTAGATTATAGAATTTCTAAAACTGGCAGAGGACTTTCTTGTAATGTGAATGTGAGTATATATGGTCTAACCGTAAGTGTTAATTATCCACATTTAGGGTTAGACAATAGAACTTCTCTCAACCAACAGGGACATTTTCTTGGACTTTGGATGTGGGTATAATATAAATAAATTCCTTGTATGACGCTTGGAAGTTCATTGTTTAGTAGGTGAAGGTGCCCTTTTGGGAACTAATGATGGAGGACCTCTTTTTACGAAATCACGAGTTTCTTCGTTGCTTATTAGATGCTTGTTCACCTATGGTTGTCAGAATTCTGCTTGCCATTTGGAATTAACACACTCATCATTACGGGTCTCATGAAGCTTAATGTTCTCTATGGCAGTCAATTTCAAAATAGGCAACATGAGAGACTTAGGCTATGATGTAAGGGAAACAATGTGGGGATGGCCCTTTTGGTCTCTTCAGCCCCATCAGTAATGAGTGAATTGAATTACTGTTGACGGAAAATGCCATAAAAGCAATGCTATAAATTGCATAGAATGGTACTCCCAAAATTACGTAGAATGGTACTCCTAAAATTGCAAATTGTCTAACACTACGCTAAACAACCCCCTCTCTCCCCACCGCCGCTGCGCCCCCCCCCCCCCCCGAAAAAAAAAAAAACAAAACCACACCCACACACACACAAAAGTTGGTGCCTGATTCAGGACATTGATCAAAACATGATTGTATGTGTGGTGCATTAACAAGGTTTACAATTCACTTTGATTTGCAAAACATGAACATTGATCCAAGCAAGATTGTATATGTATCTCAGTTGGAAGGTGCTTTCTGTTTCAACCAAAAGATTGTGTGCTCGATCCCAACCCTCACTTACCCAAATTAATAATAATCCAAGCTCACTGGGGAATGAGGTTCATGACAAAAGCAAAAAGGCGAGTCATTATTGTTAGTCCTATTAGTGTTAGAGATGTGAAGCCAAGGAGACGATACTCGATTCACTATGAGGCTTCCTTTCTGTTATTATTAATGATATTTGGTGGGTTACTTACAAAACTATAGGGCATAGACAAGGAGTCCGTTTGTCACTCTTTTCTTTTACCTTTGTTTTTTTTTTTTTTTTTTTTTTTTGTAACATAGGGTGTCCCCACCACCTTTGGAAGTAGGACTATTCCCTACGGATGCCCGCAATCGCCCATAAACCACGCGCATCAGGTAATCCCGGGAGGGATTAGATCACAAGTCTCCGGGGAGCAAACCCGTGACTTATGCCGAAGAGCCAACACCCGTATGGGCATAGTTATTAGCTGCATTTTTTACTCGACGGAGGACCATATTCTTACTGAATGCATCAAAATTTTTAGATCACTTGAATCGATATCACACCTTTCTGACGACCCTCTTGATTTTTGGTAGTCATAACTTGACTCAAAAGAGGTGGAATCATTGACCCTTAGAAAGGGGTTAAACTTGCTTTTAGCTTTTCTTTAACATGGGATGGCTATAGTAAAGACACAGCTATTTGCATTGGTTCCTACTTTATGAGGACACGAGACCGCACTTGTACTGTTCTTACCACTGAAAACTAAATGACCTGAATGATAATTAAGAAGGTTAAGTTCCGTTACACATTTTGGTAATGCACATTTTATTGTTTCCTTGTAGGCCTTTTTAAAAGCTATACATGATGTCGTTTTTTAGCTTCTATATTCAGAAACGCAAGTTTTAGTTGACAAATTTGTTTGTTTTACATCTGTAGGACTGCATAGAGGTTAACAATTGTGGCATTCAGATCATGTAATTTGATGATTATGAAGGGACCAATCCAGAAATAGAGGACAATGATTCTATTACTAACAAGAGAGAGTAGTAACCACAAGGTGTTGATCCAAAACAGGGTAGGGGTTTTCGAGGGGTGCATAAGGTATTATCACTAGTTTTAAACTTGGAAAATACACGTTCTATATCCCATGCTCTGTCTACTCAGATATTCTTTCTAAGTAAGAAGTTTAGGCTATTCATGCTTTTGATTTGCATGATAGGCACTTATTTCTGGCAAAATTGGGCAAGCTTCTGCGCAGAAAATCTTGAGGAATGGGTTGACTGTGACCATCTTTACCAAAGAATTGTAGGTGCAGAGCACTTTCCAAAACCAGCTCAGTGGCACCAAATTGGCGTTAATATTGAACACCTCAGGGCATATGCTGTTCAACAACTTGTAAAGAAGTATGTGTTGATTGCTTTACAAAACTGAATTTTACACACTACCATTTGGGTAAGTATTCATCTACGAATATGTATAATGGTGGTTGTTAGGTTCTGTTTCTTGCTGATTATGTTGTTGGTAGCTGATATCCTCTTCCGGTGCCTCTGTTCAGTTCATCAGTTTTTGTTGAAGGGGACATCTAAAATATAGTCTACAAAGACAGCATAAGTGGCCAAGCTAAAGACATTCCTGAGAGGGTGATCTATTTATAATATTAAACATAGTACATTTGGGGTTTTAATAATTAATATTGATAATGCTGCAATTATTTATGGTATTAGAGCAAATTAAATGTCAGATAGGAGTTTTCTATAGCCGCTTAAGAAACCGAACAATGACTTCCATCGGTAGAACTGCATCATGCCCATAGGTTAAAGGAAATGGGGTAGTTTACATGCTCGATTTTTTAGAAACCTTGTAAGCCTGTAAGACTTCAGATAACGTTTCATGCCAAGCCCTTTGATTGGCATCAATCATTTTCTCCAAAATCAATTTCAAGGATTTGTTTGTAGATTTGGCCCGTCCATTAGCTTGGCCGTAATATGGAGTTGAGTTGACAATCTCAAATCCATATTCCTTAGCAAAAGTGACCACTTATTCACCTGTGAACACAATTCCTTAATCGGTTGTGATGGTGTGTGGTAAGCCGAATCTATGGATGATGTGTTCCTTTTAAGAATTTTATAATATCGGTTTGTGTAACCGATTTCATAGGAACAAGTTCTACTCATTTAGTAAAATAATCCATAGCTACTATTATAAAACAATGTTGTTTAGACGATGGTGGGTATATTTTGCCAATTAAATCCATTGCCAATCCTTTAAATAGCTACGACCTAACAATTGGGTCCATTATTGTAGCAGGAACGTGTTGTACTGGCCCATATTTCTGGCATGGTTGACAGCCTCTCGCATATTGGATTCAGTCTTATGCAATTGTGGGCTAGTAGTAACCATGTCTGTAAGCCCGATGGTACAACCCTTGGCAATCTTATATTTTGTTTTATGATTCCAAACACAAGTGATTAAGTGGTACTAATTTTGTTTGTTGCTTAAGTGTTTAGATTTTAGCAAAGTACCGAAGTCAAGGAATCATGGATCAAGTCCAAAGCAATCACGACGATCAAGTGAGCCTAAGGAAAGAAGAGGAGATCCATGGTGAAGATCAAGACTTGAAGATTGGAGATCAACATTAAAGATTCATGTCAAAGTCTTGTAATAGATTGTATAAATTTAATTCCCTAAATAATCTCATGGGTACCTAGGGTCTAGAACGCCGATATCTGATAAGAAGAGAGGGAGATATGAGTTTTATAAGATGGCTGCGTAAATTTGGAAAAATTTAGAATCTGTCTAGCGGCCAGTCGGCCGGGCAACCCGACCAGAGCGACCATCTGATGATTGGCGGCCAGCCTCAAGCCACAAACTGTGTTTTTATATAGGCCTAGCAGCTGGTTGAAACGAGCTGTTTATTGGGGGAGCCATGCAATAACTAGTTTTGTGCAGTTTGCCTGTCAAAGGGTCTTCTAACCCCTTGGGATAGTATATAACACCCAAAAACATGATTGGATGATATTAAATAGTGATTAACACCATTGTGCCTGAAAGTGGTGAACCTCGTAGGGATTAGACCTTAGGCTTCAATTTGTATATTCTTTGAGAGTGGAAACTTGTAGTGAGTGAACTTGTTGTATCCGCCATGTTAGAGGCTTTGTATTTTTCATTTTCATTACATTGTATTTGGAGCATATTTGGAGACGCAGAGCCAATGCCGAAGGCGAGTGTTGGGAGACGCAGAGCCATCTCCGTCGGCAAGTGGTGAGGCGCGGAGCCACCTCATTGTAATCGGTTTGATCTTCACCATTAAGAAGATCCGGTTAGTAAAGCTACCAAGGTTTTGGGTGGAGTGGAAGTAGGTCCGGAGATCTGGACGGAACCACTATAAAAATCTATGTGCGCTCTAGCTATTCTCTTGGTTCTTACTTTTGCATCTTGATTTTTATCTTCCTTGCATTAACTGTCAAAATTCTTCTTTAGATACAATCTTCAATTAATCTTCTTAAAAGAGCAAAAATTTGCAAAACCCAATTCACCCCTCTCTTGGGTTGCCACCTGGGCCTCACGGTATTTTTCAAGTATAAAGATTAACTAACGCATTTTAATGCCGGCTTGATGTCCCTAGTCTCATTCCGATCCGGCTCTTTGGCTGTATTAACAACTGGGCTTTTCCTGGATTCTCCCCAATCTATCTTAGTGAGTTCAAGATCACTTCATTTTATAAAAGTTTTTTGTTCTGCGTCTTTAAATCTTATGAAAGCCTGTGAAATTATTATTCCCCACGACTATACTATTTAGTTTTTAATTAACGGATTCGTAATGTTTGTGTTTCTATTGTGCATAGTTTTGAGGATTATTCTTCAGTAATTTTTGAGTTCTAACTAATAGATATCTACATTTTCCTATCTTCGTGTCTCAGTAAAATTAAAAACATGTTTATCACGTGTTAAACAACTTTTTTTTTTTGAAAACTTATTCTAAATAACGTTTTGCCATGTGTTACTCCTATGTCATTTTCAAAATTTCAAAATAATCTCCTATTCAAATTTCCAATCTAATGTTTTGGGTATTTCTCTTTTGGCACATTCATGTTGTTGTGATACAAGGATTTGGTTTGATTTTGTATATAAAAAACAAAAACTTTATTTGTTTGGGACTAAAATCTAAGAATTATTAGGTTTCGAGCAGGTTAGTACTACTCTGGATTGTATGTTGAAAATGGCATTTTTGTAGGGAAAAATATTATCTATTTCGGTAGCTATTATAATAATTTATTGATTATTATATAAAAACCACTGCCTGCCCCTCCTGGAGCAAATCCCTAGTTTTGTCCTTGATGTGAGTCCAAAACCAAATATTGGACTCAAAGGTACATTTTACTTCTGAGACCGATAATCGGTTTGGGACTCACAATAAGTTTTCAAAGTCTAAAACAAACTGGTCCTAAACCTTAGGCTGTGTTTGGATTACCAAAATCAAGAATTGGAGTCTACATCCTATTTCAATTCCTATCCTGGTTCAATATAAACTCAATTTAAAAAAAAAAAATTAAAAAATAAGTAATTCAAAAAAATCTAATAAAAATTTCATTCCAGAATTAAAATTCTACATCTCGGGGTTGGGAAACACATTTCCCCTTTAATTATATTAAGATATCATTTCTACCCTAATTATGTTCACATTTTCGAACTAATTAGGCCATGTTTGGATTTGTAGGAATTTTCTTTAAAAGTTAGGAAAAGAAAAATATTCCTAAAATATCTTTCATTTTAATGTATGAAAAATATAACATGAACTAACCCTATTCAATTTTTAATTAAGACGGACCTTCGATTTTTGATAATATTTTCTAAATTAACCATAACAATATTATTTCTCTCCAAATCAAGGAAAGAAATTTCCCGAAGAAGAAATTTCCCACCAGAAATCTTTTTCTTGCAATCCAAACAGGTCCTAACGGTTACTCGAAATTAGAATCGGAATTGGATCCCAATTCTAGTGCCTCATTCTTGCAATGGAAACACGAGCGAAGGATATATCTTGGAGGATACGAGTACGTTAATTCCAATGCCTTCTAAACACATCCGAAATCCTTAACATATCTTCATCGATACGGGTATGTTGATTCTTGCAATCTAAAAAAATCTTTGTTAAATCCTCTACTTTTTGCAGGGAGAGCGCACTATAAATAGCTTCACCAACAAAAGTGAGGAGAAACAGAGCACAATGTGTTCTTCTTCCAACACCAACAACCTCTCCTTCGACCCTCCCTATCTCAAAACCAATTCCTTTCCTTCCCCTGTCAAAGCCTGGAAGATTTCCAACAAAACACAAACCTCGTTCCTTACACCCCACAATCTTTATACAAACCCTATAATTGGGCAAATTGTGAAAGCATAAGAATGGCCATGGAATCTGACCACTAAGTGAATTCGTATTACCAATTAAATCACTAAGCCCTGAACTCCTTCCTTTCCTCTGTTTCCAATTCTCCTTATCATTCTTGTCCTCATCAGTACTGCTCAATTTCAAATCGACATTCTCAAAGTAATTATGGCAAATCTATTCATGCGTATACCCAATTTCCGGTGAAGAATCCGACCATTGGACGAACTCCCATCGCTGATCAGGTCTCCCAGCCCCAAATTCCCGTCTCGTCTCCGTTTATGTTTCTCCTCCTCATTGTTCTTATCATCACCAGATCTTCTGAATTTGAGTTCCACTTTCTCACAGTAATGTCCGTAAATAAATCCCCACGTATACCCATTTTCTTCATCGAAGAGGATTATGTGTTTGTGCCATTGCCTCACACGATATTCTCTATCTTTGTGGAATCAAATGCATATGTGGTGATCTCCAATAGTAACTCCCTCCCTAGAATTAAGGTTCCAGGTCTCGGTCTTTTAACTGTTAATTCTCCGAATAATCTCCTCTCCAGCTTCGACTCTTATTTCGCAAAACATTGAAGGTTTTTACAGGAGGAGTTGTGGAGGCTGTTTGTAAGAACTCATGTTTGTCCTCTTATTAATGCACTTGGATGGGAGCGCCCTCTTAGCTGATAATTGGAAGGGCGCCATTTAGCATGGCGGTCCTCAATATATAATATGACAAAATATGATCTCACGATCAGCAAAACCCATTAGCAGAAAATTTTCATTTTGAAAATGGAACTCCACTCCCATCTCTTCAATTTCCCCTCTCTCAAGGCATCTAGCTTCACGTATCCAGCGATGACGGCTAAACCCTGAGGTATGCTCTCTCTCTCTCTCTCTCTCTCTCTCTCTCTCTCTCTCTCTCTCTCTCTCTCTCTCTCTCTCTCTCTCAAACCCCCTATTGAATATGGCAGTACTTGTATGGCTCATGTGTCAAAAATGACAGTTTCTAGGGGAAAAAGGATTAGCAAAAATTGATCATGGTTTTGAGGCCTAAAAAGATTTCATGATCATCGTTTTCATTTTTTTTGGATCTAGGGTTTCATTATTAGGGTTGTGGGTTATTTTTTGACTGGATTTTATCCATTAAATCAAATGGATTCCTTCTTGCTGAAGGTTTTGAATTTTCTGATTCTCTGGCAATTTCAAGTGTATTTTTTCAATTTGAATTCCAAAATTTCTCGAAAATAAGATTCTTCTGAGTTTTTCTTAGTTCTGATAATGTTGAATGTTTCACATTTAGTTACTCCTGATAATTTTGAATTTTGGTGATTGTGTAATTTTGTTTTTCTCCGAGGCTGTCTCTGAGAGATACATCCTGAATTTTCCCTAATCTAGTCATATATTTCATGAAAGTATCTTAGTGGGTTCAAGATCACTTCATTTTCTAAAAGTTTTTTGTTGTGCATTCTTTAATTCTAAAAAAGCTTGTGAAATTATTATTCCCCAGGACTATACTTTTAGTTCTTTAATTAACGGGTCCGTAACATTTGGGTTTCTATTGTGCTTAGTTTTGAGGATTATCCTCAATTGCTGAGATCTAAGAGATATCTGCTTTTTCCTATCTCAGTGTCTCAACAAAATTGAAAACTTATTTTCTATCAAGTGTTTAAGAAAAGGAAAAATATTGAAAGCTTGTTCTAAATATCATTTTGGCACGTGTTATTATCATTTTCTACACTCCGGCAGTTTCAAAAATTCAAAAGAGACTCCTATTCAAATTTCCAATCTAATGTTTTGGGTCTTTTTCTTTTGGCACACTCAAGTTGTTGTGATCCACGCATTAATTGTGCCTTAGCTTGAATACAAGAAATTGTTTTAATTTTGTATATAGAACAGGAATATGCGAGGCTCCGCGTAAATTTTTGTGTTTGAGACTAAAATCTAAAAATTAGGTTCATGATAGTATTAATGTGGATTGTGTCTCAGAAATGGTAATTTATAAGGAAAAATGATTATTTTGGTGGATATTATAATAATTTATTGATTGTTTCCCTTCAATGTAAGGGTGCCAATTTTGGCTCGGGCTCGGAAACTCGCTCGAGCTCGGCTCGAATCCTTAACGAGCTGAGCCGAGCCAGCTTGCTAGGCTCGTTAAGCTTAACGAGCGAGCCCGACTTAAGCCAGGCTCGGCTCGGCTCATTAAGGCTCGTTAAGGATTTAATATATATATATATATATATATATATATATACACACACACACACACACACACACACACACTAAAAGGGTTGTCTATGGAGCGAAAGGAGGACTCAAAATATGTCACTTCTTTTTTCGAACCCCATATGTTACTTGGACCACCCCCCCGTGGTGTAAAAAAAGTAGTCAAATTACACTAGATAGGGCTGTCCAGGGAAGATGAGGGATTTGAATATATATAATTGCCCTTAATATAAGCCAAGCTCGGTAAGGCTCCTGAGCCTGGCCGAGCCGAGCCGACCCGGGCTCGTCTCGGCTCGTTTACACCCCTACTTCATTGTCATTCCTACCTCTAATTCTGTTCTCTCTGGGTTTTTTTTTTTTTTTTCAGATCAGTCATGCGGAATTGCAAGGGAACGTAGGCGAAATCCAAATATATCTTGCTAGATGCGGAAACGAAATCCAAATATATCTTGCTAGATGCGGAAACCCACGCAAAATCCAAATATATAGCTTGCTAGAACCGGAATATGCAAGGCTCAGCTTAAATTTTTGTGTTTGGGACTGAAATCTAAAAATTAGGTTCATGGTAGTATTAATATGGACTGTGTGTCAAAAATGGTAATTTATGAAGAAAAATGATATTATAATAATATATTGATTATTGTATACAAACCATTGTCTACCTCTCACGGAGCAAATTCCTAGCGTGATGTGAGTCCAATAAAAATAAAATTAAAATTAAAAAAAAAAGACACCCTATTTCAATTCCTACTCTACTTCTCCGTAAACAAATAGAAAAATAATTGAAATAAAAATTTAAGAGGGATGCAGACTGAAGGGAGTCCTTGTAAAAACCAATGACAAGAGCACCCCAATTGGTCTATCTCAAGAAAGTGTATTTATAATGGCACTGAAAATTTGGGAGCCCTTGCAAAAACCAGTTACAAGCACCAATTCGAGAGCTGCATAAGGTATTATCACTAGTTTTAAACTTGGAAAATACATGTTCTATATCCCATGCTCTGTGTACTCAGATATTCTTTCTAAGTAAGAAGTTTAGGCTATTCATGCTTTTGATTTGCATGTTAGGCAACATGAGTGTCTTAGGCTATGAAATGCCACAAAAGCAATGCTATACCACTCCAAAATAATTGCATAAAATGGTACTCCCAAAATTACGTAGACTGGTACTCCTAAAATTGCAGAGTGTCTAACAGTCCTCACCCCCCTCACCCACCCACCCAAGTTTGTGCATGAATATATTTGTGTTAATGCGTTCATAGGGAACCTGATTAAGAAAAAAAGCCACAGAAAGCAATGCTATGCCAGTCCAAAATATTGGCATAGAATGTTACTCCTAAAATTGCAAAAGTGTAACACTTTACCCGTCACGTTGGTGCATGAATATCTCTATGTCTATTGCATTGATGGAAAATTTGATTCAGAGAGATATGACAAATGGTTGATTACCATAAAATATGTCCATAAATTAAAAATGTTCCTTTTTTAAATAACTTTTAGCACTTTAATTATGCTTAGAAAAAGTCAGGTCAATAACCTGATTTCTGGTTCTTAATGAATTATGTAGACCATCCTTAATCCATGTACAATGTTCAAGGCTGAAAGGGAAACATAGAAGAGAGAAAGAAGAAAAATTAAAGTGTTCTCTAATTGGTCGACTTTGGAGGACTATAAATATTTATTTGTTAATTGAGGGAAAATTTGGGTATTGACTTCAGTTTGAGGGACATTTTTAAAATCCAGAAGTTAGGTGGGCAGAAACAAGAAATCTGCTTGATCTATGAAGTTACAGATCTGATCTCCCCCAATTTGAAACCTGACAGTTGGATGCAGTTCAACACTAAGAATGCCCTAAAGTTTCATCAAGATCTGACCCTTTGATCATTGAACTGGGCAATATCCATAGATCTGTGAAAAATCAAAGATTCCTAATCGGCTCTCAGACTCAGATCCCACTGTCATATCAGTTTGAAGCTATTTGAAACTAGCAGCTGGTTGAAACTAGCAGTTTATATATTCATAGATCTGTTGAAACTGTGTTTTTATATATGCCTAGCAGCTGGTTGAAACTAGCTGTTTATAGCTATTGGGGGAGCCATGAAATAACTAGTTTTGTGCAGTTTGCCTGTATAAGGGTGTTCTAATCCCTTGGGATAGTATATAACACCCCAAAACGTGATTGGATGATATTAAATAGTGATTAATACCATTGTGCCTCAAAGTGGTGAACCTTGTAGGGATTAGACCTTAGGCTTCAGTTTGTATATTCTTTGAGACTGGAAACTTGCAGTGAGTGATCTTGTTGTATTTGCAATGTTAGAGGCTTTGTATTTTTTCTTTTTCATTACATTGTATTTGGAAAGTATTTGGAGATGCGGAGCGTATTCAGAGACGTAGAGCCATCTCTGAAGGCGAGTGTTGGGAGACGCAGAGCCATCTTCGTCGGCAAGTGGTGAGGCACGGAGCCACCTCGCTGTAATTGGTTTGATCTCATCGTTAAGAAGATTCAGTTATTGAAGCTACCAAGGTTTTTGGTGGAGTGGATGTAGGTCCGGAGACTTGGACCGAACCATTATAAAAATCTACGTGCACTCTATTCTCTTGCTTCTTACTTTTGCATCTTAATTTTTATCTTCCTTGCATTAGCTGTCAAAATTCTTCTTCGGATACAACTTTCAATTAATCTTCTAAAATTTACAAAACCCAATTCCTCCCCCCCCCCCCCCCCCCCACACACCTGGGTTGCCGCCTGGGCCTCACAGTAGGCTTGATGCGCACCACAAATCCTCTCATGAACTTCAGCCATTACCATCATGACTTCCTCTATTCCTAAGAATTTTAGGATTAGATGTGAGTCCAAAACCAAATATTGGATTCAAAGTTACATTTTACTTTTGACACCGATGATCGGTCCGGGACTCACAATAAGACGTTAACAAAATCTAAAACAAACTGGTCCTAAACCATAGGCTATGTTTGGAATGCCAAAATTAGGAATTGTAGTCCACATCCTATTTCAATTCCTATTTTGGTTCTCTATAAACTCAATGTTAAATTTTTTTTTAAAAAAAGTAATTCAAAAAAATCTAGTAAAAATTTCATTCTAGAATTAAAATACCACATCTTGGGGTGGGAAACACATCTCCCCTTAATTATATTAAGATGTCATTTCTACCCCTAATTATGTTCATATTTTCAAACTAATTAGGCCATGTTTGGATTGTAGGAATTTTCTGGAAAAGTTAGGAAAGGAAAAATATTCCTAAAATTTCTTTCAATTTTATTTATGAAAAATATAACATGAACCAACCCTATTAAATTTTTAATTAAGATGGACCTTCGATTTATGATAATATTTTCTAAATTGACCATAACAATATCATTTCTCTTTAAATCATGGAAAGAAATTTCCCGAAGAAGAAATTTCCCACTAGAAATCTTTTTCTTACATTCCAAACAGGGCCTAAAGGTTACCCGAAATTAGAATCAGAATTGGATTCCGATTCTAGTGCCTCATTCTTGCAATGGAATCGCAAGCAAAATATATATCTTGGAGGATACGGGTACATTAATTCTAACGCCTTTGAAACACACGCGAATCCTTAACATATCTTCGTTGATTCGGGTATGTTGATTCTTGCGATCTAAAAAAATCCTAAAAAAATCTTTGTTAAATCCGCTATTTTTTGTAGCGAGGACGCATTATAAATAGCTTCACCATCAAAAGAGAGGAGAAACAGAGCACAATGAGTTCTTCTTCCAACACCAACAACCTCTCCTTCGACCCTCCCTATCTCAAAACCAATTCCTTTCCTTCCCTTGCTAGAGCTTGGAAGATTTCCAAAAAAAAAAAATCAACCTCATTCCTTACATCCCACAATCTTTATACAAATCCTATAATTGGGCAAATTGTGAAAGCATAAGCATGGCCTGGAATCTAACCACCATGCGAATTCCTATCACCGACCAGATCACTCAGCCCCAAACTACTTCCTTTCCTCTGTTTCCGTTTCTCCTTATCATTCTGGTTCTCATCAGTACTGCTCAATTTCAAATCCACATTCTCAAAGTAATTACCGTAAATGTATTCATGCGTATACCCATTTTCTGGTGAAGAATCCGATACCCATTTTCCGGTGAAGAATTCGACCACTGGACGAACTCCCATTGCCGATCAGATCTCCCAGCCCCAAATTCCTGCCTCGTCTCCGTTTCTGTTTCTCCTCCTTATTGTTCTTATCATCGTCAGAACCGCTAAATTCGAGTTCCACTCTCTCATAGTATTGTCCGTAAATATGCTACTGCGTATACTCATTTTCTTGATCAAAGAGGATTATGTGGCCATGCCACTGCCACACTCGATAATCTCTTTCTTCATGGAATCCAACGCATATGCGGTGATCTCCAATAGTAACACCCTCCCTAGAATTAGGGTTCAGGGTCTCGATCCTCACGTTATCAATTCTCCGAATAGTCTCCCTCTCTATGTTCGATTCTTCTTTGGCAAGCCATTGAAGGTTGTTACAAGAGGAGTTGTGGAGGCTGTTGTAAGAACTCATGTTTGCTCTGTTATTAATGAACTTGAATGGGAGTGCAGCTTTAGCTAATATTTGGAAGGGCGCCATTTAGTTTGGCGTTCCTAAATATATAATACGCCAAAATATGCACTCACGATCAGCAAAGATTTTACATGTGTCCAGAAAGATACAGGTAAGGCCCTACTAGTTTTGGATTCTGAGCACAGACGGAGCGAGTGGGGGGAATTGACCCCCGATAATTTTTTGGAGGAGTTTTACCTACTTACTTAAAATGAATAAATTACCTTTACCCCTCTTTGATTTTTAATTTACTGCAAAGAGAGACACAATTCTAATTCATTTCCAAAACCCATTAGCGGAAAATTTTCCTTTTCAAAATGGATCTCCATTCCCATCTCTTTAATTTTCCTTCTCTCAAGGAGTCTAGTTTCCCCTATCCGACGATGACGGCTAAGCCTTGAGGTATGCTCTCTCTCTCTCTCTCTCCACGCACACACACACACACAAACCCCCTATTGAATATGGCAGTACTTGTATAGCTCATGTGTCAAAAATGATGGTTTCTAGGGGAAAAAGGATTAGCAAAAATTGATCATGGTTTTGGGGCCTAAAAAGATTTCATAATCATGGTTTTCATTTTATTTTTTTGGATCTAGGGTTTCATGATCAATGTTGTGGGTTTTTTTTTTACTGGATTTTACCCATTAAATTGAATGGATTCCTTCTTGGTGAAGGTTTTGAATTTTCTGAATCTCTGCAAATTGTCAAGTGCATTTTTTCAATTTGAATTCCAAAATTTATTGAAAATAAGATTCTTCTAAGTTTTTCTTAGTTCTGACAATGTTGAATGTTTCACATTTAGTTACTCTTGATAATTTTGAACTTAGGTGATTGTGTAATTTTATTTTTCTCAGAGGCTGTCTGTGAGAGATACATCCTGAATTTTCCCTAATCTAGTCATAAATTTCATGAAAATATCTTAGTGAGTTCAAGATCACTTCATTTTCTAAAAGTTTTTTGTTCTTCATTATTTAATTCTAAGAAAGCTTGTGAAATTATTATTCCCAATGACTATACTTTTAGTTCTTTAATTAACAGATCCGTAACATTTGGGTTTCTATTGTGCTTAGTTTTGAGGATTATTCCTCAATTGCCGAGATTTAATAGATATCTGCATTTTCCTATCTCCGTGTCTCAACAAAATTGAAAACCATTTTTTATCAAGTGTTTCAAAAAGGGAAAAATATTGAAAGCTTGTTCTAAATATATTTTTGGTACGTGTTATTATCATTTTCTCCACTCCAGTAGTTTCAAAAATTCAAAAGAGACTCCTATTCAAATTTCCAATCTAATGTTTTGGGTCTTTTTCTTTTGGCACACTCAAGTTGTTGTGAGCCACCCATTAATTGTGCCTCGGCTCGAATAAAAGAATTTGTTTTAATTTTGTATATAGAACCGGAATATGCGAGGCTCAGCTTAGATTTTTGTGTTTGGGACTAAAATCTAAAAAATAGCTTCACGTTAGTATTAATGTGGATTGTGTCTTAAAAATGGTAATTTATAAGGAAAAATGATTACTTATTTTGGTGGATATTATAATAATTTTCTGATTGTTGTATAAAAATCATTCGATGGAGCAAATTCCTAGCCTAATGTGAGCCCAAAACTAAAATTTACAATTACTTTTGAGTCCAATAATAGGTTTGGGACTTACTATCCATTAACAAAATCTAAAACAAAGGGGGCCTAAAAAAATAAAAAATATAAGAGGGACGCTAGACTGAAGGGAGCCCTTGCAAAAACCATTTACAAGGGTGCCCCCATTGGTCTATCTCAAGAAAGTACATTTATAATGGCACTGAAAATTAGGGAGCCCTTCCAAAAACCAATTACAAGCACTAATGGGGGCGCCATTGTAACTTGTTTTTTTTTTCCGCAAGAGCGCCCTTCAGTCTATCATTCTGATTAAAAATTTCATTCCGCAAAATCAGAATACCCCATCTTGGGGGCCAGAAACAGATTCCAAAATTTCCCTTCAATGTCATTCCGACCTCTAATTCTGTTCTTTTTTTTCTCCCAACCAGTCATGCGGAATTGCAAGGAACGCACGCGAAATCCAAATATATCTTGCTAGATGCGGAATCCCACGCCAAATCCAAATATATCTTATTAGATACGGAAACCCACGCGAAAATCCTTACATATATCTTCGTGGATACGAGGATGCCTTTTCTTGGCATTTGGACCATTATATATATATTGAGGAATGCCAAACGAAAGGGCACCCTTGCTAAAAGGACACTCCCATTCAAGTACATTAGCAACCGAGCAAACATGAGTTCTCACAACACCCACCACAACCCATTCTCTAACAACCTTCAAAGGCTTGCCAATGAAGAATTGAAGCTGGAGAGGGATATTATTTGGAGAATAGAAAGTGGGAGGATCGAGACCCTGAACCCTAAGAATGATGAGGAGGAACAGAAACGGAGACGAGGCGGGAATTTGGGCCTGGGATATCTGATCGGCGATGGGAGTTCACTGGAATCGGAATTTGGGTTCATCGAAATAAGGTATAGGTTTTTCTTTCTGTATTTTTTTTTATAGTGCTGTAATGAGGTTAATATATTTGTCCACATATAAAGTTTTTTTTTAATATAAAATAATTGTGGGTTATTTTCAGTTTTTTGGAATTTTGAAGTAATATACATGCTCGTTTGTTTGATATTAAGATTCATAGGCATGTAACAATGAGAAGTGGAATGTGTTTACTGTACAATGGTTGCAATATAGAACTTCTAAAACTGGCAGAGGATTTTCTAGTAATGTGAATGTGAGAATGGTCTAACCATAAGTGTTAATTATCTAAATTTATGGTTAGACTATAGAATGGTACTCCTAAAATTGAAGTGTCTAACACTCCTCACTCCCCCACCCACCCAAGTTGCTGCATGAATTTATTTCTGTTTATTGCGTTCATAGGGAAGCTGATTCAGAAAAAAGGCCACAAAAAGCAATGCTATGCCACTTCAAAATATTTGCATAGAATGGTACTCCTAAAATTGTAAAAGTGTAACACTTCCCCCCTCAAGTTGGTGCATGAATATCTCTATGTCTATTGCATTCATGGGAATATCTCTATGTCAGCAAGGTATCCCACGGCATCACACCTTAGGTTGGTCGGTTGGAGAATTGCTCATCCAAGGCTTGCACAGAGCAAATGGGCTTATTCATAGCATTCATATCTCCTCTCAAAAATAGGAAGAAGGCCTTACACGTATAGACCCTTAAACTATGACTAATTAGGACTCTAATTTGCTTAAAACTTGGACTCTTCAATTTACTAAAACATTACATGGTCTCTCCCACTTAAAATTTCCGTAATACACTCTTAGACTAAATAAAAGACTTTTAACTCTTGTGATGGGCTCCATCTTCCTAGTTAAGGAGGATATCATTTCCCTTTGTTTGTCTTTTTTTCCCTAAATGTTGTTGCATTTTCATCAACCTTTTGTTTGTCTTTTTCCTCTAAAAGTTGCTGCATTCCATCTCCTCTTGTCTGTCATTTCCTGAAAATGAAGCCATTCTCAGGAAAAAGACAACCAAAAGGGGGTGAAAATATCATGTTCCTAAGTTTATATGCAATTAATTATGAGAGGAATCCAAAGAGGCCCTCGATTGCATGGCTCTCTATATGTATGTGTGTGGTTTTTGACATTTTAGTCTGTGACTAACTTGAATTTTCTCTAATCAGGGAAATAACTTTGATCACCATTGATATCTTGGTGGAGACGTGTGATATTATCGGAAATCCTGAGATTTTTAGGGGACTTCACACAGGCTTCAATGCAAACTCGCCAAAGGATATTGAGCAGTTTGAAGCAGAAAGAGATGAGTTGATTCGGGCGCATGAAAGGAAGAAGACTGAACTGAGGCGCAAGTATTTGGAGGAAGAGGTGGAACTTGAGAAAGAATTCAAGGAAACACTCACTCAACTTATGGAGAGCTTTGTTTCCCCACCTGATCCTCAGCAATTCTACAATCAACAGCCACAGCTGGGAGGGACACTCTTTCATTCCTATGGAAATGTTTTTTTTTGGGGCACAACCTATTTAGGCTGTGGCCCATCTAATGGACGGTTTGGATCATCCTATGGTGCAGGTCATACTGTACTTTTAATAAAGTTAATAAAGTGAGGAGTGCCCTCATCAAAATACAGTAGTGCTGTTAACATTTCTCTTTATTAACAGTCCAAAATTACAATACTTCAACCTAGGTTTTTGTAAAATCTTAGATTATAAAATCCATGTTCCCAAATGACGCCAAGGCCCTGTCCGTTTTAGACTGCATGTGGAAAGCCCCTAAACCTATTGTTGAGCTCAAAATTATTTTGAGTCCACTAATAGGTTTGTCTCATAATTGGACACTTATGTGTAATCAGTACAATTGATCTTGTAGGCCTAGCTGAACATCCGAGGCCAATAGACAATTTTTTAAGAAATAACAAATTTGAAATAGATGGGGCTATTAGGCTCCTTCCTAACACACACTCTATAGATCAAGGATTAGGATCATCCTGTGGAAATTATTTATTATTTTTCAGGAATTTCAAATTCCCCAGTTTGGTTTCACCCCTTACGAAACCCATAAATTCCAATGACACTTTCTACCTCTTGCCTCAAATCCAGCTGAAGCTGCTTCTCTTGTTAATTTTGGACTTGAAAATAAAGAGCTATTGTGTTGATTTTGGCCAACATAAATTCAGAAGAACCACGTATGGAAAAATCTCTCTTATTGGCAAAGTTGTTGATTATAGAACATATCCCTTGTAATTTAGAAAGGACGAGAAACGAATGAGGGGAAGGGGTGCAACTCGGGTCGGGTTGAGGCCAACACGAACCTGACCCGAGCAACCATTTGGTCAACCCACACCCGACCCAACCCGAGTTCCAACCCGACCCGACCCGAGGAGCCCTTTTTGCCGACCCAACCCGAGATTTTTAGCTAAAAAAATTATTAAAAAAGTCAGGTTCACTTGGGTCGGGTTGCCCAAGCCCTCAACCCGAACCCGACCCGAACTGAACTCAACCCAACCCGACTTTTTCCTGGGTTGAACCTGCCGGGTTCCGGTTGAGCCCGCCCAAGTTGCACCCCTATAATGAAGGGTGTCAATTATGAAAATAAACTTCATATTTTCACCCCCTGCCAAATACAATTAGGCATGATTTTAAGGCACGGTGTGCTCTATATAGTTTTTCACAGTCTATGATCAACCACAAAAAATACACATTACTAGAAATGATTGGTGTGATTTTGGGGCAAAAATCAAGAAAGGATATGTAGTTACTGTGAAATGAACATTTTGGGCTCGATAATTAGGAAGGGCTTCTTCAGACGCTCATTCACAAGAGCCTATGAGGGTTCCGTGACGGGAGAAACACGTGATTTTCCGACCTGTAGGTCCACTAACGTAAAGCAAGGAGTTGAGCCTGAAGCGAAGTAACTTTTGGAAATATTTACTAGTATTCTAGGCCCATGCTATGCATTGATGTAAAATGATGGGCCTCACAACATCAAAACATGAGGGATAAAGTGGTGGGGTCCACCATGATGCATAGGTTTGGATAGAAATGGACCCTACATCATCAATAATATTAGGAGTAAATAGTAGGCTCCACCCTATGCATTGGTTCAGGCAGAGATGGTGGGTCCTACCCACCAAAACCTTAGATGTTAAATGGCAGGCCCCATCCCATAAAAAATATGAGGTGCAAAATGTTGGCCCCGTCCCATCAATAACATGAGATGTAAAATGGTGGGTCGCACCCTATGTATGGGTTTGAGTGGAGATGGTGGCCCTACCACATCAAAACATGAGGTTTAGAATGGCGCGCCTCACCCATGCCAGGCATCATTATAAATTGTTGGCGCCAACCCCATCATAGCATGAAGTTCCGACCGTAACTTCTATAGGAAGAACTCTAGTTGGCTTCTTGCCACCTCCCATGAATTGATGACCATGACTTTGGCCGGGATTAAATTTCTTTGTTCTTTTCCTAGTTTCCTCATCATAATGGACGGAATGATTTTGACCATTGCACCGTTGTCAACCAAGACCCTAGTTATAGGCCGACCGTTCACGTGGGCTTTAACATAGAGTGACTTAAGGTGGTTTTCCATCTCATCAGTCACTCGTTCATACACAATCTTTGGTGCTTCACTATCATTATTCATCATAAATTTTGCTGTTTTCTCTATCTTTTCAATTGGCTCGTGGATGATTTCCACATCCAAGATCTCAGAGATCTCTTCTCTTGGTATCTCAACATCATCTTCTAAGTACGAAGGTTTCTCGGGTTGGTCCGGGTACAGTTTGGGCAGGATGCATACCATATTGACCACCACCTTGTCAGGCAGAGCTCTCAAGGTTCGGACTTGCCGCTCGAAGTCCCCATCCTTTGAATTGTCCATTTTCACCCTCAACCCATTTGGTCGCATCACTTGTACTCAGATTACCCAAGGTTCCTTCATTGGCAGTGATTCCTTCAGAGATCCCATTCTGGGGGCGCTATACCTTCCTTTGTCAGTCTTTCTAACCCATTGGAGCGGTCGAACCTTCATCGTTTGATCCTGACCAAACTCAATTTATAGTCTTCTGAAGAGTGCATGCTGCTGTTGCAACCTCCTTTTCTGAGTCTTGGTCAATGGCATAAGATCATGTGGGTACTGATAGAGACTGACTCGGGTTCATTATATCTAACTCTGAAAAGTTTGGAAGTTCCATATCCATAGGGATCTAGAAATTGATCACTCTGATCGTCATCCGAGTCCGGTATGCATTTGAACTTTGCTTTTCTAACCTTGTGTTTGCACCAATGACAAAGGGTCTTAAAACAATCCGTTTTAAACTTGCACATCCGTTTGGAGAGTTTCCTGGCATTATCAGGGGCTTCGTCAATTTCATTTTGAGTTAAACTGAAGAAAGTAAGGCTAACATTCCGGTCGAAAAAACACTATGTGACCGAAAGTTGTCCTTTGGTGGTGTCTCGGCCTTGCCCTCAGTCTCATTCCGATCCGGCACTTTGGTTGTTTTAACAATTGGGTTTTTCTGGGATTTCCCATATCTATTTTAGTGAGTTCAAGATCACTTCAATTTATAAATTTTTTTATTGTACGTTCTTCATTTTATGAAAGCCTGTGAAATTATTATTCCCCACGACTATACTTTTTAGTCTTTAATAAACGGATTCTTAATTTTTGGGTTTCTAATGTGCATAGTTTTAAGGATTAATCTGCAGTAATTGCTGAGTTCTATCCAATAGATATCTTCATTTTCCTATCTCCGTGTCTCAACAAAAGTGAAAACTTATTCTAAATAATGTTTTGCTATGTGTTATTATCTAGGGTTTCAAGTCTTTAGATTAACCAATGCATTTTAATGCCGGCTTGATGCACACTACAAATCCTCTCATGAACTTCAGCCATTACCACCATGGATTCCTCTATTCCTAAGAATTTTAGGAGTAGATCATTCATGTTTTTCTTGTAAAAATCGTCACCAAGTATAACGTAGTAATGCTTTTCTTTTCGTTTTCAAATTGGTCAGGATGTGGGGATTTTGTAAGAAGTAGATTATTGGATATCTCCGGTCACTTTTCTTTATATCCAATGCCATGACTTCGATTCGAAAGGGTAATGGATGTTTCTGTTACGGTGATTGGTTTCTTGCAAATACCTTTAAGAATCCTTAGTCCTGAGGCGACTTGAGCCAATTCATTTGCCTCACTATTCAGGAACCTAGGGACGGACCTAACCGTAACGTCCGTGAATTGTTTTATGAGGTTATTGGCTATCGTATGATACCGGCTAAGGCTTCACTAGAGCATTTGTACTCGCCCCCAAGTTGTTCGATAACTAATTGGGAATCTCCAACAATCTCAACATTGGTAATTCCCATTTCTAGAAATATTCGAGGCCAATTATCAATACCTCGTGCTTGGCCTGATTATTGGAACACTCAAAGTCTAGCTGAAATGAGAACTGAGTTCTCCCACCATTAGGAGCAATAATTGAGATTCCTGCTCTAGCAGCCTCTTCGGTGTGGGAACCATCAAACATTAGGACCCAAGGCTTTAGACGATGATTCCAATATTTAGGCATCTTACCTCATCCGGTTCAACATCGATACAAGGGCGATTGGTTAAGAAGTCGGCCAAAACCTGGCCCTTGACTGCGCTTTGAGGCACGTATTGAATACTTAAAACAATCCGCTTTAAAATCTCCAAATCCATTTGGAGAGTTTCCTGGCAATACCAGGGCTTCATCAATTTCATTTTGAGTTAGACCGAAGAAAGTCAGGTTTGCATTTCTATTGTGCATAGATTTGAGGATTATTCTTCAGTAATTTCTGAGTTTTGTCTAATAGATATCTAAATTTTCCTATCTTCGTGTCTCAACAAAATTGAAAACATGTTTATCACGTGTTAAAATAAAAATAAAAATTGAAAACTTATTCTAAATATCGTTTTGCTATGTGCTATCATCATACCCCCCTATGTCATTTTCAAAATTTCAAAAGAACCACCTATTCAAATTTCCAATCTAATGTTTTGGGTATTTCCCTTTTGGCACATTCATGTGGTTGTGAGCCACCCGTTAACCGTGCCTTTACGTGAATACAAGGATTTGGTTTGATTTTGTAAATAAAAATGGAGTGTCCAGGGCTTAGGCGAATTTTTTTTGTTTGGGACTAAAATCTAAGAATTAGGTTTCGGGCAGGATAGTATTACTAATCCTATGTTGAAAATTGCATTTTTTAGGGAAAAATATTTTCTATTTTGGTATAGCTATTATAATAATTTATTGATTATTGTATAAAAAACCACTCATGAAGCAAATTCCTTGTTTTGTCCTTGATGTGAGTCCAAAACCGAATATTGGACTCAAAGTTACATTTTACCTTATCAAAATCTAAAACAAACTGGTCCAAAACCTTAGGCTATGTTTGGAATGCCAAAATCAAGAATTGTAGTCCACATCCTATTTCAATTCCTATTCTGGTTCCCGATAAACTCAATGCAAAAAAATAAAATAAAAAAAATACTTCAAAAAAATCTAATAAAAATTTCATTCCAGAATTAAAATACCACATCTTGGGACGGGAAACACATTTCCCTTTTAATTATAATAAGATGTCATTTCTACCCTTAATTATGTTCATTTTTTCGAAGTAATTAGGCCATGTTTGGATTGTAGGAATTTTCTGGGAAAGTTAGGAAAGGAAAAATATTCCTAAAATTTCTTACATTTTTATATATGAAAAATATAACATGAACCAATCCTATTCAATTTTTAATTAAGATGGACCTTCGATTTATGATAATATTTTCTAAATTAACCATAATAATATCAACTCTCTAAATCATGGAAAGAAATTTCCCGAAGAAAAAATTTCCCGCCGGAAATCTTTTTCTTGCAATCCAAACAGGGCCTAAAGGTTACCCGAAATTAGAATCGGAATCGGATCCCGATTCTAGTGCCTCATTCTTGCAATGGAATCGCAAGCGAAGTATATATCTTGGAGGATACGAGTACGTTAATTCCAATGCCTTCGAAACACACCCGAAATCCTTAACGTATCTTCGTCGATTCGGGTATGTTGATTCTTGCAATCTAAAAAATCTAAAAACATCTTTATTAAATCCGCTATTTTTTGTTGGGAGGGCGCATTATAAATAGCTTCACCATCAAAAGAGAGGAGAAACAGAGCATAATGAGTTCTTCTTCCAACACCAACAACCTCTCCATTGACCCTCCCTATCTCAAAACCAATTCTTTTCCTTCCCTTGCCAGAGCCTGGAAGATTTCCAACAAAAAACCAACCTCATTCCTCACATCCCACAATCTTTATTCAAACCCTATAATTGGGCAAATTGTGAAAGCATAAGCATGGACTGGAATCTGACCACTAAGCGAATTCCTGTCACCGATCAGATCACTCAGCCCCGAACTCCTTCCTTTCCTCTATTTCCGTTTCTCTTTATCATTCTTGTCCTCATCAGTACCGCTCAATTTCAAATCCACATTCTCAAAGTAATTACCGTAAATGTATTCATGCGTATACCCATTTTCCGGTGAAGAATCCGACCACTAGACAAAATCCCATCGCTTATCAGATCTCCCAGCCCCAAATTCCCACCTTGTCTCCGTTTCTGTTCCTCCTCCTCATCGTTCTTATCATCGTCACAACCGCTAAATTCGAGTTCCACTCTCTCATAGTATTGTTCGTAAATATGCTCCCGCGTATACTCATTTTCTTGATCGAAGAGGATTATATTGCCGTGCCAGTGCCACACTGGATAATCTCTTTCTTCATTGAATCCAACGCATATGAGGTGATCTCCAATAGTAACACCCTCCCTAGAATTAGGGTTCAGGGTCTCGATCCTCCCGTTATCAATTCTCCGAATAATCTCCCTCTCTATCTTCGATTCTTCTTTGGCAAGCCATTGAAGGTTGTTGCAAGAGGAGTTGTGGAGGCTGTTGTAAGAACTCATGCTTGCCCTGTTTAATGCACTTGGATGGGAGCACTGCTTTAGCTGATATTTAGAAGGGCACCATTTAGTTTGGCATTCCTAAATATATAATACGCCAAAATATGCTCTCACTATCAGCAAATATTTTACCTGTGTCCAGAAACATACGGGTAAGGCCGTACAAGTTTTGGATTCTGAGCAGAGACGGAGGAGTGGGGGCAATTGACCCCTGAAATGTTTTTGGAGTAGTATTACCTACTTACTTAAAATGACAAAATTACCTTTACCCCTCTTTGATTTTTAATTTATTGCAAAGAGAGACACAATTCTAATTCACTTACCAAACCCATTAGCAGAAAATTTTCCTTTCGAATTTTCTGAATCTCTGCAAATTGTCAAGTGCATTTTTCCATTTGAATTCCAAAATTTATTGAAAATAAGATTCTTCTAAGTTTTTCTTAGTTCTGACAATGTTGAATGTTTCACATTTAGTTACTCCTGATAATTTTGAACTTAGGTGATTGTGTAATTTTATTTTTCTCCGAGGCTGTCTGTGAGAGATACGTCCTAAATTTTCCCTAATCTAGTCATAAATTTCATGAAAGTATCTTAGTGAGTTCAAGATCACTTCATTTTCTAAAAGTGTTTTGTTGTTCATTCTTTAATTCTAAGGAAGCCTGTGAAATTATTATTCCCAATGACTATACTTTTAGTTCTTTAATTAACGGATCCGTAACATTTGGGTTTCTATTGTGCTTAGTTTTGAAGATTACTCCTCAATTGCTGAGATTTAATAGATAACTGCATTTTCCTATCTTCGTGTCTCAACAAAATTGAAAACCATTTTTTTATCAAGTGTTTTTTTTTTAAAAAAGGAGAAATATTGAATGCTTGTTCTAAATATCATTTTGGCACGTGTTATTATCATTTTCTACACTCCGGTAGTTTCAAAAATCCAAAAGAGACTCTTATTCAAATTTCCAATTTAATGTCTTGGGTCTTTTTCTTTTGGCACACTCTTTTTCAAAATCTAAAACAAAGGGAGCCTAAACACCCTTTTTCAATTCCTAGTCTACTTCTCCGTAAACTAAATAGAAAAAAAATTAAAATAAAAAATTTAAGAGGGATGCTAGACTGAAGGGAGCCCTTGCAAAAACCATTTACAAGGGCGCCCCCATTGGTCTATCTCAAGAAATGCATTTATAATGGCACTGAAAATTAGGGATCCCTTCCAAAAAGATGAAAAAAGGGGCTACCTAGGTGTGGGACTAGGTAGGACCCAACCTGATAATGGAACAGGCTTAAAGGACTTAATCTAATGCATTCCATCGACTCTAGGGCTTTATGCCATTTTCTTTGTATTGAATAAGTGATCAATTGTTGATGTGGGTGTTCTCTTGGTGCATTTGACATTATTTGTTTGATTGAAAATGGAATTGGGTCTTCTCATGGGAGTGCAAGGTGCTGTAAAGATAGATGTAGGACTAACATTGGGAAGAATATGTTATCTCGACAACCATGACTCCCTAACATTTCATCCGTATGGAATCTTTCAAAAGGGTTCTTAATTTCGAACAAGTATAGATTGCTATTTTTGGATATCGATATTCAATTATTTAACATTCAACAACAAATTCAAGTCAGAAACAAAATCTATCTTAATGCACCTAAATGTCGAATCTTGTATAAGATTCATCTCTAAAATCATTTATACTTCATATTTGATAAAAACCATACTAAGAGTTAAACAACAATTATGATGTCTTATTCTTGCTTTGCGTGGGATCATGATTTGCAAAACATGTCTGAACTTGATGCTTTGTTTTGCCAAAATGGCAAACCACGTGTGGGTATACATTAACAAGGTTTACAATTTACTTTGATTTGCAAAACATGAACATTGATCCAAGCAAGATTGTATGTCTATCTCAGTTGGAAGGTGCTTTCTGTTTCAACCAAAAGATTGTGTGTTCGATCCCAACCCTCACCTAGCCAAATTAATAATAATCCAAGATAATTGGGCAATGAGGTTCTAATTTGGGACAAAAGCAAAAAGGCGAGTCATTATTGTTCGTCCTATTAGTGTTAGTGTAACACCCAGCCCCAATGCTTGAACTCGTTTTAACTTCTTGAAATGGGTGTCATTACCAAATCGAGTATAAGAATAATTACTTGGAAGTGGGTGTCTTTTTCAATTTGAAGCAGAATGTTTAGGCAAGAGACATTGAAAATGGTAAAGGGTGCTATTATCATCAATGGAGTAAAGTCCATTTAAACCTTCTTTTTAAAAGGCTGCTCATTTTGGAAAGCACCATAAGATTGACCGAAAATAACATCTCCACTAAAGTTAAAATTGGCTTTGAATAGAATATCTCTTTAGTAGGTAGGATTTTTTTTGGAAGCTCTATCATTTCAAGATTCAAGCTTCGTAGGTTTCCTCCTATAGTTTTTCAACTAGTAGAAAATAAGGTAGCTTCTATTTATTCAAAAGGAAAATGACAGGTCAATAATTCCTTGCTTGCATAACAAAAGAAAAGGCATGTGAGCCTCATCGTTTTGGACAGTTCCTATGGGGGACATTTTGGGTTATCGTATCTATAGAAAGGAGCTGCTTCATAGGCTTATGGGAGGTCCTTGCTTCCATAGTTAGATGGGATTCCATTCTTATTAGAGGAAGAAAAGAAAGGTATTTTGTTTGTGAGAAGAGGTATGGGTTTGAAGGAAGAAAATTTGCTTCTTGTTTTTTCTTCTGTCTCTTGTTCTTATTAGCTATGGATTTGAAGGAGCAACAAGTAGTCTATCTAAAGAAGAATACATGGAGGTGGAGAGACAATTCAAGATTCTAAACAAACCAGCAGTTAAGACTATTAAGGTATTTATATTTTCTTTGATCCTAAGCCTCTATCTGGTAGGAATACCTCCTATTGCATAGTGGGTCCTACATTCAGGTGATCCAAACCGTCCATCTGATAAGCGCTATTATGGGTCTGCTGTAATGGTCCAATGTGTATTTTTGCTCGTTGAACGTTGGAGGTTTTCTGCTTTCTCCCACCAAAAATATTTTGTTTGATTGATAGTGTATCAGGCGATTAGAGATCATCATAAGGCTTAAAAAATACAGGAGGTAGGGGCCTATACGTAGCAATGAGTATGTTGGCATTGCATTACAGAAGTGGCGGAGGGTAAGATCTAATGAAGGATATTTCCTCTTGTGGGTCACTCCTCTGATTGATCCAAGGCGTCCATTTAATAGCCCTTACCCCAAACTTTGGGCCAAAATCTTGAACACAGTCACTTAAATCATTCATCTAATATGATTTATAAATATGTAAGTGATATTTGTATGTTACATACAAAAATTGATGGGAGTCTGTACTATTTGCAGACAGAATTTGGACAAATCTTTGATTGTGTTGATACCAAAATAACAGCCACAAGTTTCAACTGGGTGCTTCGCTAAAGGAAATTCTTAGAGTAGCGCTTAAGGTAGGTGATCCTACCCTATGTCAGTGTATTACGTATATTTGCATATATTTAGATTTGTTGCAAGCTTTTATTACAGTTCATTTTATGGAACTTGTTTTGAAAAGGTTTCTCACTGATATCTTTTAGCATGTCATACAAAATGGTTGAATTGTCATTATCCATGAAATGTTTTTAGTCCGAACATGCCTCCTATTTATACAAAAAGAGTTTTGTGACTAACATGTTTTTGGAAACTCAAATTCATGAAACACTATTGAAAAGCATTCTATATATGATATGGTTTCAATGGTTTGGAACGGGGGAGCCCCCAATGGGTTGAAACGTCTTCAAAATTTATGGCACGGTATTGAAAACATTAAATTGTTTTTCTCTATATTTGTATACAGTCTTGGTATGGAATGGATTCCGCCAGTAAGGTTGATCTCTGGTGGGGATCTAGTGCCCAACCTGCCAGTGGGTGAGTACACTGGACGTGATCACGTTGACCGGTCAAATTTTATCTGCCCGTAAGGTTGATCTCGGGCGGCCAGTAGGGAGTCCTCTGGCTATTGATATTGTGATATTACGCACTTTAGGACCTGTGAGTCCTGCGAACGAGTGTTCGCCTTGGGTATGCTACTTGCCAATAAGGTTGGAAATTGGCCACAGAGAAGACTGTTAAGTATTTAATTTCTAAGTGGAAAAACTCCAAAACAAAGTGTTTGGAAATATATATTCATTGTCATTGATTTCAAAGCGGAAAACTGCATAACTGAGTGGTTGGAACTGTTTTTGTAAAAATATGTATTTTTCTTATATAGCTTATGTAGAAATGATTTTCTTGATTCTTATCAATTTCTGCATTGGCTAAATTTTATGGCATGTTACTTCTTTTCCGCACCAGCATTGTTTTCGTTTTCCTATTAGTTGGCTTGGATTTGGAAAACCGGCTGGGCTGTTAGCTCATTATGTGGTTTAACAATTTTCAGATACAGAGGAGCGGCAGTAGACTTGCTGAGATCAGGCACTTGGATTGGAGCTTAGAAGATTTCCTTCTTTATTTCATTATTCCAATTTAGAAACTTTTGTTATTTTATTAAGGTGATCGTCTAATAAGAATTGTTTGGATTTAGACTTATGGACCTAATCTATATATGTATTTCATTTGAGCTTTAATTGAGACTAAAATTTCCGCATTTATTAGTTGCTCTGAATGTTGAGAATAGTTGATTGTAAAGGAGCCTTGCATGCTTGTAGGGGCGACCCTATGGGCATGCGGCGGCTGTCACGTGCGCCTTACCTCGAATTCTGGGTTCGGGGCGTGACAGTTAGAGATGTGAAGCCAAGGAGACGATACTCAATTCACTATGAGGCTTCCTTTCTGTTATATATTATTAACTATATTTCGTGGTTTAGTTACAAAACTATAGGGCATAGACAAGGAGTCCTTTTGTCACTCCTTTCTTTTAACTTTGTAGGCATAGTTATTAGCTGCATTATTTACTCGATGAAGGGCCATATTCTTACTGAATGCATCAAAATTTTTAGATCACTTGAATTGATACCCCACCTTTCAGATGACCCTCTTGATTTTTGGTAATCATAAGTTGACTCAAAAGAGGTGGAATCATTGACCCATTAGAAAGGGGTTAAAGGGGTTAAACTTGCTTTTAGTTATTAGCTTTTCTTTAACATGGGATGGCTATAGTATAGACACAACTATTTGCATTGGTTCCTACTACATGAGGACGCAAGACTACACTTGTATTGTTCTTACCACTGAAAACTAAAAGACCTGAATGATAGTTAAGAAGGTGAAGTTCCGTTATACATTTTGGTAATGCACATTTTATTGTTTCCTTGTAGGCCTTTTTAAAAGCTATAGATGATGTTGTTTTTTAGATTCTATATTCAGAAATGCAAGTTTTAGTTGACAAATTGGTTTGTTCGACATCTATAGGCCTGCATAGAGGTTAACAATTGTGGCACTCAGACCATGTCATTTGATGATTATGAAGGGACCAATCCAGAAATAGAGGACAATGATTTTATTACTAACAAGAGAGAGTTGTAACCACAAGGAGTGGATCCAAAAAAGGGTTGGGGTTTTCGAGGTCTGCATAAGGTATTATCACTAGTTTTAAACTTGGAAAATACATGTTCTATATCCCATGCTCTGGCTACTCAGATATTCTTTAGGCAATTAATGCTTTTGATTTGCATGTTAGGCTATTATTTGTGGCAAAATTGGGCAAGCGTCTGTGCAGAAAATCTTGAGGAATGGGTTCACTGTGACCATCTTTACCAAAGAATTGTAGGTGCAGAGCACTTTCCAAAACCAGCTCAGTGGCACCAAATTGCCGTTCATAATGAACACCTCAGGGCGTATTCTGTTCAACAACTTGTAAAGAAGTATGTGTTGATTGCTTTACAAAACTGAATTTTACACACTACCATTTGGGTGAGTGTTCATCTACGAATATGTATAATGGTGGTTATTAGGTTCTGTTTCTTGCTGATTATGTTGTTGGTAGCTGATATCCTCTTCCGGTGCCTCTGTCCAGTTCGTCAGTTTTTGTTGAGGGGGACATCTAAACTATAGTCTACAAAGACAGCATAAGTGGCCAAGCTAAAGACATTCCTGGGAGGGTGATCTATTTATAATATTAAACATAGTACATTTGGGGTTTTAATAATTAATATTGATAATGCTGCAATTAATTATGGTATTAGAGCAAATTAAATGTCAGATAGGGGTTTTGTATAGCCACTAAAGAGACCGAACAATGACTTCCATCAGTAGAACGGCATCATGCCCATAGGTTAAAGGGTGATCTATTTTATAATATCGGTCTGTGTAACTGATTTAATAGGAACAACTTCTACCCATTTAGTAAAATAATCCATAGCTACTATTATAAAACAGTGTTGTTTAGACGATGGTGGGTAAATTTTGCAAGTTAAATCCATTTCCAATCCTCAAAATGGCCACGGCTTAACAATTGGGTGCATTATTGTAGCCGCAACATGTTGTACTGGCCCATATTTCTGGCAAGGCTGACAGCCTCTGGCATATTGGATTCAGTCTTGTGTAATTGTGGGCCAGTAGTAACCATGTATGTAAGCCCAACGGTACACCCCTTGACAATTTTATATTTTGTTTTGATGACTCCAAACACAAGTGATTTAGTGGTATTAATTTTGTTTGTTGCTTAAGTGTTTAGACTTTAGCAAGGTACCAAAGTCAAGGAATCATGGATCAAGTCCAAGGCAATCATGACGATCAAGTGAGCTGAAGGAAAGAAGAGGAGATCAATGACGAAGATCAGGACTTGAAGATTGGATATCCACTTTAAAGATTCATGTCAAAGTCTTGTGATAGATTGTATAAATCTAATTCACTAAATAATCTCATGGGTACCTAAAAGGGTTCCAAATAATATAATAAAACAAGGAACTCAAAGCCCAAGTGCCAAAGTGAGCTTAAATGTGAAAAGCATCAAATTGGCACTTGGATGGTGGTTGGCCACAGTCCATTAGCTTATAGATAATAGCTCTAGACATATTTCAAATATTTTGCAAATTTTTTTTAAAAGATAATATGCTCTCTTAAGTTGCCATCGAGCACAAGAACGCCGGAATCTTATAAGATGAGAGGGAGATATGAATTTTATAAGAAGACTGCATAAATGTGGAAAAATTTAGAATCTGTCTAGCGGTCGGCAGGCGAGGCGACCGGAACGGCCATCTGAGGATTGGCGGCCAGCCTCCAGCCACAAACTGTGTTTTTAAATAGGCCTAGTGCGGGATATCCAACCTTCCTTACAGCATCATAGAAGGACTGCAAATTCTGAGGCGGATATTCTGACTAAAGAGGGGGTTCATTTATCGGGTATTCGATTTGTTTATCTGCCCGAATCTGGCATACCACCCATTTAGGGGGTATTGTCCCATGATTTCTCTTTCTTTTTATTTTCGGGAACATCTTGTCCCCGCTCTCTGTACTTCGTATTACTTCTATTAAAAGTTACCTTTCAAAAAGAAGAAGAAGAGGCCTAGCAGCTGGTTGAAACTAGCTGTTTATTGGGGGAGCCATGCAATAACTAGTTTTGTGCAGTTTGCCTATAAAAAGGTGTTCTAACCCCTTGGGATAGTATATAACACCAAAAAACATGATTGGGTGATATTAAACAGTGATTAACATCATTGTGCCTGAAAGTGGCGAACCTTGTAGGGATTAGACCTTAGGCTTCAGTTTGTATATTCTTTGAGAGTGGAAAGTTGTAGTGAGTGAACTTGTTGTATCTGCCATGTTAGAGGCTTTGTATTTTTTATTTTCATTACATTGTATTTGGAGACGCGGATCGTATTTGGAGACGCAGAGCCATCTCCGAAGGCGAGTGTTGGGAGACGAAGAGCCATCTCCGTCGGCAAGTGGTGAGGCACGGAGCCACCTCGTTGTAATCGGTTTGATCTTCATCGTTAAGAAGATCCGCTTAGTGAAGCTACCAAGGTTTTTGGTGGAGTGGATGTAGGTCCGGAGATTTGGACTATACCACTATAAAATTCTATTTGCACTCTATTCTCTTGCTTCTTACTTTTGTATCTTGATTTTTATCTTCCTTGCATTAACTGTCAAAATTCTTCTTTGGATACAATTTTCAATTAATCTTTTTGAAAGAGCAAAAATTTACAAAACCCAATTCACCCCCTCATGGGTTGCCACCTGGGCCTCACGGTATTTTTCAAGTCTTCAGATTAACCAATGCATTTTAATGCCGGGTTGATGCACAACATAAATCCTCTCATGAACTTCAGCCATTACCACCATGGCTTCCTCTATTCCTAAGAATTTTAGGAGTAGATCATCCATGTTTTTCTTGTAAAAATCGTAACCAAGTATAACGTAGTTTAATGCTTTTCTTTTTCGTTTTCAAATGGGTCGGGATGTGGGGATTTTGTAAGTACTAGCTTATTGGATATCTCCAGTCACTTTTCTTTACATCCAATGCCATGACTTCGATTTGAAAGTCTCGGTCATTGACCAAGGGTAATGGATGTTTCTGTACGGTGATGGGGCTCTTGCATTAAGAATCCTCAGTCGTGAGGCAACTTGAGCCAAATCATCTGCCTCATTTAATACCAGGGCTTCGTCAATTTCATTTTGCGTTACACCGAAGAAAGTCAGGTTTCAATTCCAGTCGAAAAGATACTCTGTGACTGAAAGTTGTCCTTTGGTGGTGTCTCGGCCTTGTCCCCAGTCTCATTCCGATCTAGCTCTTTGGCTATATTAACAACTGGGCTTTTCCTGGATTTTCCCCAATCTATCTTAGTATGTTCAAGATCACTTCATTTTATAAAAGTTTTTTGTTCTATGTTCTTAAATTTTATGAAAGGCAGTGAAATTATTATTCCCCACGACTATACTTTTTAGTTTTTAATTAACGGATTCGTAATATTTGTGTTTCTATTGTGCATAGTTTTGAGGATTATTCTTCAATAATTTCTGAGTTCTAACTGATAGATATCTGCATTTTCCTATCTTCGTGTCTCAGTAAAATTGAAAACATGTTTATCACGTGTTAAATAACGTTTTGCCATGTTTTATTATCATATCCTCCTATGTCATTTTCTAAATTTCAAAAGAATCTCCTATTCAAATTTCCAATCTAATGTTTTGGGTATTTCTCTTTTGGCACATTCATGTTGTTGTGAGCCACCCATTAACCGTGCCTTCACGCGAATACAAGGATTTGGTTTGATTATGTATATAAAAATGGAATGCGCAGGGCTTAGGTGATTTTTTTTTGTTTGGGACTAAAATCTAAGAATTATTAGGTTTCGAGCAGGTTAGTATTACTCTGGAGTGTATGTTGAAAATGGCATTTTTTTAGGGAAAAATATTATCTATTTCGATAGCTATTATAAAAATTTATTGATTATTATATAAAGACCACTGCCTGCCCCTCCTGGAGCAAATTCCTAGTTTTGTCCTTGATGTGAGTCCAAAACCGAATATTGGACTCAAAGTTACATTTTACTTTTGAGACCGATAATCGGTTTGGGACTCACAATAAGTTTTCAAAGTCTAAAACAAACTGGTCCTAAACCTTAGGCTGTGTTTGGATTACCAAAATCCGGAATTGGAGTCCACATCCTATTTTAATTCCTATTCTGGTTCACTATAAGCTCAATTTAAAAAAAAAATTCAAAAAAATCTAATAAAAATTTCATTCCAGAATTAAAATACTACATCTTGGGGGCGGGAAACACATTTCCCCTTTAATTATATTAAGATGTCATTTCTACCCCTAATTATGTTCAAATTTTCGAACTAATTAGGCCTTGTTTGGATTTGTAGGAATTTTTTGTAAAAGTTAGGAAAGGAAAAATATTCCTAAAATTTCTTACATTTTAATGTATGAAAAATATAACATGAACCAACCCTATTCAATTTTTAATTAAGACGGACCTTCGATTTTTGATAATATTTTCTAAATTAACCATAACAATATTATTTCTCTTTAAATCATGGAAAGAAATTTCCCGAAGAAGAAATTTCCCACTAGAAATCTTTTTTCTTGCAATCCAAACAGGGCCTAACGGTTTAGACCTGGCAAACGGGTAACCTGCGCGGGTACGGGTACCGGCGGATATGGGTAAGAAATACCGGCGCGGGTACGGGTAGCCTTGCATGAACCCGGAACCCACCCGGGCGGGTACGGGTATACCCACGGGTAACCCGGCAAATTTAAAGAAGAAATTATATATATATTTTCCAAAAGAAATTATATGATGAACGGGTGTATGAATACATAAAGGTGGTACGATGGATGTACAAGCCTTGATATTTAATCCAACAACAGCTTCTTAACAAGTCAGCTGCTGTTGGATCAAATATCAAGGATGGGATGATGAGTACATGCCCATTCATCATACAAATTTTCATTTACTTTAACAAGTGTTTGTCTTGGTACAACCAAAGATACCAGCCACATACTTGTTTTGTTGGCCCACCCACATAGTCTATTTTTTATTGTTTAGTGTTTAGGCCTTAAGAATAAAAAGTTGAAAACCGAATGGCGGGTAACCCGCGGGCACCAATGCACGACCCAGACCCACCCGTGGGTCACAGGTACGGGTATTTTTTCTCGCGGGTAATGAAATTGGTACCCGTACCCCTGCGGGCCGGGTGTACCCGCGGGTACGGGTCTCATTTTGCCAGGTCAATAACGGTTACCCGAAATTAGAATCGGAATTGGATCCCAATTCTAGTGCCTCATTCTTGCAATGGAATCACGAGCGAAGGATATATCTTGGAGGATACGAGTACGTTAATTCCAATGCCTTCTAAACACATTCAAAATCCTTAACAAATCTTCGTCGATACGGGTACGTTGATTCTTGCAATCTAAAAAATCCTAAAAAAATCTTTGTTAAATCCGCTATTTTTTGCAGGGAGGGCGCACTATAAATAGCTTCACCAACAAAAGTGAGGAGAAACAGAGCACAATGGGTTCTTCTTCCAACACCAACAACCTCTCCTTCGACCCTCCCTATCTCAAAACCAATTCCTTTCCTTCCCCTGTCAGAGCCTGGAAGATTTCCAACAAAACACCAACCTCGTTCCTTACATCCCACAATCTTTATACAAACCCTATAATTGGGCAAATTGTGAAAGCATAAGAAGGGCCATGGAATCTGACCACCACGTGAATTCGTATCACCAATTAGATCACTCAGCCCCGAACTCCTTCCTTTCCTCTGTTTCCATTTCTCCTTATCATTCTCGTCCTCATCAGTACTGCTCAATTTCAAATCCACATTCTCAAAGTAATTACCGCAAATGTATTCATGCGTATACCCAATTTGAGGTGAAGAATCCGACCATTGGACGAACTCCCATAACTGATCAGGTCTCCCAGCCCCAAATTCCCGTCTCGTCTCCGTTTATGTTTCTCCTCCTCATTGTTCTTATCATCACCAGATCCGCTGAATTTGAGTTCCACTTTCTCACAGTAATGTCCGTAAATAAATCCCCGCGTATACCCATTTTCTTCATCGAAGAGGATTATGTGTCCGTGTCACTGCTTCACACGATAATCTCTATCTTAGTGGAATCCAATGCATATGTGGTGATCTCCAATAGTAACTCCCTCCCTAGCATTAAGGGTCCGGGTCTCGGTCTTCCAGCTGTTAATTCTCCTAATAATCTCCCTCTCCAGGTTCGACTCTTATTTGGCAAGCCATTGAAGGTTGTTACAGGAGGAGTTGTGGAGGTTGTTGTAAGAACTCGTGTTTGCCCTCTTATTAATGCACTTGGATGGGAGCGCGTTCTTAGCTGATAATTGGAAGGGTGCCATTTAGTATGGCGTTCCTCAATATATAATATGACAAAATATGCTCTCACGATCAGCAAAACCCATTAGCAGAAAATTTTCCTTTTGAAAATGGATCTCCACTCCCATTTCTTCAATTTTCCCTCTCTCAAGGCGTCTAGCTTCCCTATCCGGCGATGACGGCTAAAACCTGAGGTATGCTCTCTCTCTCTCTGTCTCTGTCTCTGTCTCTGTCTCTCTCTCTCTCTCTCAAACCCCCTATTGAATATCACAGTACTTGTATCGCTCATGTGTCAAAAATGACAGTTTTAGGGGAAAAAGGATTAGCAAAAATTGATCATGGTTTTAGGGCCTAAAAAGTTTTCATGGTCATTGTTTTCATTTTTTGTTGGATCTAGGTTTCATGATTAGGGTTGTGGGTTATTTTTTGACTGGATTTTACCCATTAAATCAAATAGATTCCTTCTTGCTGAAGATTCTGAATTTTCCGATTCTCTGCAAATTTCAAGTGCATTTTTTCAATTTGAATTCCAGAATTTCTCGAACATAAGATTCTTCTGAGTTTTTCTTAGTTCTGATATTGTTGAATGTCTCACTTTTAGTTACTCCTGATAATTTTGAACTTTGGTGATTGTGTAATTTGGTTTTTCTCCGAGGCTGTCTCTAAGAGATACATCCTCAATTTTCCCTGATCTAGTCCAAAATTTCATGAAAGTATGTTCTTAGTGAGTTCAAGATCACTTCATTTTCTAAAAGTTTTTTGTTGTGCATTCTTTAATTCTAAAAAAGCTTGTGAAATTATTATTCCCGAAGGACTATACTTTTAGTTCATTAATTAATAGGTCCGTAAAATTAGGGTTTCTGCTGTACAAAATTGAATACCTTTTTTTTTATCAAGTGTTTAAAAAAGGAAAAATATTGAAAGCTTGTTCTAAATATCATTTTGGCACGTGTTATTATCATTTTCTCCGCTCTGGCAGTTTAACAAATTCAAAAGAGACTCCTATTCAAATTTCCAATTTAATGTTTTGGGTCCTTTTCTTTTGGCACACTCAAGTTGTTGTGAGCCACCCATTAATTGTGCTTTGGCTTGCATACAAGAATTTGTTTTGATTTTGTATATAGAACCGGAATATGGAAGGCTCAGCTTAAATTTTTGAGTTTGGGACTAAAATCTAAAAATTAGGTTCATGGTAGTATTAATATGGATCGTGTGTCAAAAATGGTAATTTATAAAGAAAATGATTAATTATTTTGTTGGAAATTACAATAATTTATTGATTATTGTATACAAACCATTGTCTACCTCGCCCAAAACTAAATTTGGACTCAAATTTACATTTACTTTTGAGTCCAACAAAAGGTTTGGGACTCACTATCCATTATCAAAATCGAGAAAAAGACATCCTATTTCAATTCCTAGTTTGTTCCCTGAAAAATAAATGAAAAAAATAAAAATAAAAATTTAAGAGGGATGCTAGACTGAAGGGAGTCCTTGCAAAAACCAGTTACAAGCACCAATGGGGGCGCCATAGTAACTTTTTTTTTTGCAAGGGCGCCCTTCAGTCTATCATTCCTCATTGTGATTAAAAATTTCATTCCGTCCCGCAAAATCAGAATACCCCATCTTGGGGGCCAGAAACAGATTCCAAAATTTCCCTTCAATGTCATTCCTACCTCTAATTCTGTTTTTTTTTTTTTTTTTTTCCAGCCAGTCATGCGGAATTGGAAGGGAACGCAGGCGAAATCCAAATATATCTTGCTAGATGCGGAAACCCACTCGAAATCCAAATATATATCTTGCTAGATGCGGAATCCCAAGCCAAATCCCAATATATCTTGCTAGATGCGGAATCCCATGCCAAATCCTAATATATCTTCGTGGATACGGGGATGCCTTTTCTTGGCATTTGGACTATTATATATATATATATATTGAGGAATGGTCAAAGAAAGGATACGCTTGCAAATATCAGCTAAAAGGAGTGCAAACATGGGTTCTTACAACACCCACCATAGCCCCTCTTGTAACAACCTTCAAAGGCTTGCCAATGAAGAATCGAAGTTGGAGAGGGAGATTATTCGAAGAATTGATAGCGGGAGGACCGAGACCCTTAACCCTATTTCTAGGGAGGGTGTTACTATTGGAGATCACTGCATATGTGTTGGATTCCATGAAGAAAGAGATTATCGGGTGGGGCAGCGGCACGGCCTTATAATGGTTGGTCCCTAGCAAATTTCATCTTTTAGTAGTTTTTGATGATCAAGAACAAATTTTACCTTCATTTCAAATGACTTTGCATTACTGCAAATGATTATCTTCCCATTTATTTCAAATGACTTTGTATTAGTTTATGGAGAAAAAATACTAGGGAATTTAAATACTAATGTCTCTCCATCTTTTTTTGCAGGGGACTTCCTTTAGTTTCTGTCGGCGAATAGGAGATAAACATGTGTAATTGACATACGCATTTGATTTGTATTTGCATTTTCTTTGCGAGCGTTGTTTGGCATGGATTTCTTCACGCAACTGTTCAATGCATTCTCTTAGCACCCCATTCTGCTCCTGCAACTCCTCCACAAATTCATTGGAATGAGCTGCTCATCAGAAATGGAAAAGCATTAGAAAAATTCCAAAACAGGAATAAATAAAAATTAAGTATCGAAGAAAAGTTTTTGGCAAGCCAAATAAATCTTATGATAGGTTCATTTGGGAGAAGTATAGAACTGCACCCATATGTATTACACCACAAACATCAAAGTATTGAAGACTTCTCCCTAAAAGAACTTAGCGGTTCTGACGATGATGAGAACGATGGGGACGAGGAGCAAAAACGGAGATGAGAGGGGAATTTGGGGCTGGGAGATCTGATCGGCAGTGGGATTTCATCCAGTGGTCGGATTCTTCACAGGAATCGGAATTTGGGTTCATCGAAATAAGTTATATGTATTTCATTCTGTATTTTTTTTGTATTTTGTTGTAATGGGGTTAAAAACTTAAAATCCCCCTTGTTGGGGTTTCCATGATTTTAATATACTTGTCCCCATATAAAGTTTTTTTTTAATATAAATTAATTGTGGGTTATTTTCAGTTTCTTGGAATTTTGTAGTAATATAAATGATCGTTTGTTTGATCTTAAGATTCACAGGCATGTAAAGATGAGAAGCAGAATGTGTTTACTGTACATATGTATGGTACAATGGTTAGATTATAAAATTTCTAAAACTGGCAGAGGACTTTCTTGTAATGTGAATGTGAGTATGGTCTAACTGTAAGCGTTAATTATCCACATTTAGGGTTAGACAATAGAACTTCTCTCAACCAACAGGGACATTTTCTTGGAATTTGGATGTGGGTATAATATAAATAAATTGCTTAAAATTATTTTCAGCATGGAGTGGACATTTTCTTGGAATGTGGATGCGAGTATAGTTTAAACAAATTCGTAAAAATATATTCAGCATGGAGTTTGGAGATTCTAATTTTTGGTAAAAACTGTTTCATTTCGCTAATAATAATATTCCAGTTACATATGTGTATGTCGAATATTCTGACAACTCCTGTAGAACATAAATATGCCGATTTATTCGAGTTGTGTTGACCTAGATGCAAATATCAATGCTGAAAATTGCAGACACGGATAATGATAGTTGTATGAGAAGATCTTGTATTTAACAAGGACATTTAAATTCTAATACTGATACTAAGTTACGAGCAGGGAGACATGCTTAAATGCCCAAGAAAAGATGAAGTTTGCAACTTCCTCTTATTTTCCCCTTGTTTGCTATAAGCGTTCGTCATGGTTATATTTCATTTTTTCAGATCCTTGTTTAAAGGACTAAATAGTTTGCAATGTGTGAATTGTAAATGTCAAATAGAACATTGAATAGGAGAATAACCTGTTCAAATAACTCATAGTTATTTGTAACTCATAGTTATTTGCATTTGATTAAGTTCCTGGCACCACAAGATAATGCCAACCAAGTCGTTCCCTTGTACGAAGTTAAGGATTTTTCATCCATAGATTGTATGACGCTTGGAAGTTCATTGTTCAGTAGGTGAAGGTGCCCTTTTGGGAACTAATGATGGAGAACCTCTTTTTACGAAATCACAAGTTTCTTCGTTGCTTATTAGAGGCTCGTTCACCTATGGTTGTCAAAATTCTTCTTGCCAATTTGAATTAACAGACTCATCATTACGGGTCTCATGAAACTTAATGTTCTCTATGGCTGTCAATTTCAAAATAGCCAACATGAGGAACTTAGGCTATGATGTAAGGGAAACAAAGTGGGGATCGCCCTTTTTCATCTTGATTTTTATCTTCCTTGCATTAACTGTCAAAATTCTTCTTTGTATACAACTTTCAATTAATCTTCTAAAATTTCCAAAACCCAATTCACCCTCCTATTGGGTTGCGACCTGGGCCTCACAGTATTTTTCAAGTCTTTAGATTAACTAATGCATTTTAATGCCGGCTTGATGCGCACTACAAATCCTCTCATGAACTTCAGCCATTACCACCATGGCTTCCTCTATTCCTAAGAATTTTAGGAGTAGTTCATTCATGTTTTTCTTGTAAAAATCGTCACCAAGTATAACGTAGTAATGCTTTTCTTTTCGTTTTCAAATTGGTCAGCATGTGGGGATTTTGTAAGTAGTAGATTATTGGATATCTCCGGTCACTTTTCTTTACATCCAATGCCATGACTTCGATCCGAAAGGGTAATGGATGTTTCTGTACGGTGATTGGTTTCTTGCAAATACCTTTAAGAATCCTTAGTCCTGAGGCGACTTGAGCCAATTCATTTGCCTCACTATTCAGGAACCTAGGGACGGACCTAACCGTAACGTCCGTGAATTGTTTTATGAGGTTATTGGCTATCGTATGATACCGGACTAAGGCTTCACTAGAGCGTTTGTACTCGCCCCCAAGTTGTTCGATAACTAATTGGGAATCTCCAACAATCTCAACATTGGTAATTCCCATTTCTAGAAATATTCGAGGTCAATTATCAATACCTCGTGCTTGGCCTGATTATTGGAACACTCAAAGTCTAGCTGAAATGAGAACTGAGTTCTCCCACCATTAGGAGCAATAATTGAGATTCCTGCTCTAGCAGCCTTTTCGGTGTGGGAACCATCAAACATTAGGACCCAAGGTTTTAGACGATGATTCCATTATTGAGGCATCTTACCTCATCCGGTTCAACATCGATACAAGGGCGATTGGCTAAGAAGTCGGCCAAAACCTGACCCTTGACCGCGCTTTGAGGCACGTATTGAATACTTAAAACAATCCGCTTTAAAATCTCCAAATCCATTTGGAGAGTTTCCTGGCTTCATCAATTTCATTTTGAGTTACACCGAAGAAAGTCAGGTTTGTATTCCGGTCGAAAAAAATACAATGTGGCCGAAAGTTGTCCTCTGATGGTGTCTTGGCCTTGTCCCCAGTCTCATTCCGATCCGGCTCTTAGTAGTTCAAGATGACTTCATTTTATAAAAGTTTTTTTGTTGTGCATTCTTAAATTTCATGAAAGCTTGTGAAATTATTATTCCCCACGACTATACTATTTAGTTTTTAATTAACGGATTCATAATATTGCATTTCTATTGTGCAAAGATTTGAGGATTATTCTTCAGTAATTTCTGAGTTTTGTCTAATAGATATCTAAATTTTCCTATCTTTGTGTCTCAACAAAATTGAAAACATTTTTATCACGTGTTCAAAATAAAATAAAATTGAAAACTTATTCTAAATATCGTTTTGCTATGTGCTATCATCATACCCCCATTTCAAAGAACCACCTATTCAAATTTCCAATCTAATGTTATGGGTATTTCCCTTTTGGCACATTCATGTGGTTGTGAGCCACCCGTTAACCGTGCCTTTACGTGAATACAAGGATTTGGTTTGATTTTGTATATAAAAATGGAGTGTCCAGGGCTTAGCTTAATTTTTTTTTTGTTTGGGACTAAAATCTAAGAATTAGGTTTCGGGCAGGATAGTATTACTAATCCTATGTTGAAAATTCCCTCATGAAGCAAATTCCTTGTTTTGTCCTTGATGTGAGTCCAAAACCGAATATTGGACTCAAAGTTACATTTTACCTTATCAAAATCTAAAACAAACTGGTCCAAAACCTTAGGCTATGTTTGGAATGCCAAAATCAAGAATTGTTGTCCACATCCTATTTCAATTCCTATTCTGGTTCCCGATAAACTCAATGCAAAAAAATTAAAAAAAAACTAATTCAAAAAAATCTAATAAAAATTTCATTCCAGAATTAAAATACCACATCTTGGGACGGGAAACACATTTCCCTTTTAATTATATTAAGATGTCATTTCTACCCTTAATTATGTTCATTTTTTCGAAGTAATTAGGCCATGTTTGGATTGTAGGAATTTTCTGGGAAAGTTAGGACAGGAAAAATATTCCTAAAATTTCTTACATTTTTATATAAGAAAAATATAACATGAACCAATCCTATTCAATTTTTAATTAAAATGGACCTTCGATTTATGATAATATTTTCTAAATTAACCATAATAATATCATCTCTCTAAATCATGGAAAGAAATTTCCAGAAGAAAAAATTTCCCACCAGAAATCTTTTTCTTGCAATCCAAACAGGGCCTAAAGGTTACCCGAAATTAGAATCGGAATTGGATCCCGATTCTAGTGCCTCATTCTTGCAATGGAATCACAAGCGAAGTATATATCTTGGAGGATACGAGTACGTTAATTCCAATGCCTTCGAAACACACCCGAAATCCTTAACGTATCTTCGTCGATTTGGGTATGTTGATTCTTGCAATCTAAAAAATCTAAAAAAATCTTTATTAAATCCGCTATTTTTTGTAGGGAGGGCGCATTATAAATAGCTTCACCATCAAACGAGAGGAGAAACAGAGCATAATGAGTTCTTCTTCCAACACCAACAACCTCTCCATCGACCCTCCCTATCTCAAAACCAATTCTTTTCCTTCCCTTGCCAGAGCCTGGAAGATTTCCAACAAAAAACCAACCTCATTCCTCACATCCCACAATCTTTATTCAAACCCTATAATTGGGCAAATTCTAAAAGCATAAGCATGGACTGGAATCTGACCACTAAGCGAATTCCTGTCACCGATCAGATCACTCAGCTCCGAACTCCTTCCTTTCCTCTGTTTCCGTTTCTCTTTATCATTCTTGTCCTCATCAGTACCGCTCAATTTCAAATCCACATTCTCAAAGTAATTACCGTAAATGTATTCATGCGTATACCCATTTTCTGGTGAAGAATCCGACCACTAGACAAAATCCCATCGCTTATCAGATCTCCCAGCCCCAAATTCCCACCTTGTCTCCGTTTCTGTTCCTCCTCCTCATCGTTCTTATCATCGTCAGAACCGCTAAATTCGAGTTCCACTCTCTCATAGTATTGTTCGTAAATATGCTCCCGCGTATACTCATTTTCTTGATCAAAGAGGATTATATGGCCGTGCCAGTGCCACACTCGATAATCTCTTTCTTCATTGAATCCAACGCATATGCGGTGATCTCCAATAGTAACACCCTCCCTAGAATTAGGGTTCAGGGTCTCGATCCTCCCGTTATCAATTCTCCGAATAATCTCCCTCTCTATCTTCGATTCTTCTTTGGCAAGCCATTGAAGGTTGTTGCAAGAGGTGTTGTGGAGGCTGTTGTAAGAACTCATGCTTGCCCTGTTATTAATGCACTTGGATGGGAGCACTGCTTTAGCTGATATTTGGAAGGGCACCATTTAGTTTGGCATTCCTAAATATATAATACGCCAAAATATGCTCTCACTATCAGCAAATATTTTACCTGTGTCCAGAAAGATACGGGTAAGGCCGTACAAGTTTTGTATATATAGAGCAGAGACGGAGGAGTGGGGGCAATTGACCCCCGAATTTTTTTTGGAGGAGTCTTACCTACTTACTTAAAATGACAAAATTACCTTTACCCCTCTTTGATTTTTAATTTATTGCAAAGAGAGACACAATTCTAATTCATTTACCAAACCCATTAGCGGAAAATTTTCCTTTTCAAAATGGATCTCCACTCCCATCTCTTTAATTTTCCCTCTCTCAAGGCGTCTAGTTTCCCCTATCCGACGATGACGGCTAAACACCCCCCCCCCCCCCCCCCCCCCCCCCGCTCTCTCTCTCTCTCTCTCTCAAATCCCCGATTGAATATGGCATTACTTGTATGGCTCATGTGTCAAAAATGACAGTTTCTAGGGGGGAAAGGATTAGCAAAAATTGATCATGGTTTTGGGGCCTAAAAAGATTTCATGATCAATGTCGTGGGTTTTTTTTGACTGGATTTTTTGAATGGATTCCTTCTTGCTGATGGTTTTAAATTTTCTGAATCTCTGCAAATTGTCAAGTGCATTTTTTCCATTTGAATTACAAAGTTTATTGAAAATAAGATTCTTCTAAGTTTTTCTTAGTTCTGACAATGTTGAATGTTTCACATTTAGTTACTCCTGATAATTTTGAACTTAGGTGATTGTGTAATTTTATTTTTCTCCGAGGCTGTCTGTGAGAGATACGTCCTGAATTTTCCCTAATCTAGTCATAAATTTCATGAAAGTATCTTAGTGAGTTCAAGATCACTTCATTTTCTAAAAGTGTTTTGTTGTTCATTCTTTAATTCGAAGGAAGCCTGTGAAATTATTATTCCCAATGACTATACTTTTAGTTCTTTAATTAACGGATCCGTAACATTTGGGTTTCTATTGTGCTTGGTTTTAAAGATTACTCCTCAATTTCTGAGATTTAATAGATATCTGCATTTTCCTATCTTCGTCTCTCAACAAAATTGAAAACCATTTTTTTATCAAGTGTTTAAAAAAAAAAAGGAGAAATATTGAAAGCTTGTTCTAAATATCATTTTGGCACGTGTTATTATCATTTTCTACACTCCGGCAGTTTCAAAAATCCAAAAGAGACTCTTATTCAAATTTCCAATTTAATGTCTTGGGTCTTTTTCTTTTGGCACACTCAAGTTGTTCAAAACTAAATTTGGACTCAAATTTAAATTTGGGACTTACTATCCATTATCAAAATCTAAAACAAAGGGAGCCTAAACACCCTATTTCAATTCCTAGTCTACTTCTCCGTAAACTAAATAGAAAAAAAATTAAAATAAAAAATTTAAGAGGGATGCTAGACTGAAGGGAGCCCTTGCAAAAACCATTTACAAGGGCGCCCCCAGTGGTCTATCTCAAGAAATGCATTTATAATGGCACTGAAAATTAGGGATCCCTTCCAAAAACCAGTTACAAGCACCAATGGGGGCGCCATTGTAACTTGTTTTTTTTTGTAAGGCCGCCCTTCAGTCTATCATTCCTCATTCCCATTAAAAATTTCATTCCGTCCAGCAAAATCAGAATACCCCATCTTGGGGGCCAGAAACAGATTCCAAAATTTCCCTTCAATGTCATTCCTACATCTAATTCTGTTCTTTTTTTTTCTTTTTTTCCAGTCATGCGGAATTGCAAGGGAACGCACGCGAAATCCAAATGTATCTTGCTAGATGCGGAAACCCACGCGAAATCCAAATATATCTTGCTAGATACAGAATCCCACGCCAAATCCAAATATATCTTGCCAGATACGAAAACCCACGCGAAAATCCAAACATATATCTTGGTGGATACGAGGATGCTTTTCTTGGCATTTGGACCATTATATATATGGAGGAAAGAGCACCCTTTCAAATATCAGCTAAACATGGGTTCTTACAACACCCATCACAGCTCCTCCTCTAACAAACTTCAAAGGCTTTCCAGGGAGGGCATTACTATTGGAGATCACGGTATATGCGTTGGGTTCCATGAAGAAAGAAATTATCTGGCGTGGCAGTGGCACGGCCACATAATCCTCTCTGATCAAGAAAATGGGTATACACGGAAACATATTTATGGACATTACTATGAGAGAGTGGAACTCGAATTTAGCTGTTCTGACGATGATAAGAAGGATGAGGAGGAGGAACAGAAACGGAGACGAGGTGGGGATTTGGGATTTCGTCCAGTGGTCGGATTCTTCATGGAATCGGAATTTGGGTTCATCGAAATAAGGTATAGGTTTTTCTTTCTGTATATTTTTTTGTATCTATTTGTAATGGGGTTAAAATCACCCTTGTTGGGGTTTCCATGATTTTCAGTTTTGGGATTAATATATTTGTCCCCATATAAAGCTTTTTTAATATAAAATAATTGTGGGTTATTTTCAGTTTTCTTGGAATTTTGTAGTAATATACATGCTCGTTTGTTTGATGGGATTTGCTAGCGTCCATTGCCTAGCATGCATCGCAGATGGTCTGTCGCATGTCGGCTGAGCCACCTCATGAATGAAGACAGAAGCTGCTGTAAAGTGAGCCTATGTGGCTGGTCCGACATGCAACAGACCATCTGCGATGGACCCTATGCGATGGACGCTAGCAAATCCCTTGTTTGATATTATGATTCGTAGGCATGTAACAATGAGAAGTGGAATGTGTTTACTATACAATGGTTACAATATAGAACTTCTAAAACTGGCAGAGGACTTTCTAGTAATGTGAATGTGAGTATGGTCTAACCATATATGTTAATTATCCACTTTCTAGTAATGTGAATGTGAGTATGGCCCTCGATTGCATGGCTCTCTATATGTATGTGCGTGATTTTTGACATTTTAGTCTGTGACTAACTTGAATTTTCTCTAATCAGGGAAATAACTCTGATCACCATTGATATCTTGGTGGAGACGTGTGATATTATTGGAAATCCTGAGATTTTTAGGGGACTTCACACAGCCTTCAATGCAAACTCGGTGTTTCCCCACGTGATCCTCAACAATTCTACAATCAACAGCCACAGCTGGGAGGGACACCCTTTCATTCCGTTCCAATTCTGGCTCCACCTCTCCGGACTTTCCCTTCTATAAGTGGAGGGGTGAACGTATCTGCTCTTTGCTCTCAAGTCAGGTTTATGTACCGAGAGTACGCAATTCTCAAAGCCGCATTCATAAGTATGCAGGAAGAATTCGATGAACGTGTTCATGCTTCTACTTTTGCCTTTGAAAAGAAGAGAAATTATATCATGCCCGATCGGGCATGCTCTGGTAAAAGAGTACCGCCCTTGATATTTGATCCAACAGCAGCCCCTTAAAAAGATGAAAAAAGGGGCTACCTAGGTGTGGGACTAGGTAGGACCCAACCTGATATGGAACAGGCTTAAAGGACTTAATCTAATGCATTCCATCGACTCTAGGGCTTTATGCCATTTTCTTTGTATTGAATAAGTGATCAATTGTTGATGTGGGTGTTCTCTTGGTGCATTTGACATTATTTGTTTGATTGAAAATGGAATTGGGTCTTCTCATGGGAGTGCAAGGTGCTGTAAAGATAGATGTAGGACTAACATTGGGAAGAATATGTTATCTCGACAACCATGACTCCCTAACATTTCATCCGTATGGAATCTTTCAAAAGGGTTCTTAATTTCGAACAAGTATAGATTGCTATTTTTGGATATCGATATTCAATTATTTAACATTCAACAACAAATTCAAGTCAGAAACAAAATCTATCTTAATGCACCTAAATGTCGAATCTTGTATAAGATTCATATCTTAATGCACCTTTTGGGAACTAATGATGGAGAACCTCTGTTTACGAAATCATGAGCTTCTTCGTTGCTTATTAGAGGTTTGTGCGCCCATAGTTGTCAAAATTCTGCTTGGCATTAATTTGGAATTAACACACTCATCATTACAGGTTTCACGAAGCTTAATGTTCTCTATGGCAGTCAATTTCAAAGTAGGCAACATGAGTGTCTTAGGCTATGATGTAAGGAAAACAATGTGGGGATGGCCCTTTTGGTCTGAATTGAATTACCGTCGACAGAAAATGCCACCAAAGCAATGCTATACCACTCCAAAATAATTGCATAAAATGGTACTCCCAAAATTACGTAGACTGGTACTCCTACAATTGAAAATTGTCTAACAGTCCTCACCCCTCACCCACCCACCCAAGTTTGTGCATGAATATATTTGTGTTAATGCGTTCATAGGGAACCTGATTCAGAAAAAAGCCACAGAAAGCAATGCTATGCCAGTCCAAAATATTTGCATAGAATGTTACTCCTAAAATTGCAAAAGTGTAACACTATATCTGTCAAGTCGGTGCATGAATATCTCTATGTCTGTTGCATTCATGGAAAATTCGATTCAGAGAGATATGATAAATGGTTGATTACCATAAAATATGTCCATAAATTAATAAATGTTCCTTTTTTAAATAACTTTTAGCACTTTAGTTATGCTTAGAAAAAGTCAGGTCAATGACCTGATTTCTGGTTCTTAATTAATTATGTAGAACATCCTTAATCCATGTACAATGTTCAAGGCTGAAAGGGAAAAATAGAAGAGAGAAAGAAGAAAAATTAAAGTGTTCACTAATTGGTCGACTTTGGAGGACTATAAATATTTATTTGTTGACTGAGGGAAAATTTGGGTATTGACTTCAGTTTGAGGGACATTTTTAAAATCCAGAAATTAGGTGGGCAGAAATAAGAAATCTGCTTAATCTATGAAGTTACAGATCTGATCTTCCCCAATTTGAAATCTGACAGTTGGATGCAGTTCAACACTAAGAATGCCCTAAAGTTTCATCAAGATCTGACCCTTTGATCATTGAACTGGGCAATATTCATAGATCTGTGAAAAATCAAAGATTCCTAATCTGCTCTCAGACTCAGATCCCACTGTCATATCAGTTTGAAGCTATTTGAAACTAGCAGCTGGTTGAAACTAGCTGTTTATATATTCATAGATCTGTTGAAACTGTGTTTTTATATATGCCTAGCAGCTGGTTGAAACTAGCTGTTTATAGCTATTGGAGGAGCCATGAAATAACTAGTTTTGTGCAGTTTGCCTGCATAAGGGTGTTCTAATCCCTTGGGATAGTATATAACACCCCAAAACGTGATTGGATGATATTAAATAGTGATTAATACCATTGTGCCTCAAAGTGGTGAACCTTGTAGGGATTAGACCTTAGGCTTCAGTTTGTATATTTTTTGAGACTGGAAACTTGCAGTGAGTGATCTTGTTGTATTTGCCATGTTAGAGGCTTTGTATTTTTCTTTTTCATTACATTGTATTTGGAAAGTAGTTGGGGATGAGGAGCGTATTCGGAGATGCAGCGCCATCTCTGAAGGCGAGTGTTGGGAGCCACAGAGCCATCTTTGTCGGCAAGTGGTGAGGCACGGAGCCACCTCGCTGTCATTGGTTTGATCTCACCGTTAAGAAGATTCAGTTATTGAAGCTACCAAGGTTTTTGGTGGAGTGGATGTAGGTCCGGAGACTTGGACTGAACCATTATAAAAATCTACGTGCACTCTATTCTCTTGCTTCTTACTTTTGCATCTTAATTTTTATCTTCCTTGCATTAGCTGCCAAAATTCTTCTTTGGATACAACTTTCAATTAATCTTCTAAAATTTTCAAAACCCAATTCGTCCCCCCCCCCCCCCCCCCCCCCCCAACCCACCTGGGTTGCCGCCTGGGCCTCACAGTATTTTTCAAGTCTTCAGATTAACCAATGCATTTTAATGCCGGCTTGATGCGCACCACAAATCCTCTCATGAACTTCAGCCATTACCACCATGACTTCCTCTATTCCTAAGAATTTTAGGATTAGATCATTCATGTTTTTCTAGTAAAAATCGTCACCAAGTATAATGCAGTTTAATGCTTTTCTTTTCATTTTCAAATTGGTCGGGATGTGGGGATTTTGTAAGTATTAGATTAGTGGATATCTCCAATCACTTTTCTTTACATCCAATGCCATGACTTTGATTCGAAGGTCTCGGTCATAGACCAAGAGTAATGGATGTTTCTGTGCGGTGATTGGTCTCTTGCAAATACCTTTAAGAATCCTTAGTACTGAGGCGACTTGAGTCAATTCATTTGCCTCACTATTCTGGAACCTAGGGACAAACCTCACCGAAACGTCCGTGAATTGTTTTATGAGGTTATTGGCTATCGTATGATACCGGACGAAGGCTTCACTATAGCATTTGTACTCGCCCCCAAGTTTTTCGATAACTAATTGGGAATCTCCAACAATCTCAACATTGGAACACTTGAATTCTAGCTGAAATGAGAAGTGAGTTCTCCCACCATTAGGAACAATAATTGATCGAGATTCCTACTCTAGCAGCCTCTTCAGTGTGGGCCCATCAAATATTAGGACGCAAGGTTTTAGACTATGATTCCGGTTCAACTTCTATACAAGGTGATTGGCTAAGAAGTCGTCCAAAACCTGACCCTTGACCGCGCTTCGAGGCACGCAATGAATAGTTAAAACAATCCGCTTTAATATCGCAAATCCATTTGGAGAGTTTCCTGGCAATACCAGGGCTTCATCAATTTCATTTTGAGTTAGGCCGAAATAAGTCTGGTTTGCATTCCGGTCGAAAAAAATAGTAAGTGACCAAGCTGTCCTCTGATGGTGTCTCGGCCATGTCCCCCCCCCCCAGTCTCATTCCGATCCGGCTCTTTGGCTGTATTAACAACTAGGTTTTTCCTGGATTTTCCCCAACCTATCTTAGTGAGTTCAAGATGACTTCATTTTATAAAAGTTTTTTGTTGTGCATTTTTAAATTTTATGAAAGCATGTAAAAATATTATTCCCCACGACTATACTATTTAGTTTTTAATTAATGGATTCTTAATATTTGCGTTTCTATTGTGCATAGATTGAAAACATGTTTATCGTTTGGCCATGTGTTATTATCATATCCTCCTATGTCATTTTCAAAATTTCAAAAGAACCTCCTATTCAAATTTCCAATCTAATGTTTTGGGTATTTCTCTTTTGGCACATTCATGTTATTGTGAGCAACCTGTTAAGCCTTCACGTGAATACAAGGAGTTGATTTGATTTTGTATATAAAAATGAAATGTACATGGCTTAGGTGAAATTTTTTCATTTGGGACTAAAATCTAAGAATTAGGTTTCGGGCAGGATAGTATTACTATGGACGGTATGTTGAAAATGGCATTTTTAGGGAAAAATATTATCTATTTTGGTATAGCTATTATAATAGTTTATTGATTATTGTATAAAAACCACTGCCTGCCCCTCCGGAAGCAAATCCTAGTTTTGTCCTTGATGTGAGTCCAAAACCAAATATTGGATTCAAAGTTACATTTTACTTTTGACACCGATGATCGGGTCGGGACTCACAATAAGACGTTAACAAAATCTAAAACAAACTGGTCCTAAACCATAGGTTATGTTTGGAATGCCAAAATTAGGAATTGTAGTCCACATCCTATTTCAATTCCTATTCTGGTTCTCTATAAACTCAATGTAAATTTTTTTTTTTTTTTAAAAAGTAATTCAAAAAAATCTAGTAAAAATTTCATTCTAGAATTAAAATACCACATCTTGGGGTGGGAAACACATCTCCTCTTAATTATATTAAGATGTCATTTCTACCCTAATTATGTTCATTTTTTCAAACTAATTAGGCCATGTGGATTGTAGGAATTTTCTGGAAAAGTTAGGAAAGGAAAAATATTCCTAAAATTTCTTACATTTTTATTTATGAAAAATATAACATGAACCAACCCTATTAAATTTTTAATTAAGATGGACCTTCGATTTATGATAATATTTTCTAAATTAACCATAACAATATCATTTCGCTTTAAATCATGGAAAGAAATTTCCCGAAGAAGAAATTTCCCACTAGAAATCTTTTTTCTTACATTCCAAACAGGGCCTAAAGGTTACCCGAAATTAGAATCAGAATTGGATCCCTATTCTAGTGCCTCATTCTTGCAATGGAATTGCAAGCAAAGTATATATCTTGGAGGATACGGGTATGTTAATTCTAACGCCTTTGAAACACACGCGAATCCTTAACATATCTTCGTTGATTCGGGTATGTTGATTCTTGCGATCTAAAAAAATCCTACAAAAATCTTTGTTAAATCCGCTATTTTTTGTAGCGAGGACGCATTATAAATAGCCTCACCATCAAAAGAGAGGAGAAACAGAGCACAATGAGTTCTTCTTCCAACACCAACAACCTCTCCTTCAACTCTCCCTATCTCAAAACCAATTCCTTTCCTTCCCTTGCCAGAGCTTGGAAGATTTCCCAAAAAAAAAAAATCAACCTCATTCCTTACATCCCACAATCTTTATACAAATCCTATAATTGGGCAAATTGTGAAAGCATAAGCATGGCCTGGAATCTAACCACTATGCGAATTCCTATCACCGACCAGATCACTCAGCCCCAAACTACTTCCTTTCCTCTGTTTCTGTTTCTCCTTATCATTCTGGTTCTCATCAGTACTGCTCAATTTCAAATCCACATTCTCAAAGTAATTATCGTAAATGTATTCATGTGTATACCCATTTTCTGGTGAAGAATCTGATACCCATTTTCCGGTGAAGAATTCGACCACTGGACGAACTCCCATTGCCGATCAGATCTCCCAGCCCCAAATTCCAGCCTCGTCTCCGTTTCTGTTTCTCCTCCTTATTGTTCTTATCATCGTCAGAACCGCTAAATTCGAGTTCCACTCTCTCATAGTATTGTCCGTAAATATGCTACTGCGTATACTCATTTTCTTGATCAAAGAGGATTATGTGGCCGTGCCACTGCCACACTCGATAATCTCTTTCTTCATGGAATCCAACGCATATGCGGTGATCTCCAATAGTAACACCCTCCCTAGAATTAGGGTTCAGGGTCTCGATCCTCACGTTATCAATTCTCCGAATAGTCTCCCTCTCTATCTTCGATTCTTCTTTGGCAAGCCATTGAAGGTTGTTACAAGAGGAGTTGTGGAGGCTGTTGTAAGAACTCATGTTTGCTCTGTTATGAATGAACTGGAATGGGAGTGCAGCTTTAGCCAATATTTGGAAGGGCGCCATTTAGTTTGGCGTTCCTAAATATATAATACACCAAAATATGCACTCACGATCAGCAAAGATTTTACAAGTGTCCAGAAAGATACAGGTAAGGCCCTACTAGTTTTGGATTCTGAGCACAGACGGAGCGAGTGGGGGAATTGACCCCCGATAATTTTTTGGAGGAGTTTTACCTACTTACTTAAAATGAATAAATTAACTTTACCCCTCTTTGATTTTTAATTTACTGCAAAGATCTCCATTCCCATCTCTTTAATTTTCCCTCTCCAAGGCATCTAGTTTCCCCTATCCGACGATGACGGCTAAGCCTTGAGGTATGCTCTCTCTCTCCCTCTCCCTCTCCCTGCCTCTCTCTCTCTCTCTCTCTCTCTCTCTCTCTCTCTCTCTCTCTCCACACACACACAAACCCCCTATTGAATATGGCAGTACTTGTATAGCTCATGTGTAAAAAATGATAGTTTCTAGGGGAAAAAGGATTAGCAAAAATTGATCATGGTTTTGGGGCCTAAAAAGATTTCATAATCATGGTTTTCATTTTATTTTTTTGGATCTAGGGTTTCATGATCAATGTTGTGGGTTTTTTTTTTACTGGATTTTACCCATTAAATTGAATGGATTCCTTCGTGCTGAAGGTTTTGAATTTTCTGAATCTCTGCAAATTGTCAAGTGCATTTTTTCAATTTGAATTCCAAAATTTATTGAAAATAAGATTCTTCTAAGTTTTTCTTAGTTCGGACAATGTTGAATGTTTCACATTTAGTTACTCTTGATAATTTTGAACTTAGGTGATTGTGTAATTTTATTTTTCTCAGAGGCTGTCTGTGAGAGATACATCCTGAATTTTCCCTAATCTAGTCATAAATTTCATGAAAATATCTTAGTGAGTTCAAGATCACTTCATTTTCTAAAAGTTTTTTGTTCTTCATTCTTTAATTCTAAGAAAGCTTGTGAAATTATTATTCCCAATGACTATACTTTTAGTTCTTTAATTAACAGATCCGTAACATTTGGGTTTCTATTGTGCTTAGTTTTGAGGATTATTCCTCAATTGCCGAGATTTAATAGATATCTGCATTTTCCTATCTTCGTGTCTCAACAAAATTGAAAACCATTTTTTATCAAGTGTTTAAAAAAGGGAAAAATATTGAAAGCTTGTTCTAAATATATTTTTGGTACGTGTTATTATCATTTTCTCCACTCCAGTAGTTTCAAAAATTCAAAAGAGACTCCTATTCAAATTTCCAATCTAATGTTTTGGGTCTTTTTCTTTTGGCACACTCAAGTTGTTGTGAGCCACCCATTAATTGTGCCTCGGCTCGAATAAAAGAATTTGTTTTAATTTTGTATATAGAACCGGAATATGCGAGGCTCAGCTTAGATTTTTGTGTTTGGGACTAAAATCTAAAAAATAGGTTCACGTTAGTATTAATGTGGATTGTGTCTTAAAAATGGTAATTTATAAGGAAAAATGATTACTTATTTTGGTGGATATTATAATAATTTTCTGATTGTTGTATAAAAATCATTCGATGGAGCAAATTCCTAGCCTAATGTGAGCCCAAAACTAAATTTGGACTCAAATTTACAATTACTTTTGAGTCCAATAATAGGTTTGGGACTTACTATCCATTAACAAAATCTAAAACAAAGGGGGCCTAAAAAAATAAAATATATAAGAGGGACGCTAGACTGATGGGAGCCCTTGCGAAAACCATTTACAAGGGTGCCCCCATTGGTCTATCTCAAGAAAGTACATTTATAGTGGCACTGAAAATTAGGGAGCCCTTCCAAAAACCAATTACAAGCACTAATGGGGGCGCCATTGTAACTTGTTTTTTTTTTCGCAAGGGCGCCCTTCAGTCTATCATTCTGATTAAGAATTTCATTCCGCAAAATCAGAATACCCCATCTTGGTGGCCAGAAACAGATTCCAAAATTTCCCTTCAATGTCATTCCTACCTCTAATTCTGTTCTTTTTTTTTTCCCAACCAGTCATGCGGAATTGCAAGGAACGCACGCGAAATCCAAATATATCTTGCTAGATGCGGAATCCCACGCCAAATCCAAATATATCTTGCTAGATACGGAAACCCACGCGAAAATCCTTACATATATCTTCGTGGATACGAGGATGCCTTTTCTTGGCATTTGGACCATTATATATATATTGAGGAATGCCAAACGAAAGGGCACCCTTGCTAAAAGGACACTCCCATTCAAGTACATTAGCAACCGAGCAAACATGAGTTCTCACAACACCCACCACAACCCATTCTCTAACAACCTTCAAAGGCTTGCCAATGAAGAATTGAAGCTGGAGAGGGAGATTATTTGGAGAATAGAAAGTGGGAGGATCGAGACCCTGAACCCTAAGAATGATGAGGAGGAACAGAAACGGAGACGAGGCGGGAATTTGGGCCTGGGATATCTGATCGGCGATGGGAGTTCACTGGAATCGGAATTTGGGTTCATCGAAATAAGGTATAGGTTTTTCTTTCTGTATTTTTTTTATAGTGCTGTAATGGGGTTAATATATTTGTCCCCATATAAAGTTTTTTTTTAATATAAAATAATTGTGGGTTATTTTCAGTTTTTTTGGAATTTTGAAGTAATATACATGCTCGTTTGTTTGATATTAAGATTCATAGGGATGTAACAATGAGAAGTGGAATGTGTCTACTGTACAATGGTTGCAATATAGAACTTCTAAAACTGGCAGAGGATTTTCTAGTAATGTGAATGTTAGAATGGTCTAACCATAAGTGTTAATTATCTAAATTTATGGTTAGACTATAGAATGGTACTCCTAAAATTGAAGTGTCTAACACTCCTCACTCCCCCACCCACCCAAGTTGCTGCATGAATTTATTTCTGTTTATTGCGTTCATAGGGAAGCTGATTCAGAAAAAGGCCACAAAAAGCAATGCTATGCCACTTCAAAATATTTGCATAGAATGGTACCTTCCTAAAATTGTAAAAGTGTAACACTTCCCCCCTCAAGTTGGTGCATGAATATCTCTATGTCTATTGCATTCATGGGAATATCTCTATGTCACCGAGGTATCCCACGGCATCACACCTTCGGTTGGTCGGTTGGAGAATTGCTCATCCAAGGCTTGCACAGAGCAAATGGGCTTATTCATAGCATTCATATTTCCTCTCAAAAATAGGAAGAAGGCCTTACACGTATAGACCCTTAAACTATGACTAATTAGGACTCTAATTTGCTTAAAACTTGGACTCTTCAATTTACTAAAACATTACATGGTCTCTCCCACTTAAAATTTCCGTAATACACTTTTAGACTAAATAAAAGACTTTTAACTCTTGTGATGGCCTCCATCTTCCTAGTTAAGGAGGATATCATTTCCCTTTGTTTGTCTTTTTTTCCCTAAATGTTGTTGCATTTTCATCAACCTTTTGTTTGTCTTTTTCCTCTAAAAGTTGCTGCATTCCATCTCCTCTTGTCTGTCATTTCCTGAAAATGAAGCCATTCTCAGGAAAAAGACAACCAAAAGGGGGTGAAAATATCATGTTCCTAAGTTTATATGCAATTAATTATGAGAGGAATCCAAAGAGGCCCTCGATTGCATGGCTCTCTATATGTATGTGTGTGGTTTTTGACATTTTAGTCTGTGACTAACTTGAATTTTCTCTAATCAGGGAAATAACTTTGATCACCATTGATATCTTGGTGGAGACGTGTGATATTATCGGAAATCCTGAGATTTTTAGGGGACTTCACACAGGCTTCAATGCAAACTCGCCAAAGGATATTGAGCAGTTTGAAGCAGAAAGAGATGAGTTGATTCGGGCGCATGAAAGGAAGAAGACTGAACTGAGGCGCAAGTATTTGGAGGAAGAGGTGGAACTTGAGAAAGAATTCAAGGAAACACTCACTCAACTTATGTAGAGCTTTGTTTCCCCACCAGATCCTCAGCAATTCTACAATCAACAGCCACAGCTGGGAGGGACACTCTTTCATTCCTATGGAAATGTTTTTTTGGGGCACAACCTATTTAGGCTGTGGCCCATCTAATGGACGGTTTGGATCATCCTATGGTGCAGGTCATACTGTACTTTTAATAAAGTTAATAAAGTGAGGAGTGCCCTCATCAAAATACAGTAGTGCTGATAACATTTCTCTTTATTAACAGTCCAAAATTACAATACTTCAACCTAGGTTTTTGTAAAATCTTAGATTATAAAATCCATGTTCCCAAATGACGCCAAGGCCCTGTCCGTTTTAGACTGCATGTGGAAAGCCCCTAAACCTTATGTGTAATCAGTACAATTGATCTTGTAGGCCTAGCTGAACATCCGAGGCCAATAGACAATTTTTTAAGAAATAACAAATTTGAAATAGATGGGGCTATTAGGCTCCTTCCTAAAACACACTCAATAGATCAAGGATTAGGATCATCCTGGGGAAATTATTTATTATTTTTCACGAATTTCAAATTCCCCAGTTTGGTTTCACCCCTTACGAAACCCATAAATTCGAATGACACTTTCTACCTCTTGCCTCAAATCCAGCTGAAGCTGCTTCTCTTGTTAATTTTGGACTTGAAAATAAAGAGCTATTGTGTTGATTTTGGCCAACATAAATTCAGAAGAACCACGTATGGAAAAATCTCTCTTATTGGCAAAGTTGTTGATTATAGAACATATCCCCTGTAATTTAGAAAGGACGAGAAACGAATGAGGGGAAGGGGTGCAACTCGGGTCGGGTTGAGGCCAACACGAACCTGACCCGAGCAACCATTTGGTCAACCCGAACCCGACCCGACCCGAGTTCCAACCCGACGCGACCCGAGGAGCCCTTTTTGCCAACCCCAACCCGACCCAACCCGAGATTTTTAGCTAAAAAAATTATTAAAAAAGTCGGGTTCACTTGGGTCGGGTTGCCAAACCCCTCAACCCGAACCCGACCCGAACTCAACCCGGGTTGAGAAAACCCAACCAAACCCGACCCGAACTGAACTCAGGGCATATGCTGTTCAACAACTTGTAAAGAAGTATGTGTTGATTGCTTTACAAAACTGAATTTTACACACTACCATTTGGGTAAGTATTCATCTACGAATATGTATAATGGTGGTTGTTAGGTTCTGTTTCTTGCTGATTATGTTGTTGGTAGCTGATATCCTCTTCCGGTGCCTCTGTTCAGTTCATCAGTTTTTGTTGAAGGAGACATCTAAAATATAGTCTACAAAGACAGCATAAGTGGCCAAGCTAAAGACATTCCTGAGAGGGTGATCTATTTATAATATTAAACATAGTACATTTGGGGTTTTAATAATTAATATTGATAATGCTGCAATTATTTATGGTATTAGAGCAAATTAAATGTCAGATAGGAGTTTTCTATAGCCACTTAAGAAACCGAACAATGACTTCCATCGGTAGAACTGCATCATGCCCATAGGTTAAAGGAAATGGGGTAGTTTACATGCTCGATTTTTTAGAAACCTTGTAAGCCTGGAAGACTTCAGATAACGTTTCATGCCAAGCCCTTTGATTGGCATCAATCATTTTCTCCAAAATCAATTTCAAGGATTTGTTTGTAGATTTGGCCCGTCCATTAGCTTGGGCGTAATATGGAGTTGAGTTGACAATCTCAAATCCATATTCCTTAGCAAAAGTGACCACTTATTCACCTGTGAACACAATTCCTTAATCGGTTGTGATGGTGTGTGGTAAGCCGAATCTATGGATGATGTGTTCCATTTAAGAATTTTATAATATCGGTTTGTGTAACCGATTTCATAGGAACAAGTTCTACTCATTTAGTAAAATAATCCATAGCTACTATTATAAAACAATGTTGTTTAGACGATGGTGGGTATATTTTGCCAATTAAATCCATTGCCAATCCTTTAAATAGCTACGACCTAACAATTGGGTCCATTATTGTAGCAGGAACGTGTTGTACTGGCCCATATTTCTGGCATGGTTGACAGCCTCTCGCATATTGGATTCAGTCTTATGCAATTGTGGGCTCGTAGTAACCATGTCTGTAAGCCCGATGGTAGAACCCTTGGCAATCTTATATTTTGTTTTATGATTCCAAACACAAGTGATTAAGTGGTACTAATTTTGTTTGTTGCTTAAGTGTTTAGATTTTAGCAAAGTACCAAAGTCAAGGAATCATGGATCGAGTCCAAAGCAATCACGACAATCAAGTGAGCCTAAGGAAAGAAGAGGAGATCCATGATGAAGATCAAGACTTGAAGATTGGAGATCAACATTAAAGATTCATGTCAAAGTCTTGTAATAGATTGTATAAATTTAATTCCCTAAATAATATCATGGGTACCTAGGGTCTAGAACGCCGAAATCTGATAAGAAGAGAGGGAGATATGAGTTTTATAAGATGACTGCGTAAATTTGGAAAAATTTAGAATCTGTCTAGCGGCCAGTCGGCCGGGCAACCCGACCAGAGCGGCCATCTGATGATTGGCGGCCAGCCTCAAGCCACAAACTGGGTTTTTATATAGGCCTAGCAGCTGGTTGAAACGAGCTGTTTATTGGGGGAGCCATGCAATAACTAGTTTTGTGCAGTTTGCCTGTCAAAGGGTCTTCTAACCCCTTGGGATAGTATATAACACCCAAAAACATGATTGGATGATATTAAATAGTGATTAACACCATTGTGCCTGAAAGTGGTGAACCTCGTAGGGATTAGACCTTAGGCTTCAATTTGTATATTCTTTGAGAGTGGAAACTTGTAGTGAGTGAACTTGTTGTATCCGCCATGTTAGAGGCTTTGTATTTTTCATTTTCATTACATTGTATTTGGAGCGTATTTGGAGACGCAGAGCCAATGCCGAAGGCGAGTGTTGGGAGACGCAGAGCCATCTCCGTCGGCAAGTGGTGAGGCGCGGAGCCACCTCATTGTAATCGGTTTGATCTTCACCATTAAGAAGATCCGGTTAGTGAAGCTACCAAGGTTTTAGGTGGAGTGGAAGTAGGTCCGGAGATTTGGACGGAACCACTATAAAAATCTATGTGCGCTCTAGCTATTCTCTTGGTTCTTACTTTTGCATCTTGATTTTTATCTTCCTTGCATTAACTGTCAAAATTCTTCTTTAGATACAATCTTCAATTAATCTTCTTAAAAGAGCAAAAATTTGCAAAACCCAATTCACCCCCCTCTTGGGTTGCCACCTGGGCCTCACGGTATTTTTCAAGTATAAAGATTAACCAATGCATTTTAATGCCGGCTTGATGCACACCACAAATCCTCTCATGAACTTCAGCCATTACCACCATGGCTTCCTCTATTTTTTAAAATTTTAGGAGTAGATCATCCATGTTTTTCTTATAAAAATCGTCACCAAGTATAATGTAGTTTAATGCTTTTCTTTTTCGTTTTCAAAACGGCCGGGATGTGGGGATTTTGTAAGTACTAGATTATTGGATATCTCCCATCACTTTTCTTTAAATCCAATGCCATGACTTCGATTCGAAAGTCTCGGTCATAGACCAAGGGTAATGCATGTTTCTGCACGGCGATAGGTCTCTTGCATTAAGAATTCTTAGTCCTGAGGCGACTTGAGCCAATTCATTTGCCTCACTATTATGGAACCCAGGGACAGACCTACGCGTTACGTCCGTGAATTGTTTTATGTGGTTATTCGCTATCGTATGATACTGGACTAAGGCGTCACTTGAGAATTTGTACTCGCCCCCAAGTTGTTCGATAACTAATTGAGAATCTCCAACAATCTCAGCATTGGTAATCCCTATTTGTAGTAATATTCCAGGCCAACTATCAATACGTACTCAGCTTGATTATTGGAACACTCAAAGTATAGCTGAAATGAGAACTGAGTTCTCCTACCATTAGGAGCAATAATTGAGATTCGTGCTATAGCAGCCTCTTCGGTGTGGGATCCATCAAACATTAGGACCCAATGTTTTAGACGATGATTCCGATATTGATGCATCTTACCTCATCCAGTTCAACATCTATACAAGGGTGATTGGCTAAGAAGTCGGCCAAACCCTGATCGACCCTTGACCATGCTTTGAGGCACGTAATGAATACTTAAAACAAGCTGCTTTAAAATGGCAAATTCATTTGGAGAATTTCATGGCAATACCAGGGCTTCGTCAATTTCATTTTGAGTTAGACCGAAGAAAGTCAGGTTTGCATTCCGGTCGAAAAAAGACTGTGACTGAAAGTTGTCCCTAGTCTCATTCCGATCCGGCTCTTTGGCTGTATTAACAACTGGGCTTTTCCTGGATTCTCCCCAATCTATCTTAGTGAGTTCAAGATCACTTCATTTTATAAAAGTTTTTTGTTCTGCGTCTTTAAATCTTATGAAAGCCTGTGAAATTATTATTCCCCACGACTATACTATTTAGTTTTTAAATAACGTTTTGCCATGTGTTACTCCTATGTCATTTTCAAATTTTCAAAATAATCTCCTATTCAAATTTCCAATCTAATGTTTTGGGTATTTCTCTTTTGGCACATTCATGTTGTTGTGATACAAGGATTTGGTTTGATTTTGTATATAAAAATGGAATGTGCAGGGCTTAGGTGAACTTTTTTTGTTTGGGACTAAAATCTAAGAATTATTAGGTTTCGAGCAGGTTAGTACTACTCTGGATTGTATGTTGAAAATGGCATTTTTGTAGGGAAAAATATTATCTATTTCGGTAGCTATTATAATAATTTATTGATTATTATATAAAAACCACTGCCTGCCCCTCCTGGAGCAAATTCCTAGTTTTGTCCTTGATGTGAGTCCAAAACCGAATATTGGGACTCACAATAATCGGTTTTGGACCGATAATCGGTTTGGGACTCACAATAAGTTTTCAAAGTCTAAAACAAACTGGTCCTAAACCTTAGGCTGTGTTTGGATTACCGAAATCAAGAATTGGAGTCTACATCCTATTTCAATTCCTATCCTGGTTCACTATAAGCTCAATTTAAAAAAAAATTAAAAAAAAAGTAATTCAAAAATATCAAATAAAAATTTCATTCAAGAATTAAAATTCTACATCTTGGGGTTGGGAAACACATTTCCCCTTTAATTATATTAAGATGTCATTTCTACCCTAATTATGTTCACATTTTCGAACTAATTAGGCCATGTTTGGATTTGTAGGAATTTTCTTTAAAAGTTAGGAAAGGAAAAATATTCCTAAAATTTCTTTCATTTTAATGTATGAAAAATATAACATGAACCAACCCTATTCAATTTTTAATTAAGATGGACCTTCGATTTTTGATAATATTTTCTAAATTAACCATAACAATATTATTTCTCTCCAAATCATGGAAAGAAATTTCCCGAAGAAGAAATTTCCCACCAGAAATCTTTTTCTTGCAATCCAAACAGGTCCTAACGGTTACCCGAAATTAGAATCGGAATTGGATCCCAATTCTAGTGCCTCATTCTTGCAATGGAAACACGAGTGAATGATATATCTTGGAGGATACGAGTACGTTAATTCCAATGCCTTCTAAACACATCCGAAATCCTTAACATATCTTCATCGATACGGGTATGTTGATTCTTGCAATCTAAAAAAATCTTTGTTAAATCCTCTACTTTTTGCAGGGAGAGCGCACTATAAATAGCTTCACCAACAAAAGTGAGGAGAAACAGAGCACAATGTGTTCTTCTTCCAACACCAACAACCTCTCCTTCGACCCTCCCTATCTCAAAACCAATTCCTTTCCTTCCCCTGTTAGAGCCTGGAAGATTTCCAACAAAACACAAACCTCGTTCCTTACACCCCACAATCTTTATAAAAACCCTATAATTGGGCAAATTGTGAAAGCATAAGAATGGCCATGGAATCTGACCACTAAGTGAATTCGTATTACCAATTAGATCACTAAGCCCTGAACTCCTTCCTTTCCTCTGTTTCCAATTCTCCTTATCATTCTTGTCCTCATCAGTACTGCTCAATTTCAAATCGACATTCTCAAAGTAATTATGGCAAATCTATTCATGCGTATACCCAATTTCCAGTGAAGAATCCGACCATTGGACGAACTCCCATCGCTGATCAGGTCTCCCAGCCCCAAATTCCCGTCTCGTCTCCGTTTATGTTTCTCCTCCTCATTGTTCTTATCATCACCAGATCTTTTGAATTTGAGTTCCACTTTCTCACAGTAATGTCCGTAAATAAATCCCCACGTATACCCATTTTCTTCGTCGAAGAGGATTATGTGTTTGTGCCATTGCCTCACACGATATTCTCTATCTTTGTGGAATCCAATGCATATGTGGTGATCTCCAATAGTAACTCCCTCCCTAGAATTAAGGTTCCAGGTCTCGGTCTTTTAACTGTTAATTCTCCGAATAATCTCCTCTCCAGCTTCAACTCTTATTTCGCAAGCCATTGAAGGTTTTTATAGGAGGAGTTGTGGAGGCTGTTTGTAAGAACTCATGTTTGTCCTCTTATTAATGCACTTGGATGGGAGCGCCCTCTTAGCTGATAATTGGAAGGGCGCCATTTAGCATGGCGGTCCTCAATATATAATATGACAAAATATGATCTCACGATCAGCAAAACCCATTAGCAGAAAATTTTCATTTTGAAAATGGAACTCCACTCCCATCTCTTCAATTTTCCCTCTCTCAAGGCGTCTAGCTTCCCGTATCCAGAGATGACGGCTAAACCCTGAGGTATGCACTCTCTCTCTCTCTCTCTCTCTCTCTCTCTCTCTCTCTCTCTCTCTCTCTCTCTCTCTCTCTCTCTCTCTCTCTCTCTCTCTCACTCTCTCAAACCCCCTATTGAATATGGCAGTACTTGTATGGCTCATGTGTCAAAAATGACAGTTTCTAGGGGAAAAAGGATTAGCAAAAATTGATCATGGTTTTGAGGCCTAAAAAGATTTCATGATCATCGTTTTCATTTTTTTTGGATCTAGGGTTTCATTATTAGGGTTGTGGGTTATTTTTTGACTGGATTTTATCCATTAAATCAAATGGATTCCTTCTTGCTGAAGGTTTTGAATTTTCTGATTCTCTGGAAATTTCAAGTGTATTTTTTCAATTTGAATTCCAAAATTTCTCGAAAATAAGATTCTTCTGAGTTTTTCTTAGTTCTGATAATGTTGAATGTTTCACATTTAGTTACCCCTGATAATTTTGAATTTTGGTGATTGTGTAATTTTGTTTTTCTCCGAGGCTGTCTCTGAGAGATACATCTTGAATTTTCCCTAATCTCGTCATATATTTCATGAAAGTATCTTATTGGGTTCAAGATCGCTTCATTTTCTAAAAGTTTTTTGTTCTTCATTCTTTAATTCTAAGAAAGCTTGTGAAATTATTATTCCCAATGACTATACTTTTAGTTCTTTAATTAACGGGTCCGTAACATTTGGGTTTCTATTGTGCTTAGTTTTGAGGATTATCCTCAATTGCTGAGATCTAAGAGATATCTGCTTTTTCCTATCTCAGTGTCTCAACAAAATTGAAAACTTATTTTCTATCAAGTGTTTAAGAAAAGGAAAAATATTGAAAGCTTGTTCTAATATCATTTTGGCATGTGTTATTATCATTTTCTACACTCCGGCAGTTTCAAAAATTCAAAAGAGACTCCTATTCAAATTTCCAATCTAATGTTTTGGGTCTTTTTCTTTTGGCACACTCAAGTTGTTGTGAGCCACGCATTAATTGTGCCTTAGCTTGAATACAAGAATTTGTTTTAATTTTGTATATAGAACAGGAATATGTGAGGCTCCGCGTAAATTTTTGTGTTTTAGACTAAAATCTAAAAATTAGGTTCATGATAGTATTAATGTGGATTGTGTCTCAAAAATGGTAATTTATAAGGAAAAATGATTATTTTGGTGGAAATTATAATAATTTATTGATTGTTTCCTTTCAAAGTAAGGGTGCCAATTTTGGCTCGGGCTCGGAAACTCGCTCGAGCTCGGCTCGAATCCTTAACGAGCTGAGCCGAGCCAGCTTGCTAGGCTCGTTAAGCTTAACGAGCGAGCCCGACTTAGGCCAGGCTCGGCTCGGCTCATTAAGGCTCGTTAAGGATTTAATATATATATATATATATATATATATATATATATATATATATATATATATATATATATATATATATAGAGGAAAATGATTGTGCGCTCGACCGCACCAAGCTTAGGTGCGGTCGAGGCCCCAAAACTCATGTGGGCCCACATTGTTAGGATGGTCCAAAGCATTCATTTGCAAGGCCCCATCATAGATAGGGTGTGTACAAAAAATCAGCTCCATAGGATCATCCTAACCCATCCAAAAATGGAGGGCAAAATGGACAGACACTGTTTGCCACAAATCTGCCCATTTTTGCCCTCAACTTTTGGAGGGGTTAGGATGATCCAATGGAGCTGATTTTTTGTACACACCCTATATATGATGGGGCCTTGCAAATGAATGGTTTTGATCACCACCAAACTTGTGGGACCCATGTGTTTAAGCCCTCGACCGCACCAAAGCTTAGGTGCGGTCAACCGCACACTCGTTTCCTCATATATATATATATATACACACACACACACACACACTAAAAGAGTTGTCTATGGAGCGAAAGGAGGACACAAAATATGTCACTTCTTTTTTGGAACCCCATATGTTACTTGGACCACCCCCGGTGGTGTAAAAAAAGTAGTCAAATTACACTAGATAGAGCTGTCCAGGGAAGATGAGGGATTTGAATATATATAATTGCCCTTAATATAAGCGAAGCTCGGTAAGGCTCGCGAGCCTGGCCGAGCCGAGCCGAGCTCAATCTTGGTTCGAGCCCGAGCCGAGCTTTTGAGCTTAATGAGCCGAGCCGACCCGGGCTCGGCTCGGCTCGTTTACACCCCTACTTCATTGTCATTCCTACCTCTAATTCTGTTCTCTCTGGTTTTTTTTTTTTTTTTTTTTTTTTTTTTTTTTTTTTTTTTCTTTTTCAGATCAGTCATGCAGAATTGCAAGGGAACGCAGGCGAAATCCAAATATATCTTGCTAGATGCGGAAACCCACGCGAAATCCAAATATATAGCTTGCTAGAACCGGAATATGCAAGGCTCAGCTTAAACTTTTGTGTTTGGGACTGAAATCTAAAAATTAGGTTCATGGTAGTATTAATATGGATTGTGTGTCAAAAATGGTAATTTATGAAGAAAAATGATATTATAATAATTTATTGATTATTGTATACAAACCATTGTCTACATCTCACGGAGCAAATTCCTAGCGTGATGTGAGTCCAAAACTAAATTTGGACTCAAATTTACATTTACTTTTGAGTCCAATAAAAATAAAATTAAAATTAAAAAAAAAGACACCCTATTTCAATTCCTACTCTACTTCTCCGTAAACAAATAGAAAAATAATTGAAATAAAAATTTAAGAGGGATGCAGACTGAAGGGAGTCCTTGCAAAAACCAATGACAAGAGCGCCCCAATTGGTCTATCTCAAGAAAGTGTATTTATAATGGCACTGAAAATTTGGGAGCCCTTGCAAAAACCAGTTACAAGCACCAATGGGGGCGCCATAGTAATTTTTTTTTTTTTTTTGCAAGGGTGCCCTTCAGTCTATCATTCCTCATTGTGATTAAAAATTTCATTCCGTCCCAAGCGTAACACTTTACGAAATATGGTCCTCCATCGAGTCATTATTGTTCATCCTACTAGTGTTAGAGATGTAAAGCCAAGGAGACGATACTCAATTCACTATGAGGCTTCCTTTCTGTTATTATTAACGATATTTGGTGGGTTACTTACAAAACTATAGGGCATAGACAAGGAGTCCTTTTGTCACTCCTTTCTTTTACCTTTGTTGGCATAGTTATTGGCGGCATTATTTACTCGATGGAGGACCATATTCATACTGAATGCATCAAAATTTTTAGATCACTTGAATCGATATCCCACCTTTCAGACAACCTCTTGATTTTTGGTAATCATAACTTGACTCAAAAGAGGTGGAATCATTGACCCTTAGAAAGGGGTTAAACTTGCTTTTAGCTTTTAGCTTATCTTTAACATGGGATGGCTATAGTATAGACACAGCTATTTGCATTGGTTCCTACTATATGAGGACAAGAGACCGCACTTGTACTGTTCTTACCACTGAAAACTAAAAGACCTGAATGATAATTAAGAAGGTTAAGTTCCGTTACACATTTTGGTAATGCACATTTTATTGTTTCCTTGTAGGCCTTTTTAAAAGCTATACATGATGTCGTTTTTTAGCTTCTATATTCAGGAACGCAAGTTTTAGTTGACAAATTGGTTTGTTTCACATCTTTAGGACTGCATAGAGGTTAACAATTGTGGCATTCAGACCATGTAATTTGATGATTATGAAGGGATCAATCCAGAAATAGAGGACAATGATTTTATTACTAACAAGAGAGAGTTGTAACCACAAGGTGTTGATCCAAAACAGGGTTGGGGTTTTCGAGAGCTGCATAAGGTTATCACTAGTTTTAAACTTGGAAAATACATGTTCTATATCCCATGCTCTGTCTACTCAGATATTCTTTCTAAGTAAGAAGTTTAGGCTATTCATGCTTTTGATTTGCATGTTAGGCAATTAATTGTGGCAAAATTGGGCAAGCGTCCATGCAGAAAATCTTGAGGAATGGGTTCACTTTGACCATCTCTACCAAAGAATTGTAGGAATGGGTTCACGGATTCTTCACTGGAACCGGAATTTGGGTTCATCGAAATTAGGTATAGGTTTTTTTTTATGTATCTTTTTTTCTATTTTGTTGTAATGGGATTCCATGATTTTAATATATTTGTCCCCATATAAAGTTTTTTTTAATATAAATTAATTGCGGGTTATTTTCAGTTTCTTGGAATTTTGAGGTAATATACATGATCGTTTGTTTGATATTAAGATTCATAGGCATGTGACGATGAGAAGCGGAATGTGTTTACTGTACATATGTGTGGTACAATGGTTAGATTATAGAATTTCTAAAACTGGCAGAGGCCTTTCCTGTAATGTGAATGTGAGTATGGTGTAACCATAAGTGTTAATTATCCACATTTATGGTTAGACAATAGAACTTGTCTCAACCAACAGGGACATTTTCTTGGAATGTGGATGTGGGTATAATATAAACAAATTCCTTAAAATTATTTTCAGAATGGAGCGGACATTTTCTTGGAATGTGGATACGAGTATAGTATAAACAAATTCATAATACTATTCAGCGTGGAGTTTGGAGACTCTAATTTTTGGTAAACACTGTTTCATTTCGCTAATAATAATATTCCAGTTACATATATGTATTTTGAATATTCTGACAACTCCTGTAGAACATAAATATGCAGATTTATTCGAGTTGTGTTGACCTAGATGCAAATATCAATGCTGAAAATTGCAGACTCGGATAATGATAGTTGTATAAGAAGATCTTGTATTTAACAAGAACATTTAATTCTAATACTAATATTAACTATTAAGTTACAAGCAGTGATACATTCTTAAATGCCCAAGAAAAGATGAAGTTTGCAACTGTGTTTTTCTTTATAAAAAAAAAAGAAAAAGAAAAAGAAGTTTGCAACTTCCTCTTATTTTTCCCTTGTTTGCTATAAGATTTCATCATGGCTATATTGCATTTTTTTAGATCCTTGTGTAAAGGACTAAATAGTTTGCAATGTTTGAATTGTAAATGTCAAATAAAACATTGCATAGGAGAGTAACTTATAGTTATTTGCATTTGATTAAGTTCCTGGCACCACAAGGTAATGCAGACTAAGTCATTCGCTTGTTTGAAGTTAAGAAGGTTATTTTTGGTAATCCATTTATTATTGCCAAAGGTTCAGTTGGTTTCTTTTAAGGATTTGTCATCCATAGATTGTATGATGCTTGGAAATTCATTGTTCAGTAGGTGAAGGTGCCCTTTTGGGAACTAATGATGGAGAACCTCTTTTTACGAAATCATGAGCTTCTTCGTTGCTTATTAGAGGTTTGTGCGCCCATAGTTGTTAAAATTCTGCTTGGCATTAATTTGGAATTAACACACTCATCATTACGGGTCTCACTAAGCTTAATGTTCTCTATGGCAGTCAATTTCAAAGTCGGCAACATGAGTGTCTTAGGCTATGAAATGCCACAAAAGCAATGCTATACCACTCCAAAATAATTGCATAAAATGGTACTCCCAAAATTACGTAGACTGGTACTCCTAAAATTGCAGAGTGTCTAACAGTCCTCACCCCCCTCACCCACCCACCCAAGTTTGTGCATGAATATATTTGTGTTATTGTGTTCATAGGGAACCTGATTAAGAAAAAAAGCCACAGAAAGCAATGCTATGCCAGTCCAAAATATTTGCATAGAATGTTACTCCTAAAATTGCAAAAGTGTAACACTTTACCCGTCAAGTTGGTGCATGAATATCTCTATGTCTATTGCATTGATGGAAAATTTGATTCAGAGAGATATGACAAATGGTTGATTACCATAAAATATGTCCATAAATTAAAAAATGTTCCTTTTTTAAATAACTTTTAGCACTTTAATTATGCTTCGAAAAAGTCAGGTCAATAACCTGATTTCTGGTTCTTAATGAATTATGTAGACCATCCTTAATCCATGTACAATGTTCAAGGCTGAAAGGGAAACATAGAAGAGAGAAAGAAGAAAAATTAAAGTGTTCTCTAATTGGTCGACTTTGGAGGACTATAAATATTTATTTGTTAACTGAGGGAAAATTTGGGTATTGACTTCAGTTTGAGGGACATTTTTAAAATCCAGAAGTTAGGTGGGCAGAAACAAGAAATCTGCTTGATCTATGAAGTTACAGATCTGATCTCCCCCAATTTGAAACCTGACAGTTGGATGCAGTTCAACACTAAGAATGCCCTAAAGTTTCATCAAGATCTGACCCTTTGATCATTGAACTGGGCAATATTCATAGATCTGTGAAAAATCAAAGATTCCTAATCTGCTCTCAGACTCAGATCCCACTGTCATATCAGTTTGAAGCTATTTGAAACTAGCAGCTGGTTGAAACTAGCACTTTATATATTCATAGATCTGTTGAAACTGTGTTTTTATATATGCCTAGCAGCTGGTTGAAACTAGCTGTTTATAGCTATTGGGGGAGCCATGAAATAACTAGTTTTGTGCAGTTTGCCTGTATAAGGGTGTTCTAATCCCTTGGGATAGTATATAACACCCCAAAACGTGATTGGATGATATTAAATAGTGATTAATACCATTGTGCCTCAAAGTGGTGAACCTTGTAGGGATTAGACCTTAGGCTTCAGTTTGTATATTCTTTGAGACTGGAAACTTGCAGTGAGTGATCTTGTTGTATTTGCAATGTTAGAGGCTTTGTATTTTTTCTTTTTCATTACATTGTATTTGGAAAGTATTTGGAGATGCGGAGCGTATTCCGAGACGCAGAGCCATCTCTGAAGGCGAGTGTTGGGAGACGCAGAGCCATCTTCGTCGGCAAGTGGTGAGGCACGGAGCCACCTCGCTGTAATTGGTTTGATCTCATCGTTAAGAAGATTCAGTTATTGAAGCTACCAAGGTTTTTGGTGGAGTGGATGTAGGTCCGGAGACTTGGACCGAACCATTATAAAAATCTACGTGCACTCTATTCTCTTGCTTCTTACTTTTGCATCTTAATTTTTATCTTCCTTGCATTAGCTGTCAAAATTCTTCTTCGGATACAACTTTCAATTAATCTTCTAAAATTTACAAAACCCAATTCCTCCCCTCCCCCCCCACCTGGGTTGCCGCCTGGGCCTCACAGTATTTTTCAAGTCTTCAGATTAACCAATGCATTTTAATTCTGGCTTGATGCGCACCACAAATCCTCTCATGAACTTCAGCCATTACCACCATGACTTCCTCTATTCCTAAGAATTTTAGGATTAGATGTGAGTCCAAAACCAAATATTGGATTCAAAGTTACATTTTACTTTTGACACCGATGATCGGTTCGGGACTCACAATAAGACGTTAACAAAATCTAAAACAAACTGGTCCTAAACCATAGGCTATGTTTGGAATGCCAAAATTAGGAATTGTAGTCCACATCCTATTTCAATTCCTATTTTGGTTCTCTATAAACTCAATGTTAAAAAATTTTAAAAAAAAGTAATTCAAAAAAATCTAGTAAAAATTTCATTCTAGAATTAAAATACCACATCTTGGGGTGGGAAACACATCTCCCCTTAATTATATTAAGATGTCATTTCTACCCCTAATTATGTTCATATTTTCAAACTAATTAGGCCATGTTTGGATTGTAGGAATTTTCTGGAAAAGTTAGGAAAGGAAAAATATTCCTAAAATTTCTTTCATTTTTATTTATGAAAAATATAACATGAACCAACCCTATTAAATTTTTAATTAAGATGGACCTTCGATTTATGATAATATTTTCTAAATTAACCATAACAATATCATTTCTCTTTAAATCATGGAAAGAAATTTCCCGAAGAAGAAATTTCCCACTAGAAATCTTTTTCTTACATTCCAAACAGGGCCTAAAGGTTACCCGAAATTAGAATCAGAATTGGATTCCGATTCTAGTGCCTCATTCTTGCAATGGAATCGCAAGCAAAATATATATCTTGGAGGATACGGGTACGTTAATTCTAACGCCTTTGAAACACACGCGAATCCTTAACATATCTTCGTTGATTCGGGTATGTTGATTCTTGCGATCTAAAAAAATCCTAAAAAAATCTTTGTTAAATCCGCTATTTTTTGTAGCGAGGACGCATTATAAATAGCTTCACCATCAAAAGAGAGGAGAAACAGAGCACAATGAGTTCTTCTTCCAACACCAACAACCTCTCCTTCGACCCTCCCTATTTCAAAACCAATTCCTTTCCTTCCCTTGCCAGAGCTTGGAAGATTTCCAGAAAAAAATAAATCAACCTCATTCCTTACATCCCACAATCTTTATACAAATCCTATAATTGGGAAAATTGTGAAAGCATAAGCATGGCCTGGAATCTAACGACTATGCGAATTCCTATCACCGACCAGATCACTCAGCCCCAAACTACTTCCTTTCCTCTGTTTCCGTTTCTCCTTATCATTCTGGTTCTCATCAGTACTGCTCAATTTCAAATCCACATTCTCAAAGTAATTACCGTAAATGTATTCATGCGTATACCCATTTTCTGGTGAAGAATCCGATACCCATTTTCCGGTGAAGAATTCGACCACTGGACGAACTCCCATTGCCGATCAGATCTCCCAGCCCCAAATTCCCGCCTCGTCTCCGTTTCTGTTTCTCCTCCTTATTGTTCTTATCATCGTCAGAACCGCTAAATTCGAGTTCCACTCTCTCATAGTATTGTCCGTAAATATGCTACTGCGTATACTCATTTTTTAGATCAAAGAGGATTATGTGGCCATGCCACTGCCACACTCGATAATCTCTTTCTTCATGGAATCCAACGCATATGCGGTGATCTCCAATAGTAACACCCTCCCTAGAATTAGGGTTCAGGGTCTCGATCCTCACGTTATCAATTCTCCGAATAGTCTCCCTCTCTATGTTCGATTCTTCTTTGGCAAGCCATTGAAGGTTGTTACAAGAGGAGTTGTGGAGGCTGTTGTAAGAACTCATGTTTGCTCTGTTATTAATGAACTTGAATGGGAGTGCAGCTTTAGCTAATATTTGGAAGGGCGCCATTTAGTTTGGCGCTCCTAAATATATAATACGCCAAAATATGCACTCACGATCAGCAAAGATTTTACATGTGTCCAGAAAGATACAGGTAAGGCCCTACTAGTTTTGGATTCTGAGCACAGACGGAGCGAGTGGGGGGAATTGACCCCCGATAATTTTTTGGAGGAGTTTTACCTACTTACTTAAAATGAATAAATTACCTTTACCCCTCTTTGATTTTTAATTTACTGCAAAGAGAGACACAATTCTAATTCATTTCCAAAACCCATTAGCGGAAAATTTTCCTTTTCAAAATGGATCTCCATTCCCATCTCTTTAATTTTCCTTCTCTCAAGGCGTCTAGTTTCCCCTATCCGACGATGACGGCTAAGCCTTGAGGTATGCTCTCTCTCTCTCTCTCTCTCTCTCTCTCTCTCTCTCTCTCTCTCTCTCCACGCACACACACACACAAACCCCCTATTGAATATGGCAGTACTTGTATAGCTCATGTGTCAAAAATGATGGTTTCTAGAGGAAAAAGGATGCCTTTTCTTGGCATTTGGACCATTATATATATATTGAGGAATGCCAAACGAAAGGGCACCCTTGCTAAAAGGACACTCCCATTCAAGTACATTAGCAACCGAGCAAACATGAGTTCTCACAACACCCACCACAACCCATTCTCTAACAACCTTCAAAGGCTTGCCAATGAAGAATTGAAGCTGGAGAGGGAGATTATTTGGAGAATAGAAAGTGGGAGGATCGAGACCCTGAACCCTAAGAATGATGAGGAGGAACAGAAACGGAGACGAGGCGGGAATTTGGGCCTGGGATATCTGATCGGCGATGGGAGTTCACTGGAATCGGAATTTGGGTTCATCGAAATAAGGTATAGGTTTTTCTTTCTGTATTTTTTTTTATAGTGCTGTAATGGGGTTAATATATTTGTCCCCATATAAAGTTTTTTTTTAATATAAAATAATTGTGGGTTATTTTCAGTTTTTTGGAATTTTGAAGTAATATACATGCTCGTTTGTTTGATATTAAGATTCATAGGCATGTAACAATGAGAAGTGGAATGTGTTTACTGTACAATGGTTGCAATATAGAACTTCTAAAACTGGCAGAGGATTTTCTAGTAATGTGAATGTGAGAATGGTCTAACCATAAGTGTTAATTATCTAAATTTATGGTTAGACAATAGAATGGTACTCCTAAAATTGAAGTGTCTAACACTCCTCACTCCCCCACCCACCCAAGTTGCTGCATGAATTTATTTCTGTTTATTGCGTTCATAGGGAAGCTGATTCAGAAAAAGGCCACAAAAAGCAATGCTATGCCACTTCAAAATATGTGCATAGAATGGTACTCCTAAAATTGTAAAAGTGTAACAGTTCCCCCCTCAAGTTGGTGCATGAGTATCTCTATGTCTATTGCATTCATGGGAATATCTCTATGTCACCGAGGTATCCCACGGCATCACACCTTAGGTTGGTCGGTTGGAGAATTGCTCATCCAAGGCTTGCACAGAGCAAATGGGCTTATTCATAGCATTCATATCTCCTCTCAAAAATAGGAAGAAGGCCTTACACGTATAGACCCTTAAACTATGACTAATTAGGACTCTAATTTGCTTAAAACTTGGACTCTTCAATTTACTAAAACATTACATGGTCTCTCCCACTTAAAATTTCCGTAATACACTCTTAAAATAAATAAAAGACTTTTAACTCTTGTGATGGGCTCCATCATCCTAGTTAAGGAGGATATCATTTCCCTTTGTTTGTCTTTTTTTCCCTAAATGTTGTTGCATTTTCATCAACCTTTTGTTTGTCTTTTTCCTCTAAAAGTTGCTGCATTCCATCTCCTCTTGTCTGTCATTTCCTGAAAATGAAGCCATTCTCAGGAAAAAGACAACCTAAAGGGGGTGAAAATATCATGTTCCTAAGTTTATATGCAATTAATTATGAGAGGAATCCAAAGAGGCCCTCGATTGCATGGCTCTCTATATGTATGTGTGTGGTTTTTGACATTTTAGTCTGTGACTAACTTGAGTTTTCTCTAATCAGGGAAATAACTTTGATCACCATTGATATCTTGGTGGAGACGTGTGATATTATCAGAAATCCTGAGATTTTTAGGGGACTTCACACAGGCTTCAATGCAAACTCGCCAAAGGATATTGAGCAGTTTGAAGCAGAAAGAGATGAGTTGATTCGGGCGCATGAAAGGAAGAAGACTGAACTGAGGCGCAAGTATTTGGAGGAAGAGGTGGAACTTGAGAAAGAATTCAAGGAAACACTCACTCAACTTATGGAGAGCTTTGTTTCCCCACCTGATCCTCAGCAATTCTACAATCAACAGCCACAGCTGGGAGGGACACTCTTTCATTCCTATGGAAATGTTTTTTTTGGGGCACAACCTATTTAGGCTGTGGCCCATCTAATGGACGGTTTGGATCATCCTATGGTGCAGGTCATACTGTACTTTTAATAAAGTTAATAAAGTGAGGAGTGCCCTCATCAAAATACAGTAGTGCTGTTAACATTTCTCTTTATTAACAGTCCAAAATTACAATACTTCAACCTAGGTTTTTGTAAAATCTTAGATTATAAAATCCATGTTCCCAAATGACGCCAAGGCCCTGTCCGTTTTAGACTGCATGTGGAAAGCCCCTAAACCTATTGTTGAGCTCAAAATTATTTTGAGTCCACTAATAGGTTTGTCTCATAATTGGACACTTATGTGTAATCAGTACAATTGATCTTGTAGGCCTAGCTGAACATCCGAGGCCAATAGACAATTTTTTAAGAAATAACAAATTTGAAATAGATGGGGCTATTAGGCTCCTTCCTAACACACACTCTATAGATCAAGGATTAGGATCATCCTGTGGAAATTATTTATTATTTTTCAGGAATTTCAAATTCCCCAGTTTGGTTTCACCCCTTACGAAACCCATAAATTCCAATGACACTTTCTACCTCTTGCCTCAAATCCAGCTGAAGCTGCTTCTCTTGTTAATTTTGGACTTGAAAATAAAGAGCTATTGTGTTGATTTTGGCCAACATAAATTCAGAAGAACCACGTATGGAAAAATCTCTCTTATTGGCAAAGTTGTTGATTATAGAACATATCCCTTGTAATTTAGAAAGGACGAGAAACGAATGAGGGGAAGGGGTGCAACTCGGGTCGGGTTGAGGCCAACACGAACCTGACCCGAGCAACCATTTGGTCAAGCCACACCCGACCCAACCCGAGTTCCAACCAGACCCGACCCGAGGAGCCCTTTTTGCCAACCCCAACCCGAGATTTTTAGCTAAAAAATTTATTAAAAAAGTCAGGTTCACTTGGGTCGGGTTGCCCAAGCCCTCAACCCGAACCCGACCCGAACTCAACCCGGGTTGAGAAAACCCAACCCAACCCAACCTGCACTGAACTCAACCCAACCCGACTTTTTCCTGGGTTGAACCCGTCGGGTTCCGGTTGAGCCCGCCCAAGTTGCACTCCTATTGAAGGGTGTCAATTATGAAAATAAACTTCGTATTTTCACCCCCTGCCAAATACAATTAGGCATGATTTTTAAGGCACGGTGTGCTCTATATAGTTTTTCACAGTCTATGATCAACCACAAAAAATACACATTACTAGAAATGATTGGTGTGATTTTGGGGCAAAAATCAAGAAAGGACATGTAGTTACTGTGAAATGAACATTTTGGGCTCGAAAATTAGGAAGGGCTTCTTCAGACGCTCATTCACAAGAGCCTATGAGGGTTCCGTGACGAGAGAAACACGTGATTTTCCGACCTGTAGGTCCACTAACGTAAAGCGAGGAGTTGAGCCTGAAGCGAAGTAACTTTTGGAAACATTTACTAGTATTCTAGGCCCATGCTATGCATTGATGTAAAATGATGGGCCTCACAACATCAAAACATGAGGGATAAAGTGGTGGGGTCCACCATGATGCATAGGTTTGGATAGAAATGGACCCTACATCATCAATAATATTAGGAGTAAATAGTGGGCTCCACCCTATGCATTGGTTCAGGTAGAGATGGTGGGTCCTACCCACCAAAACCTGAGATGTTAAATGGCAGGCCCCATCCCATAAAAAATATGAGGTGCAAAATGTTGGCCCCGTCCCATCAATAACATGAGATGTAAAATGGTGGGTCGCACCCTATGTATGGGTTTGAGTGGAGATGGTGGCCCTACCACATCAAAACATGAGGTTTAGAATGGCGCGCCTCACCCATGCCAGGCATGATTATAAATTGTTGGCGCCAACCCCATCATAGCATGAAGTTCCGACCGTAAGTTCTATAGGAAGAACTCTAGTTGGCTTCTTGCCACCTCCCATGAATTGATGACCATGACTTTGGCCGGGATTAAATTTCTTTGTTCTTTTCCTAGTTTCCTCATCATAATGGACGGAATGATTTTGACCATTGCACCGTTGTCAACCAAGACCCTAGTTATAGGCCGACCGTTCACGTGGGCTTTAACATAGAGTGACTTAAGGTGGTTTTCCATCTCATCAGTCACTCGTTCCAACCCAATCTTTGGTGCTTCACTATCATTATTCATCATAAATTTTGTTGTTTTCTCTATCTTTTCAATTGGCTCGTGGATGATTTCCACATCCAAGATCTCAGAGATCTCTTCTCTTGGTATCTCAACATCATCTTCTAAGTACGAAGGTTTCTAGGGTTGGTCCGGGTACAGTTTGGGCAGGATGCATACCATATTGACCACCACCTTGTCAGGCAGAGCTCTCAAGGTTCGGACTTGCCGCTCGAAGTCCCCATCCTTTGAATTGTACATTTTCACCCTCAACCCATTTGGTCGCATCACTTGTACTCAGATTACCCAAGGTTCCTTCATTGGCAGTGATTCCTTCAGAGATCCCATTCTGGGGGCGCTATACCTTCCTTTGTCAGTCTTTCTAACCCATTGGAGCGGTCGAACCTTCATCGTTTGATCCTGACCAAACTCAATTTATAGTCTTCTGAAGAGTGCATGCTGCTGTTGCAACCTCCTTTTCTGAGTCTTGGTCAATGGCATAAGATCATGTGGGTACTGATAGAGACTGACTCGGGTTCATTATATCTAACTCTGAAAAGTTTGGAAGTTCCATATCCATAGGGATCTAGAAATTGATCACTCTGATCGTCATCCGAGTCCGGTATGCATTTGAACTTTGCTTTTCTAACCTTGTGTTTGCACCAATGACAAAGGGTCTTAAAACAATCCGTTTTAAACTTGCACATCCGTTTGGAGAGTTTCCTGGCATTATCAGGGGCTTCGTCAATTTCATTTTGAGTTAAACTGAAGAAAGTAAGGCTAACATTCCGGTCGAAAAAACACTATGTGACCGAAAGTTGTCCTTTGGTGGTGTCTCGGCCTTGCCCTCAGTCTCATTCCGATCCGGCACTTTGGTTGTTTTAACAATTGGTTTTTTCTGGGATTTCCCATATCTATTTTAGTGAGTTCAAGATCACTTCAATTTATAAAGTTTTTTATTGTACGTTCTTCATTTTATGAAAGCCTGTGAAATTATTACTCCCCACGACTATACTTTTTAGTCTTTAATTAACGGATTCTTAATTTTTGGGTTTCTATTGTGCATAGTTTTAAGGATTAATCTTCAGTAATTGCTGAGTTCTATCCAATAGATATCTTCATTTTCCTATCTCCGTGTCTCAACAAAATTGAAAACTTATTCTAAATTATGTTTTGCCATTTGTTATTATCATTTCCTCCTCTGGCAGTTTCAAAAATTCAAAATAACCTCCTATTCAAGTTTCCAATCTAATGTATTGGGTATTTCTATTTTGGCACACTCATGTTGTTGTTAGCCACACATTAATTGTGCCTTTGGGTGAATACAAGAATTTGGTTTGATTTTAGATGTAGAAACGGAATGTACATGGCTTAGGTGAAATTTTTGTGTTTGGTACTAAAATCTAAGAATTAGGTTTTGGGCAGGACAATATTACTATGGATTGTATGTTGAAAATGGCTGTTTATAGGGGAAAATATTAACTATTTTGATAGATATTATAGTAATTTATTGATTATTGAATAAAAACCACCGTTTGCCCCTCGTGGAGCAAAATGTGAGTCCAAAGCTGAATATTGGACTCAAATTTACATTTTACTTTTGAGACAAATAATCGGGTTGAGAGTCACAATCAGTTATCACATTATAAAACAAGCTTGTCCTAAACCTTAGGCTGTGTTTCAATACCGAAATCTGGAATTGGAGGCCACATCCTATTTCAATTCCTATGCTGGTTCCCTATAAACTGAATGTAAACAATTAAAATAAAAAAATTAATTAAAAAAATCTAATAAAATTTTTACTCTGGAATCAGAATACCACATCTTGGGGGCGGTAAACACATTTCCCCTTTAATTTTGCTCCGATGTCATTTCCACCCCTAATTCTGTTCATTTTTCGAACTTATTAGAGTTACCTAGAATTAGAATTGGATCCCGATTCTAGTGCCTCATTCTTGTAATGGAATCGCAAGTGAAGTATATATGTTGGAGTATACGAGTATGTTAATCCAATGCCTTTGAAACACACATGAAATCCTTAACGTATCTTTGTCGATTCGAGTATGCTGATTCTTGCAATCTAAAAAACCCCTCAAAAATATTTGTTAAATTTGCCATTTTTGCAGGGATGGCACATTATAAATAGCTTCACCATCAAAAGTGAGGAGAAACAGAGCACAATGAGTTCTTCTTCTTCCAACAACAACCTCTCCTTCAACCCTCCCTATCTCAAAACCATGTCCTTTCCTTCCCCTGTCAGAGCCTGGAAGATTTAACCATCCTCATTCCTTACATCCCCCAATCTTTATACAAACCCTATAATTGGGCAAATTGTGAAGGCATAAGAATGGCCATGGAATCTGGCCACCAAGCGAATTCCTATCACCGATCAGACTCCCAGCCCCAAATTCATGGAAACCCCAACAAGGGTGTTTTGAACCCCCATCACAAACAAAATACAACCTCAAACCACCCCCTCCAGTAAATAAAAAAATACAAGAAAATACAGAAACAAAAACCCTATACCTTATTTCGATGATGAACCCACATTCCGATTCTGGTGAAGAATCCGACCACTGAACGAACTCGCATCGCCAATCAGATAGCCCAGCCCCAAATTCATGGCTTAGCTTCATTTTTTTTATTCTCGTCATCGTCATTCTCATTTTTTGTCATTCCTGCCAAATTCAAAATCCAATCTCTCATAATAATGTCCATAAATGTATTCCAGCCTATACATGTTTTGCTCATCGGAGAGGATTATGTGGCCATGCCACTGCCACACCCGATAGTTTGAATCCCTATCAACATGGAATGCAATGGATATATGGTGATCACCAATTGTAACACCCTGAGGAGAATTAGGATTTAGGGTCTCGGTCTTCCCACTGTCGATTATTCGAATAATCTCCCTCTCCAGCCTCCATTCTTCGTTGGCAAGAGGCTGAAGGTAGTCACAAGAGTTGTTGTTGTTGTTGTTGTAAGAACTCATGTTTGGAGGAGTCTTACCTACCTACTTAAAATTTTTGGAGGAGTCTTACCTACTTACTTAAAATGTCAAAATTACATTTATCCCTCTTTGAGTTTTAATTTATTGCAAAGAGAGACAATTCTAACTCATTTCCTAAAACCCATTAGCGGAAAATTTTTCCTTTTCAAAATTGATCTCCACTCCCATCTCTTCGATTTCCCCTCTCTCAAGGCATCAAGTTTTCCCTATCTGACGGTGACGGCTAAGGCCTAAGGTATGCTCTCTCTCTCTCTCTCTCTCTCTCTCTCTCTCTCTCTCTCTCTCTCTCTCTCTCTCTCTCTCTCTCAAACCCCCTATTGAATATGGCAGTACTTGTATGGCTTGTGTGCTGAAAATGGTAGCAAAAATTGACATGGTTTTGGGGCCTAAAAAGATTTCATGATCATGATTTTTTATTTTTTTTGGATCTAGGGTTTCATGATCAAGGTTGTGGGTTATTTTTGACTGGATTATACCTATTGAATTGAATGGATTCCTTCTTGCTGAAGGTTTTGAATTTTCTGGATCTCTGCATATTTCAAGTGCATTTTTTCAATTTGAGTTCCAAAATTTCTTCAAAATAGGATAATTCTGAGTGTTTTTAGTTCTGATAATGTTGAATGTTTCACATTCAATTGCTCATGATTTTGAACTTCAGTAATTGTGTAAATTTTTTTTCTCCAAGCTGTCTCTGAGAGATACATCCTTGAAATTTTCCTAATCTAATTATAAATTTCATGAAAGTATCTTAATGAGTTCAAGATCACTTCATTTTCTAAAATCTATTTGTTGTGCATTCTTTAATTTTAAGAAGCTTATGGAATTATTATTTCCCATGATTATATTTTTGGCCTTTAATTAACAGATCCGTAACATTTGTGTTTCTTTTGTGCTTAGTTTTGAGGATTATTACTCAATTGTTGAGATCTAATAGATATCCACATTTTCCTATCTCCATGTGTCAACAAAATTGAAAACCTGTTTATCAAGTGTTACAAAAAAAAAAAAAAAGGAAGAAAAATATTGAAAGCTTGTTCTAAATATCATTTTACTACGTGTTATTATCATTTTCTATTTTGTCTCTAAAATTCAAAAGAGACTAGCTACTATTCAAATTTCCAATCTAATGTTTTATGTCTATCTCTTTTGGCACACTTAAAAGTTGTTGTGAGTCACCCACTGAGGCCCTGTTCGTTTAAGATTATTACAACCGATCGTGACTGCCAAACTGATTGTTGGACTCAAATTTAGACATAATTTTGATTCCAATAATCGGTTGGGCACTCATAATTGGGTGTCATAATCTTAAACGAACAGGGCCTAATTGTGCCTTGGTGTGAATATATGAATTTGTTTTGATTTTGCATATAAAATCGAAAATGTTGGAGACTTAGGTTATATTTTTGTGTTTGGGACTTAAATCTACGAATTAGGTTTCGGATAGTATTAATGTGGATTGTCTGTTGAAAATGAGTTTATTAGGAAAAATGATTAACTATTTTGGTGGATATTATAATAATAATTTATTGAACTCAGATTTACATTTACTTTTGAGTCCAATACTTGGCTTGGGACTCACAATCCGTTCTCAAAATCTAAAACAAACGCCCCCTAAACCTTAAGGTTGTGTTTGGATAATCGAAATCAGGAAAGGGAGTCGATGAGGAAAAAGTAAAATAAGAAAGATGATTCCTAGACTCAAGGGCGCCTTTGCAAAATAGAGAGGAAAGGGCACTCCATTGGTCCATGTCATTTTTACTCAACCGAGATTTTTTCCCTTTTAGCACATATATTATGATGTGGACCAATTGGAGCACCCTTTCGGCTTTATTCTGTAACGGCACCCTTAAGTCTAGCGTTCCACAATAAAAAACGAATTAAAAAAAAAAGAGAGAGAGGAAAGATAGACTGAAGGGCGCCTTGCAAAAAAACCAGTTACAAGGACACCCCTATTGCTCCTTATAAGCAAAGTGCATTGATGATTACAGTTGCCAACGTTATTTTCATATTTCTAAAAATTTCTAATAAAAATCTAATAAAAATTTCATTCCGAAATAACATCTTGCTCTCTACCTCTAATTCTCTTCTGCTGTTTTTTCCAACCAGTCATGCGGAATTGCAACGGGAACGCACGCAAAATCCAAATATATCTTGATGCATAGGGGTCCGCCTATTGTTGGGTTCATAAAATCTTTGCCGATAGTGAGAGCATACTTTGGAGCATTATAAATTGAGGAATGCCAAACTAAAGGGCGTTCTTGCAAATATCAGCTAAAAGAGCTCCCCCATCCAAGAACATTAATACCAAGAGCAACAATGGCTTCTTCCAATAGCAACAACAACTCCTCCTCTAAGCGTCTTACCAACGAAGAATTGAGGCTAGAGAGGGAGATTATTAGGATAATCGATAATGGGAATACCGAGTACCTAAACCCTAATTCTCCTCAGGGCGTTATAATTGGTGATCACCATATATGCATTAATTGCATTCCATGATGATAGGAATTTAGACTATCCGGTGTGGCAGTGGCACGACCACATTGTCCTCTCCGATGAGGAAAATGGGTATAGGCGGGAATACATTTATGGACATTATTATGAGAGATTGGATTCCGAATTCGGTATGAATGACGGAAACGAGAATTACGGTGAGGAGAATCAGAAACGAAGCCGAGCCATGAATTTGAGGCTGGGCTATCTGATTGGCGATGCGAGTTCGTTCAGTGGTAGGATTCTTGACCGGAATCGGAATGCGGGTTCATCATCGAAATAAAGTATAGGGTTTTTTTCTGTATTTTTTTGTATTTTTTTATTTACCGGAGGGGCTGGTTTGAGGTTGTATTTTGTTTGTGATGGGGGGTTAAAAATACCCTTGTTGGGGTTTCCATAATTTTACAGTTTTCTCTTAAATGGGATTATTATATTTGTCCCCATATAAAGGTTTTTTTATATGAATTAATTTTGGTTTTTTTCAGTTTCTTGGAATTTTGTAGTAATATGCATGCTCGTTTGTTTGATATTAGCATTCATAGGCATGTAAAGATGAGAAGTGGAAGAACTTTCCTGGAATGTGAATGTGAGCATGGTCTAACCATGTGTTAATTATCAACATTTATGGTTAGATAATAGAACATATTTTGACTGGCAGGAACATTTTCTTGAAATGTTGATGTGGGTATTGTATAAACAAATTCGTTAAAATTATATTCAGGGTGGAGTTTGGAGATTCTGATTTTAGGTAAACACTTGTGATTCCAGTCCGCTAGAACTAGCATTCTAGTTTTTTGGGGCACAACCTATTCAGGCTCTGGCCCATCTAATGGACGGTTTGGATCATCCTATGGTGCAGGCCATACCATACTTTTTAATAAGTGAGGAGTGTGATCATCAAAATACGGTAGTGGTGATATCATTTCCTTTTTTTAATAAATAAATGAATTATGGTTTATTTTCAATTTTTGGGATTTTGTAGTAATTTGATGTCCATTTGTTTAATATTAAGATTATGGGCATGTAAAGATGAGAATTGGAAGGTGTTTACTTGTATTAGTGTATGGTACTATGGTTGGATTGTAGAACTTCTAAAACTGCAGAACATGGTATAAACATAGGTATTACTACTATAAATTTCGTTGTTACTTTGTTATGCGCAAGGAGATACGCTTAAATACCCAAGAAAATATAAAGTTTGCAACTTCCTCTTGTTTTTCTTGTTTGCTATTAGTGTTCATCACGGCTATATTGCATTTTTTTTTTCAGACCCTTGCGTAAAGCACTAAATAGTCGGCAATATATGAAGGTCTAATAAAACGTTGCATAGGAGAATAACTCATGGGTATTTGCAATTGATTAAGTTGTACCTGGCAGCACATGATAATGCCAACCAAGTTGTTCACTTGTTTGAACTTACAAAGGACTTTATTTTTAGCAATGCATTTATGATAGACAAAGGTTCACTTGGTTTCTTTTAAGGATTTGTCATCCATAGATGGTATGACACTTGGAAATTCACTGTTCAGTAGGTGAAGGTGCCCCTTTTGGGAGCTAATGATGGAGAACCCTCTTTTTTTTTCTGAAATCACGAGCTTCTTCGTTGCTTATTAGAGGTTTGTACACCTATGGTTGTCAAAATTCGGCTTGCCATTTGGAATTAACGCACTCATCATTATGGGTCACACGAACCTTCTATGATGTGAGGGAAACAATGTGGGGATGGCTCTTTTGGTCTCTTCAGCCATAACATTGACGAGTGAATTGAAATACTGTGGACAAAAAAGGCCACAAAAAGTTATGCTATGCCACTCCAAAATATTTGCAAGAGTGTAACGCTTCCCCTGTCAAGTTGGTGCATGAATATCTATTGCATTCGTAGGTGTTAACTTACCAACTTCTCCAAAAGCTTATACTTTAACAATAGGGAAACCGATTCAGAAAGTATGTGATAGCTCGTCGATTACCATAAATTATGTCCATAAATGTTAAAGTAACGCCATCTCCAACAGCATAAGCTTATGGAGTAACTGGTAGTTTCACATGGTATCAGAGCAAAGGTCCTTAGTTCAAACCTCCCAGATAACAAAAATACACATGCAATGGCCAAACCCAAAAGAGGAACACATGTGCCACGTGTAAGCCAACCCTAGAAAGAGGGGCCACACGTGAGGGGGAGTGTTAAAGTAAAGCCATCTCCAACAACTTAAGTAACTGGTAGTTTCGAAATAAATTAATGAATGTTCCCTTTTTAATAATTTTTAGTACGTGCATCACATATCATATAGGCTTAGAAATAGTCAAGTCAAAAACTTGTTTTCTGTTTCTTAATGAATTATGTAGAACATCTTTAATCCATGTACAAAGTCCAACACTCAAAAGGGAAAAGGAGAAGGAAGAGAGAAAGAAGAAAATTAAAGAGATCTCTAATTGATCGACTTTGGAGGACTGAAAATGTTTTATTTTATTTGTTGATTGAGGGAATATTAGGGTATTTAATTTAGTTTAAGGAACTTTTTTAAAATCCAGAAATTAGAGACAAGAAATCTGAAATTTAAAATAGGATCTCCCCAATTTCAAATAGGACCGTTGAATCAATCTGAAATTTAGACCGATGCGGTTCAACACTAAGAAAATCAACCACGTCCTATTTCAATTCATATTCCGGTTCCCTATCAACTCAATGTAAAAAATTAAAATAAAACATTGATTTAAAAAAATCTAATAAAATTTTCATTCTGGAATCAGAATACCACATATGGGGCGGGAAACACATTTCCCCTTTAATTCTGCTCTGAAGTCATTTCTAACCCTAATTCTGTTCATTTTTCGAACTAATTAGAGTTATCTAGAATCAGAATCAGAATTGGACCCCGATTCCAGTGCCTCATTCTTGCAATGGAATCACAAGCGATTTATATATCTTGGAGGATTCGAGTATGTTAATTCCATTGCCTTTGAAACACACCCGAAATCCTTAACATATCTTTGTTGATTCGAGTATGCTATTCGTACAATCTAAAAAAATCCTAAAAAATATTTGTTCAATTTGCCATTTTTTGCAGGGATGGCGCATTATAAATAGCTTCACCATCAAAAGTGAGGAGAAACAAAGCACAATGAGTTCTTCTTCCGACACCAACAACCTCTCCTTCGACCCTCCCTTTCTCAAAACCAATTCCTTTCCTTCCCCTGTCAGAGTGGAAGATTTCCGGCAAGAAACCATCCTCATTCCTTACATTCCCCAATCTTTATACAAACCCTATAATTGAGCAAATTATGACGGCATAAGAATGGCCATGGAATCTGACCACTAAGCAAATTCCTATCGCCGGTCAGATTGCCCAGCCCCAAATTCATGGCTGGGCTCTATTTTTTATTCTCCTCCTCATCATTCTCGTTTTTGTCATTACCGCCGAATTTGAAATCCACTCTCTCATCATAATGTCCGTAGATATACTAACGCATATACCCATTTTGGTCATCGAAGAGGATTATGTGGCCGTGCCACTGCCACACCTAATGGTCTAAATCCCACTCAGCACATAATGCAATGTATATATGGTGATCTCTGATTGTAACGCCCCGAGGAGAATTAGGGTTTAGAGTCTCGGTCTTCCCACTGTCGATTATCCTAATATTCTCCTTCTCTAGCTTCCATTCTTCGTTGGCAAGACGCTGGAGGTAGTCACAGGAGGAGTTGTTGTCGCTGTTGTAAGAACTCATATTTGCTATGTTATTAATGCACTTGAATGGGAGTGCCCTTGTAGCTAATATTTGCAAGGGCTCCTTTAATGTGACATTCCTCAATATATAATGCCCCAAAATATGCTCTCGCTATCGGTAAAGATTTTACCCCTATCCACGAAGATACGGGTAAGGCCCTGCCTGTTTTGGATTCTTAGCATTAAGGGAGTGAGTGGGGGCAATTGGACCCCTGGAAATTTTTGGATGAGTCATACCTACTTACTTAAAATGTCAAAATTACCTTTACCCCTCTTCGATTTTTAATTTACTACAAAGAGAGACACAATTCTAATTCATTTCCAAAACCCATTAGCGGAAATTTTTCCTTTGCAAAATTGATCTCCACTCCCATGTCTTCGATTTCCCCTCTCTCAAGGCGTCTAGTTTTCCCTATCGACGGTGACAGCTAAGCCCTAAGGTATGCTCTCTCTCTCTCTCTCTCTCTCTCTCTCTCTCTCTCTCTCTCTCTCTCTCTCTCTCTCTCTCTCTCTCTCTCTCTCTCTCTCTCTCTCTCTCAAACCCCCTATCGAAAATGGTATATAGTTCTTATATGGCTCGTGTGTTGAAAATGGTAGCAAATAATGACATGGTTTTGGGGCTTAAAAAGATTTCATGATCATGGTTTTCCTTTTTCTGGATCTAGGGTTTCATGATCAAGGTTATGGTTTATTGATTTTACCTATTAAATCAAATGGATTCCTTCTTGATGAAGGTTTTGAATTTTCTTGATCTCTACATATTTCAAGTGCATTTTCTCAATTTGAGTTCCAAAATTTCTTTAAAATAGGATTCGTCTGAGTTTTTCTTATTTCCGATAATGTTGAATGTTTCAGTTTCAATTACTCTTCATGATTTGAACTTTAGTGATTGTGTAATTTTATTTTTCTCTAGGCTTTCTCTGAGAGATACATCTCTGAATTTTTCCTAATCTAATCATAAGTTTCATAAAAGTATCTTAGTGAGTTCAAAATCACTCCATTTTCTAAAAGCTTTTTGTTGTGCATTCTTTAATTCTAAGAAAGCTTATGAAATTATTATTTCCCATGACTATGCTTATTGGTCTTTAATTAACAGATCCGTAACATTTGGGTTTCTTTTGTGCTTAGTTTTGAGGATTATTTCTCAATTACTGAGATGTAATAGATATCCACATTTTCCTATCTCTGTGTCTCAACAAAATTGAAAACCGGTTTATCAATTGGTAAAAAAGAGAAAAAGAAAAATATTGAAAGCTTGTTCTAAATATTATTTTGCTACGTGTTATTCTTATTTTCTCCTTTGTTTCAAAAATTCAAAAGAGACTCCTATTCAAATTTCCAATCTAATGTTTTTTGTCTTTCTCTTTTGGCACACTCAAGTTTTTGTGAGGCACCCACTAATTGTACCTTTGCGTGAATATGAGAATTTGTTTTGATTTTGTATATAAAATCGGAAATGTACAAGGCTTAGGTTAGGTTTTTGTGTATGGGACTTAAATCTAAGAATTAGGTTTCTGATAGTATTAATGTGGATTGTCAGTTGAAAATGACAGTTTTTTAGGAAAAATTATTAGCTATTTTGGTGGATATTATAATAATTTATTGATTATTGTATAAAAACCATTGTCTACCCCTGCTCGAGCAAATTCCTAGCCTGGGTGTGTCCAAAACTGATTACTAGACTCAAATTTACATTTACTTTTGAGTCCAATAATAGGTTTGGGACTCACATTCTGTTATCAAAATCAAACGGGACCCAAACCTTATGCTTTATTTGGATTGCCAAAATCAGGAATATATTGGAGTCGATGCCCTATTTCAATTCCTAATCAGGTTCCAATAAACTCAATGTAAAAATATTAAAATAAAAAAGAGGAATTCTAGATTCAAGGGCGCCCTTCCAAATAGAGCGAAAAGGGCTCTCCCTTTGGTCCACATCATGTTTGCAACCCAGATTTTTTCCTTTTAAACACATTTAAATGATGTGGACCAATTGGAGCAACCTTTCAGCTTTATTTTGCATGGGCGCCCTTGAGTCTACTGTTCCTCAATAAAAAACTAATTCTTAAAAAGAGAAAGATAGACTGAAGGGCGCCTTGCAAAAAAAGCAGTTACAAGGGTGCTCCTATTGCTCCTATTGGTCCGAAATAACATGGAAGAAACAGATTCCAACATTTCCCCTTTCATTCTGCTTATTTCTAATCTACCTCTAATTCTGTTTGTTTTTTTTTTCCAACCAGCCATGACTCATGAGGAATTGCAACGGGAACGCACGTGAAATCCAAATATATCTTGTTGGATACGGAAACCCACTCCAAATCCTTACATATATCTTCATAGATACGGGGGTATGCCTATTCTTGCCATCATAAAATCTTTCCCGATTGTGAGAGCATAATTTCGCCCACAATTAATCGAATGCCAAACTAAAGGGCGTACTTTCAATTATCAGCTAAAAGAGCTCTCCCATAGTCCCTCCCAAGTGCATTAATAACCTACCAAACATGGCTTCTTACAACAGCAACAACAACACCACCTACCGACAGAGGCTTACCAACGAAGAATGGAGGCTAGAGAGCGAGATTATTCGAATAATCGACAGTGGGAAGACCGAGTCTCTAAACCCGAATTCTCCTCAGGTCGTTACAATTGGAGGTCACCATATGTACATTGCATTCTATGATGAGAGGGCTTCAGACTATCGGGTGTGGCAGTGGCACGGACAAATAATCCTCTACGATGACCAAAACAGCTATAGTGCATTTTTTTCAGACCCTTGTGTAAAGCACTATATAGTCGGCAATATGTGAATGTCTAATAAAACGTTTGCATAGGATAATAACTCGATCATGGGTATTTGCGAATGATTAAGTTGTTCCTGGCACTACAAGATAATGCCAACCAAGTTGTTCACTTGTTTGAAGTGATGAAGGACTTTATTTTGGGCAATGCATATATGATAGACAAAGGTTCACTTGGTTTCTTTAGATTAAGGATTTGTCTTCCATAGATGGTATGACACTTGGAAATTCATTGTTCAGTAGGTGAAGGTGCCCTTTTGGGAGCTAATGTTGGAAAACCTTTTTTTTTTTTTTGTCCACGAGATTTTTCGTTGCTTATTAGAGGTTTGTGCACATATGGTTGTCAAAATTCTGCTTGGCATTTGGAATTAACGCACTCATCATTATGGGTCACACAAAGCTTAATGTTCTCTATGGCAATCAATTTAAAAAATGGGCAGCATGAGGGTCTTAAGCTATGATGTGAGGGAAACAATGTGGTGATGGCTCTTTTGGTCTCTTCAGGCATATATATCACTGACGAGTGAAATGCTGTGGACAAAAAAAGGCCACAAAAAGTAATGCTATGCCACTCCAAGATATTTGCATAGAATGGTACTCCTAAAATTGCAGTGTCTAACACTTCCCCTGCTCGAGTTGGTGCACGGATTTCTTTTTGTTTATTGCATTCATAGGGAACCCTATTCAGAAAAAGGGCCACAAAAAGCAATGCTATGTCATTCCAAAATATTTGCAGAGAATGGTACTCCTAAAATTTCAAAAGCGCAACACTTCCCCCCTCAAGTTGGTGCACGAATATCTCTATGTAGATAAGTATATTGCATTCATAGGGAACCCGATTCAGGAAGATATGATAGCTGGTTCCATAAAATTTCAAAAGAGACTCCTATTCAAATTTCCAATTTAATGTTTTGGGTCCTTTTCTTTTGGCACACTCAAGTTGTTGTAAGCCACCCATTAATTGTGCTTTGACTTGCATACAAGAATTTGTTTTGATTTTGTATATAGAACCGGAATATGGAAGGCTCAGCTTAAAATTTTGAGTTTGGGACTAAAATCTAAAAGTTAGGTTCATGGTAGTATTAATATGGATCGTGTGTCAAAAATGGTAATTTATAAAGAAAATGATTAATTATTTTGTTGGAAATTACAATAATTTATTGATTATTGTATACAAACCATTGTCTACCTCTCACGGAGCAAATTCCTAGCGTGATGTGAGTCCAAATATATCTTGCTAGATGCGGAAACCCAAGCGAAATCCAAATATATATCTTGCTAGATCCGGAATCCCAAGCCAAATCCAAATATATCTTGCTAGATACGGAATCCCACGCCAAATCCAAATATATCTTACATATATCTTCGTGGATATGGGGATGCCTTTTCTTGGCATTTGGACTTATATATATATATATATATATATATATATATATATATATATATATATATATATATATATATATATATTGAGAAATGGCCAAAGAAAGGACACGCTTGCAAATATCAGCTAAAAGGAGAGCAAACATGGGTTCTTACAACACCCACCATAACCCCTCCTGTAACAACCTTCAAAGGCTTGCCAATGAAGAATCGAAGCTGGAGAGGGAGATTATTCGAAGAATTGATAGCGGGAGGACCGAGACCCTTAACCCTATTTCTAGGGAGGGTGTTAGTATTGGAGATCACTGCATATGTGTTGGATTCCATGAAGAAAGAGATTATCGGGTGGGGCAGCGGCATGGCCTTATAAAGGTTGGTCCCTAGCAAATTTCATCTTTTAGTAGTTTTTGAGTATTAAAATGCCAGTTTCATTTTCTTGGATTGATGACCAAGAACAAATTTTACCTTCATTTCAAATGACTTTGCATTACTGCATATGATTATCTTCCCATTTATTTCAAATGACTTTGTATTAGTTTATGGAGAAAAAATACTAGGGAATTTAAATACTAATGTCTCTCCATCTTTTTTGCAGGGGACTTCCTTTAGTATCTGTCGGCGAATAGGAGATAAACCGGGTGTTTTCTTTTGGGAGCGTTGTTTGGCATGGATTACGCAACTGTTCAATGCATTCTCTTAGCACCCCATTCTGCTCCTGCAACTCCTCCACAAATTCATTGAAATGAGCTGCTCATCAGAAATGGAAAAGCATTAGAAAAATTCCAAAACAGGAATAAATAAAAATTAAGTATCGAAGAAAAGTTTTTGGCAAGCCAAATAAAGCTTATGGTAGGTTCATTTGGGAGAAGTATAGAACTGCAGCCATATGTATTACACCACAAACATCAAAGTATTGAAGACTTCTCCCCAAAAGAACTTAGCGGTTCTGACGATGATGAGAACGATGAGGACGAGGAGCAAAAACGGAGATGAGAGGGGAATTTGAGGCTGGGAGATCTGATCGGCAGTGGGATTTCGTCTAGTGGTCGGATTCTTCACAGGAATCGGAATTTGGGTTCATCGAAATAAGTTATATGTATTTCATTCTGTATTTTTTTTGTATTTATTTGTAATATGGTTAAAAATTTAAAATCACCCTTGTTGGGGTTTCCATGATTTTAATATACTTGTCCCCATATAAAGTTTTTTTTTAATATAAATTAAGTGTGGGTTATTTTCAGTTTCTTGGAATTTTGTAGTAATATACATGATCGTTGGTTTGATCTTAAGATTCATAGGCATGTAAAGATGAGAAGCAGAATGTGTTTACTGTACATATGTATGGTACAATGGTTAGATTATAGAATTTCTAAAACTGGCAGAGGACTTTCTTGTAATGTGAATGTGAGTATATATGGTCTAACCGTAAGTGTTAATTATCCACATTTAGGGTTAGACAATAGAACTTCTCTCAACCAACAGGGACATTTTCTTGGACTTTGGATGTGGGTATAATATAAATAAATTCCTTGTATGACGCTTGGAAGTTCATTGTTTAGTAGGTGAAGGTGCCCTTTTGGGAACTAATGATGGAGGACCTCTTTTTACGAAATCACGAGTTTCTTCGTTGCTTATTAGATGCTTGTTCACCTATGGTTGTCAGAATTCTGCTTGCCATTTGGAATTAACACACTCATCATTACGGGTCTCATGAAGCTTAATGTTCTCTATGGCAGTCAATTTCAAAATAGGCAACATGAGAGACTTAGGCTATGATGTAAGGGAAACAATGTGGGGATGGCCCTTTTGGTCTCTTCAGCCCCATCAGTAATGAGTGAATTGAATTACTGTTGACGGAAAATGCCATAAAAGCAATGCTATAAATTGCATAGAATGGTACTCCCAAAATTACGTAGAATGGTACTCCTAAAATTGCAAATTGTCTAACACTACGCTAAACAACCCCCTCTCTCCCCACCGCCGCTGCGCCCCCCCCCCCAAAAAGAAAAAAAACAAAAAAACAAAACCACACCCACACACACACAAAAGTTGGTGCCTGATTCAGGACATTGATCAAAACATGATTGTATGTGTGGTGCATTAACAAGGTTTACAATTCACTTTGATTTGCAAAACATGAACATTGATCCAAGCAAGATTGTATATGTATCTCAGTTGGAAGGTGCTTTCTGTTTCAACCAAAAGATTGTGTGCTCGATCCCAACCCTCACTTACCCAAATTAATAATAATCCAAGCTCACTGGGGAATGAGGTTCATGACAAAAGCAAAAAGGCGAGTCATTATTGTTAGTCCTATTAGTGTTAGAGATGTGAAGCCAAGGAGACGATACTCGATTGACTATGAGGCTTCCTTTCTGTTATTATTAATGATATTTGGTGGGTTACTTACAAAACTATAGGGCATAGACAAGGAGTCCGTTTGTCACTCTTTTCTTTTACCTTTGTTTTTTTTTTTTTTTTTTTTTTTGTAACATAGGGTGTCCCCACCACCTTTGGAAGTAGGACTATTCCCTACGGATGCCCGCAATCGCCCATAAACCACGCGCATCAGGTAATCCCGGGAGGGATTAGATCACAAGTCTCCGGGGAGCAAACCCGTGACTTATGCCGAAGAGCCAACACCCGTATGGGCATAGTTATTAGCTGCATTTTTTACTCGACGGAGGACCATATTCTTACTGAATGCATCAAAATTTTTAGATCACTTGAATCGATATCACACCTTTCTGACGACCCTCTTGATTTTTGGTAGTCATAACTTGACTCAAAAGAGGTGGAATCATTGACCCTTAGAAAGGGGTTAAACTTGCTTTTAGCTTTTCTTTAACATGGGATGGCTATAGTAAAGACACAGCTATTTGCATTGGTTCCTACTTTATGAGGACACGAGACCGCACTTGTACTGTTCTTACCACTGAAAACTAAATGACCTGAATGATAATTAAGAAGGTTAAGTTCCGTTACACATTTTGGTAATGCACATTTTATTGTTTCCTTGTAGGCCTTTTTAAAAGCTATACATGATGTCGTTTTTTAGCTTCTATATTCAGAAACGCAAGTTTTAGTTGACAAATTTGTTTGTTTTACATCTGTAGGACTGCATAGAGGTTAACAATTGTGGCATTCAGATCATGTAATTTGATGATTATGAAGGGACCAATCCAGAAATAGAGGACAATGATTCTATTACTAACAAGAGAGAGTAGTAACCACAAGGTGTTGATCCAAAACAGGGTAGGGGTTTTCGAGGGGTGCATAAGGTATTATCACTAGTTTTAAACTTGGAAAATACACGTTCTATATCCCATGCTCTGTCTACTCAGATATTCTTTCTAAGTAAGAAGTTTAGGCTATTCATGCTTTTGATTTGCATGATAGGCACTTATTTCTGGCAAAATTGGGCAAGCTTCTGCGCAGAAAATCTTGAGGAATGGGTTGACTGTGACCATCTTTACCAAAGAATTGTAGGTGCAGAGCACTTTCCAAAACCAGCTCAGTGGCACCAAATTGGCGTTAATATTGAACACCTCAGGGCATATGCTGTTCAACAACTTGTAAAGAAGTATGTGTTGATTGCTTTACAAAACTGAATTTTACACACTACCATTTGGGTAAGTATTCATCTACGAATATGTATAATGGTGGTTGTTAGGTTCTGTTTCTTGCTGATTATGTTGTTGGTAGCTGATATCCTCTTCCGGTGCCTCTGTTCAGTTCATCAGTTTTTGTTGAAGGGGACATCTAAAATATAGTCTACAAAGACAGCATAAGTGGCCAAGCTAAAGACATTCCTGAGAGGGTGATCTATTTATAATATTAAACATAGTACATTTGGGGTTTTAATAATTAATATTGATAATGCTGCAATTATTTATGGTATTAGAGCAAATTAAATGTCAGATAGGAGTTTTCTATAGCCGCTTAAGAAACCGAACAATGACTTCCATCGGTAGAACTGCATCATGCCCATAGGTTAAAGGAAATGGGGTAGTTTACATGCTCGATTTTTTAGAAACCTTGTAAGCCTGTAAGACTTCAGATAACGTTTCATGCCAAGCCCTTTGATTGGCATCAATCATTTTCTCCAAAATCAATTTCAAGGATTTGTTTGTAGATTTGGCCCGTCCATTAGCTTGGCCGTAATATGGAGTTGAGTTGACAATCTCAAATCCATATTCCTTAGCAAAAGTGACCACTTATTCACCTGTGAACACAATTCCTTAATCGGTTGTGATGGTGTGTGGTAAGCCGAATCTATGGATGATGTGTTCCTTTTAAGAATTTTATAATATCGGTTTGTGTAACCGATTTCATAGGAACAAGTTCTACTCATTTAGTAAAATAATCCATAGCTACTATTATAAAACAATGTTGTTTAGACGATGGTGGGTATATTTTGCCAATTAAATCCATTGCCAATCCTTTAAATAGCTACGACCTAACAATTGGGTCCATTATTGTAGCAGGAACGTGTTGTACTGGCCCATATTTCTGGCATGGTTGACAGCCTCTCGCATATTGGATTCAGTCTTATGCAATTGTGGGCTAGTAGTAACCATGTCTGTAAGCCCGATGGTACAACCCTTGGCAATCTTATATTTTGTTTTATGATTCCAAACACAAGTGATTAAGTGGTACTAATTTTGTTTGTTGCTTAAGTGTTTAGATTTTAGCAAAGTACCGAAGTCAAGGAATCATGGATCAAGTCCAAAGCAATCACGACGATCAAGTGAGCCTAAGGAAAGAAGAGGAGATCCATGGTGAAGATCAAGACTTGAAGATTGGAGATCAACATTAAAGATTCATGTCAAAGTCTTGTAATAGATTGTATAAATTTAATTCCCTAAATAATCTCATGGGTACCTAGGGTCTAGAACGCCGATATCTGATAAGAAGAGAGGGAGATATGAGTTTTATAAGATGGCTGCGTAAATTTGGAAAAATTTAAAATCTGTCTAGCGGCCAGTCGGCCGGGCAACCCGACCAGAGCGACCATCTGATGATTGGCGGCCAGCCTCAAGCCACAAACTGTGTTTTTATATAGGCCTAGCAGCTGGTTGAAACGAGCTGTTTATTGGGGGAGCCATGCAATAACTAGTTTTGTGCAGTTTGCCTGTCAAAGGGTCTTCTAACCCCTTGGGATAGTATATAACACCCAAAAACATGATTGGATGATATTAAATAGTGATTAACACCATTGTGCCTGAAAGTGGTGAACCTCGTAGGGATTAGACCTTAGGCTTCAATTTGTATATTCTTTGAGAGTGGAAACTTGTAGTGAGTGAACTTGTTGTATCCGCCATGTTAGAGGCTTTGTATTTTTCATTTTCATTACATTGTATTTGGAGCATATTTGGAGACGCAGAGCCAATGCCGAAGGCGAGTGTTGGGAGACGCAGAGCCATCTCCGTCGGCAAGTGGTGAGGCGCAGAGCCACCTCATTGTAATCGGTTTGATCTTCACCATTAAGAAGATCCGGTTAGTAAAGCTACCAAGGTTTTGGGTGGAGTGGAAGTAGGTCCGGAGATCTGGACGGAACCACTATAAAAATCTATGTGCGCTCTAGCTATTCTCTTGGTTCTTACTTTTGCATCTTGATTTTTATCTTCCTTGCATTAACTGTCAAAATTCTTCTTTAGATACAATCTTCAATTAATCTTCTTAAAAGAGCAAAAATTTGCAAAACCCAATTCACCCCTCTCTTGGGTTGCCACCTGGGCCTCACGGTATTTTTCAAGTATAAAGATTAACCAATGCATTTTAATGCCGGCTTGATGTCCCTAGTCTCATTCCGATCCGGCTCTTTGGCTGTATTAACAACTGGGCTTTTCCTGGATTCTCCCCAATCTATCTTAGTGAGTTCAAGATCACTTCATTTTATAAAAGTTTTTTGTTCTGCGTCTTTAAATCTTATGAAAGCCTGTGAAATTATTATTCCCCACGACTATACTATTTAGTTTTTAATTAACGGATTCGTAATGTTTGTGTTTCTATTGTGCATAGTTTTGAGGATTATTCTTCAGTAATTTTTGAGTTCTAACTAATAGATATCTACATTTTCCTATCTTCGTGTCTCAGTAAAATTAAAAACATGTTTATCACGTGTTAAACAACTTTTTTTTTTTGAAAACTTATTCTAAATAACGTTTTGCCATGTGTTACTCCTATGTCATTTTCAAAATTTCAAAATAATCTCCTATTCAAATTTCCAATCTAATGTTTTGGGTATTTCTCTTTTGGCACATTCATGTTGTTGTGATACAAGGATTTGGTTTGATTTTGTATATAAAAAACAAAAACTTTTTTTGTTTGGGACTAAAATCTAAGAATTATTAGGTTTCGAGCAGGTTAGTACTACTCTGGATTGTATGTTGAAAATGGCATTTTTGTAGGGAAAAATATTATCTATTTCGGTAGCTATTATAATAATTTATTGATTATTATATAAAAACCACTGCCTGCCCCTCCTGGAGCAAATCCCTAGTTTTGTCCTTGATGTGAGTCCAAAACCAAATATTGGACTCAAAGGTACATTTTACTTCTGAGACCGATAATCGGTTTGGGACTCACAATAAGTTTTCAAAGTCTAAAACAAACTGGTCCTAAACCTTAGGCTGTGTTTGGATTACCAAAATCAAGAATTGGAGTCTACATCCTATTTCAATTCCTATCCTGGTTCAATATAAACTCAATTTAAAAAAAAAAATTAAAAAATAAGTAATTCAAAAAAATCTAATAAAAATTTCATTCCAGAATTAAAATTCTACATCTTGGGGTTGGGAAACACATTTCCCCTTTAATTATATTAAGATATCATTTCTACCCTAATTATGTTCACATTTTCGAACTAATTAGGCCATGTTTGGATTTGTAGGAATTTTCTTTAAAAGTTAGGAAAAGAAAAATATTCCTAAAATTTCTTTCATTTTAATGTATGAAAAATATAACATGAACTAACCCTATTCAATTTTTAATTAAGACGGACCTTCGATTTTTGATAATATTTTCTAAATTAACCATAACAATATTATTTCTCTCCAAATCAAGGAAAGAAATTTCCCGAAGAAGAAATTTCCCACCAGAAATCTTTTTCTTGCAATCCAAACAGGTCCTAACGGTTACCCGAAATTAGAATCGGAATTGGATCCCAATTCTAGTGCCTCATTCTTGCAATGGAAACACGAGCGAAGGATATATCTTGGAGGATACGAGTACGTTAATTCCAATGCCTTCTAAACACATCCGAAATCCTTAACATATCTTCATCGATACGGGTATGTTGATTCTTGCAATCTAAAAAAATCTTTGTTAAATCCTCTACTTTTTGCAGGGAGAGCGCACTATAAATAGCTTCACCAACAAAAGTGAGGAGAAACAGAGCACAATGTGTTCTTCTTCCAACACCAACAACCTCTCCTTCGACCCTCCCTATCTCAAAACCAATTCCTTTCCTTCCCCTGTCAAAGCCTGGAAGATTTCCAACAAAACACAAACCTCGTTCCTTACACCCCACAATCTTTATACAAACCCTATAATTGGGCAAATTGTGAAAGCATAAGAATGGCCATGGAATCTGACCACTAAGTGAATTCGTATTACCAATTAAATCACTAAGCCCTGAACTCCTTCCTTTCCTCTGTTTCCAATTCTCCTTATCATTCTTGTCCTCATCAGTACTGCTCAATTTCAAATCGACATTCTCAAAGTAATTATGGCAAATCTATTCATGCGTATACCCAATTTCCGGTGAAGAATCCGACCATTGGACGAACTCCCATCGCTGATCAGGTCTCCCAGCCCCAAATTCCCGTCTCGTCTCCGTTTATGTTTCTCCTCCTCATTGTTCTTATCATCACCAGATCTTCTGAATTTGAGTTCCACTTTCTCACAGTAATGTCCGTAAATAAATCCCCACGTATACCCATTTTCTTCATCGAAGAGGATTATGTGTTTGTGCCATTGCCTCACACGATATTCTCTATCTTTGTGGAATCAAATGCATATGTGGTGATCTCCAATAGTAACTCCCTCCCTAGAATTAAGGTTCCAGGTCTCGGTCTTTTAACTGTTAATTCTCCGAATAATCTCCTCTCCAGCTTCGACTCTTATTTCGCAAAACATTGAAGGTTTTTACAGGAGGAGTTGTGGAGGCTGTTTGTAAGAACTCATGTTTGTCCTCTTATTAATGCACTTGGATGGGAGCGCCCTCTTAGCTGATAATTGGAAGGGCGCCATTTAGCATGGCGGTCCTCAATATATAATATGACAAAATATGATCTCACGATCAGCAAAACCCATTAGCAGAAAATTTTCATTTTGAAAATGGAACTCCACTCCCATCTCTTCAATTTTCCCTCTCTCACGGCATCTAGCTTCACGTATCCAGCGATGACGGCTAAACCCTGAGGTATGCTCTCTCTCTCTCTCTCTCTCTCTCTCTCTCTCTCTCTCTCTCTCTCTCTCTCTCTCTCTCTCTCTCTCTCTCTCAAACCCCCTATTGAATATGGCAGTACTTGTATGGCTCATGTGTCAAAAATGACAGTTTCTAGGGGAAAAAGGATTAGCAAAAATTGATCATGGTTTTGAGGCCTAAAAAGATTTCATGATCATCGTTTTCATTTTTTTTTGGATCTAGGGTTTCATTATTAGGGTTGTGGGTTATTTTTTGACTGGATTTTATCCATTAAATCAAATGGATTCCTTCTTGCTGAAGGTTTTGAATTTTCTGATTCTCTGGCAATTTCAAGTGTATTTTTTCAATTTGAATTCCAAAATTTCTCGAAAATAAGATTCTTCTGAGTTTTTCTTAGTTCTGATAATGTTGAATGTTTCACATTTAGTTACTCCTGATAATTTTGAATTTTGGTGATTGTGTAATTTTGTTTTTCTCCGAGGCTGTCTCTGAGAGATACATCCTGAATTTTCCCTAATCTAGTCATATATTTCATGAAAGTATCTTAGTGGGTTCAAGATCACTTCATTTTCTAAAAGTTTTTTGTTGTGCATTCTTTAATTCTAAAAAAGCTTGTGAAATTATTATTCCCCAGGACTATACTTTTAGTTCTTTAATTAACGGGTCCGTAACATTTGGGTTTCTATTGTGCTTAGTTTTGAGGATTATCCTCAATTGCTGAGATCTAAGAGATATCTGCTTTTTCCTATCTCAGTGTCTCAACAAAATTGAAAACTTATTTTCTATCAAGTGTTTAAGAAAAGGAAAAATATTGAAAGCTTGTTCTAAATATCATTTTGGCACGTGTTATTATCATTTTCTACACTCCGGCAGTTTCAAAAATTCAAAAGAGACTCCTATTCAAATTTCCAATCTAATGTTTTGGGTCTTTTTCTTTTGGCACACTCAAGTTGTTGTGAGCCACGCATTAATTGTGCCTTAGCTTGAATACAAGAAATTGTTTTAATTTTGTATATAGAACAGGAATATGCGAGGCTCCGCGTAAATTTTTGTGTTTGAGACTAAAATCTAAAAATTAGGTTCATGATAGTATTAATGTGGATTGTGTCTCAGAAATGGTAATTTATAAGGAAAAATGATTATTTTGGTGGATATTATAATAATTTATTGATTGTTTCCCTTCAATGTAAGGGTGCCAATTTTGGCTCGGGCTCGGAAACTCGCTCGAGCTCGGCTCGAATCCTTAACGAGCTGAGCCGAGCCAGCTTGCTAGGCTCGTTAAGCTTAACGAGCGAGCCTGACTTAAGCCAGGCTCGGCTCGGCTCATTAAGGCTCGTTAAGGATTTAATATATATATATATATATATATATATATATATATATATATATATACACACACACACACACACACACACACACACACACACACTAAAAGGGTTGTCTATGGAGCGAAAGGAGGACTCAAAATATGTCACTTCTTTTTTCGAACCCCATATGTTACTTGGACCACCCCCCCGTGGTGTAAAAAAAGTAGTCAAATTACACTAGATAGGGCTGTCCAGGGAAGATGAGGGATTTGAATATATATAATTGCCCTTAATATAAGCCAAGCTCGGTAAGGCTCCTGAGCCTGGCCGAGCCGAGCCGACCCGGGCTCGGCTCGGCTCGTTTACACCCCTACTTCATTGGCATTCCTACCTCTAATTCTGTTCTCTCTGGGTTTTTTTTTTTTTCAGATCAGTCATGCGGAATTGCAAGGGAACGCAGGCGAAATCCAAATATATCTTGCTAGATGCGGAAACCCACGCAAAATCCAAATATATAGCTTGCTAGAACCGGAATATGCAAGGCTCAGCTTAAATTTTTGTGTTTGGGACTGAAATCTAAAAATTAGGTTCATGGTAGTATTAATATGGACTGTGTGTCAAAAATGGTAATTTATGAAGAAAAATGATATTATAATAATATATTGATTATTGTATACAAACCATTGTCTACCTCTCACGGAGCAAATTCCTAGCGTGATGTGAGTCCAAAACTAAATTTGGACTCAAATTTACATTTACTTTTGAGTCCAATAAAAATAAAATTAAAATTAAAAAAAAAGACACCCTATTTCAATTCCTACTCTACTTCTCCGTAAACAAATAGAAAAATAATTGAAATAAAAATTTAAGAGGGATGCAGACTGAAGGGAGTCCTTGTAAAAACCAATGACAAGAGCACCCCAATTGGTCTATCTCAAGAAAGTGTATTTATAATGGCACTGAAAATTTGGGAGCCCTTGCAAAAACCAGTTACAAGCACCAATGGGGGCGCCATAGTAATTTTTTTTTTTTGCAAGGGCGCCCTTCAGTCTATCATTCCTCATTGTGATTAAAAATTTCATTCCGTCCCAAGCACCAATATGGTCCTCCATCGAGTCATTATTGTTCATCCTACTAGTGTTAGAGATGTAAAGCCAAGGAGACGATACTCAATTCACTATGAAGCTTCCTTTCTGTTATTACTAACGATATTTGGTGGGTTACTTACAAAACTATAGGGCATAGACAAGGAGTCCTTTTGTCACTCCTTTCTTTTACCTTTGTTGGCATAGTTATTGGCTGCATTATTTACTCGATGGAGGACCATATTCATACTGAATGCATCAAAATTTTTAGATCACTTGAATCGATATCCCACCTTACAGACAACCTCTTGATTTTTGGTAATCATAACTTGACTCAAAAGAGGTGGAATTATTGACCCTTAGAAAGGGGTTAAACTTGCTTTTAGCTTTTAGCTTATCTTTAACATGGGATGGCTATAGTATAGACACAGCTATTTGCATTGGTTCCTACTATATGAGGACAAGAGACCGCACTTGTACTGTTCTTACCACTGAAAACTAAAAGACCTGAATGATAATTAAGAAGGTTAAGTTCCGTTACACATTTTGGTAATGCACATTTTATTGTTTCCTTGTAGGCCTTTTTAAAAGCTATACATGATGTCGTTTTTTAGCTTCTATATTCAGGAACGCAAGTTTTAGTTGACAAATTGGTTTGTTTCACATCTTTAGGACTGCATAGAGGTTAACAATTGTGGCATTCAGACCATGTAATTTGATGATTATGAAGGGATCAATCCAGAAATAGAGGACAATGATTTTATTACTAACAAGAGAGAGTTGTAACCACAAGGTGTTGATCCAAAACAGGGTTGGGGTTTTCGAGAGCTGCATAAGGTATTATCACTAGTTTTAAACTTGGAAAATACATGTTCTATATCCCATGCTCTGTCTACTCAGATATTCTTTCTAAGTAAGAAGTTTAGGCTATTCATGCTTTTGATTTGCATGTTAGGCAATTAATTGTGGCAAAATTGGGCAAGCGTCCGTGCAGAAAATCTTGAGGAATGGGTTCACTTTGACCATCTCGACCAAAGAATTGTAGGAATGGGTTCACGGATTCTTCACTGGAACCGGAATTTGGGTTCATCGAAATTAGGTATAGGTTTTTTTTTATGTATCTTTTTTTCTATTTTGTTGTAATGGGATTCCATGATTTTAATATATTTGTCCCCATATAAAGTTTTTTTTAATATAAATTAATTGCGGGTTATTTTCAGTTTCTTGGAATTTTGAGGTAATATACATGATCGTTTGTTTGATATTAAGATTCATAGGCATGTGACGATGAGAAGCGGAATGTGTTTACTGTACATATGTGTGGTACAATGGTTAGATTATAGAATTTCTAAAACTGGCAGAGGCCTTTCCTGTAATGTGAATGTGAGTATGGTCTAACCATAAGTGTTAATTATCCACATTTATGGTTAGACAATAGAACTTCTCTCAACCAACAGGGATATTTTCTTGGAATGTGGATGTGGGTATAATATAAACAAATTCCTTAAAATTATTTTCAGAATGGAGTGGACATTTTCTTGGAATGTGGATACGAGTATAGTATAAACAAATTCATAATACTATTCAGCGTGGAGTTTGGAGACTCTAATTTTTGGTAAACACTGTTTCATTTCGCTAATAATAATATTCCAGTTACATATATGTATTTTGAATATTCTGACAACTCCTGTAGAACATAAATATGCAGATTTATTCGAGTTGTGTTGACCTAGATGCAAATATCAATGCTGAAAATTGCAGACTCGGATAATGATAGTTGTATAAGAAGATCTTGTATTTAACAAGAACATTTAATTCTAATACTAATATTAACTATTAAGTTACAAGCAGTGATACATTCTTAAATGCCCAAGAAAAGATGAAGTTTGCAACTGTGTTTTTCTTTATAAAAAAAAAAGAAAAAGAAAAAGAAGTTTGCAACTTCCTCTTATTTTTCCCTTGTTTGCTATAAGATTTCATCATGGCTATATTGCATTTTTTTAGATCCTTGTGTAAAGGACTAAATAGTTTGCAATGTTTGAATTGTAAATGTCAAATAAAACATTGCATAGGAGAGTAACTTATAGTTATTTGCATTTGATTAAGTTCCTGGCACCACAAGGTAATGCAGACTAAGTCGTTCGCTTGTTTGAAGTTAAGAAGGTTATTTTTGGTAATCCATTTATGATTGCCAAAGGTTCAGTTGGTTTCTTTTAAGGATTTGTCATCCATAGATTGTATGATGCTTGGAAATTCATTGTTCAGTAGGTGAAGGTGCCCTTTTGGGAACTAATGATGGAGAACCTCTTTTTACGAAATCATGAGCTTCTTCGTTGCTTATTAGAGGTTTGTGCGCCCATAGTTGTCAAAATTCTGCTTGGCATTAATTTGGAATTAACACGCTCATCATTACGGGTCTCACTAAGCTTAATGTTCTCTATGGCAGTCAATTTCAAAGTAGGCAACATGAGTGTCTTAGGCTATGAAATGCCACAAAAGCAATGCTATACCACTCCAAAATAATTGCATAAAATGGTACTCCCAAAATTACGTAGACTGGTACTCCTAAAATTGCAAAGTGTCTAACAGTCCTCACCCCCCTCACCCACCCACCCACCCAAGTTTGTGCATGAATATATTTGTGTTAATGCGTTCATAGGGAACCTGATTAAGAAAAAAAGCCACAGAAAGCAATGCTATGCCAGTCCAAAATATTTGCATAGAATGTTACTCCTAAAATTGCAAAAGTGTAACACTTTACCCGTCAAGTTGGTGCATGAATATCTCTATGTCTATTGCATTGATGGAAAATTTGATTCAGAGAGATATGACAAATGGTTGATTACCATAAAATATGTCCATAAATTAAAAAATGTTCCTTTTTTAAATAACTTTTAGCACTTTAACTATGCTTAGAAAAAGTCAGGTCAATAACCTGATTTCTGGTTCTTAATGAATTATGTAGACCATCCTTAATCCATGTACAATGTTCAAGGCTGAAATCGAAACATAGAAGAGAGAAAGAAGAAAAATTAAAGTGTTCTCTAATTGGTCGACTTTGGAGGACTATAAATATTTATTTGTTAACTGAGGGAAAATTTGGGTATTGACTTCAGTTAGAGGGACATTTTTAAAATCCAGAAGTTAGGTGGGCAGAAATAAGAAATCTGCTTAATCTATGAAGTTACAGATCTGATCTCCCCCAATTTGAAACCTGACAGTTGGATGCAGTTCAACACTAAGAATGCCCTAAAGTTTCATCAAGATCTGACCCTTTGATCATTGAATTGGGCAATATTCATAGATCTGTGAAAAATCAAAGATTCCTAATCTGCTCTCAGACTCAGATCCCACTGTCATATCAGTTTGAAGCTATTTGAAACTAGCAGCCGGTTGAAACTAGCAGTTTATATATTCATAGATCTGTTGAAACTGTGTTTTTATATATGCCTAGCAGCTGGTTGAAACTAGCTGTTTATAGCTATTGGGGGAGCCATGAAATAACTAGTTTTGTGCAGTTTGCCTGTATAAGGGTGTTCTAATCCCTTGGGATAGTATATAACACCCCAAAACGTGATTGGATGATATTAAATAGTGATTAATACCTTTGTGCCTCAAAGTGGTGAACCTTGTAGGGATTAGACCTTAGGCTTCAGTTTGTATATTCTTTGAGACTGGAAACTTGCAGTGAGTGATCTTGTTGTATTTGCAATGTTAGAGGCTTTGTATTTTTTCTTTTTCATTACATTGTATTTGGAAAGTATTTGGAGATGCGGAGCGTATTCCGAGACGCAGAGCCATCTCTGAAGGCGAGTGTTGGGAGACGCAGAGCCATCTTCGTCAGCAAGTGGTGAGGCACGGAGCCACCTCGCTGTAATTGGTTTGATCTCATCGTTAAGAAGATTCAGTTATTGAAGCTACCAAGGTTTTTGGTGGAGTGGATGTAGGTCCGGAGACTTGGACCGAACCATTATAAAAATCTACGTGCACTCTATTCTCTTGCTTCGTACTTTTGCATCTTAATTTTTATCTTCCTTGCATTAGCTGTCAAAATTCTTCTTCGGATACAACTTTCAATTAATCTTCTAAAATTTACAAAACCCAATTCCTCCCCTCCCCCCCCCCCCCCCCCCCCCCCCCCACCTGGGTTGCCGCCTGGGCCTCACAGTATTTTTCAAGTCTTCAGATTAACCAATGCGTTTTAATGCTGGCTTGATGCGCACCACAAATCCTCTCATGAACTTCAGCCATTACCACCATGACTTCCTCTATTCCTAAGAATTTTAGGATTAGATGTGAGTCCAAAAACAAATATTGGATTCAAAGTTACATTTTACTTTTGACACCGATGATCGGTTCGGGACTCACAATAAGACGTTAACAAAATCTAAAACAAACTGGTCCTAAACCATAGGCTATGTTTGGAATGCCAAAATTAGGAATTGTAGTCCACATCCTATTTCAATTCCTATTTTGGTTCTCTATAAACTCAATGTTAAAGAAATTTAAAAAAAAAAAGTAATTCAAAAAAATCTAGTAAAAATTTCATTCTAGAATTAAAATACCACATCTTGGGGTGGGAAACACATCTCCCCTTAATTATATTAAGATGTCATTTCTACCCCTAATTATGTTCATATTTTCAAACTAATTAGGCCATGTTTGGATTGTAGGAATTTTCTGGAAAAGTTAGGAAAGGAAAAATATTCCTAAAATTTCTTACATTTTTATTTATGAAAAATATAACATGAACCAACCCTATTAAATTTTTAATTAAGATGGACCTTCGATTTATGATAATATTTTCTAAATTAACCATAACAATATCATTTCTCTTTAAATCATGGAAAGAAATTTCCCGAAGAAGAAATTTCCCACAGAAATCTTTTTCTTACATTCCAAACAGGGCCTAAAGGTTACCCGAAATTAGAATCAGAATTGGATTCCGATTCTAGTGCCTCATTCTTGCAATGGAATCGCAAGCAAAATATATATCTTGGAGGATACGGGTACGTTAATTCTAACGCCTTTGAAACACACGTGAATCCTTAACATATCTTCGTTGATTCGGGTATGTTGATTCTTGCGATCTAAAAAAATCCTAAAAAAATCTTTGTTAAATCCGCTATTTTTTGTAGCGATGACGCATTATAAATAGCTTCACCATCAAAAGAGAGGAGAAACATAGCACAATGAGTTCTTCTTCCAACATCAACAACCTCTCCTTCGACCCTCCCTATCTCAAAACCAATTCCTTTCCTTCCCTTGCCAGAGCTTGGAAGATTTCCAAAAAAAAAAAAACCAACCTCATTCCTTACATCCCACAATCTTTATACAAATCCTATAATTGGGCAAATTGTGAAAGCATAAGCATGGCTTGGAATCTAACCACTATGCGAATTCCTATCACCGACCAGATCACTTAGCCCCAAACTACTTCCTTTCCTCTGTTTCCGTTTCTCCTTATCATTCTGGTTCTCATCAGTACTGCTCAATTTCAAATCCACATTCTCAAAGTAATTACCGTAAATGTATTCATGCGTATACCCATTTTCTGGTGAAGAATCTGATACCCATTTTCCGGTGAAGAATTCGACCACTGGACGAACTCCCATTGCCGATCAGATCTCCCAGCCCCAAATTCCCGCCTCGTCTCCGTTTCTGTTTCTCCTCCTTTTTGTTCTTATCATCGTCAGAACCGCTAAATTCGAGTTCCACTCTCTCATAGTATTGTCCATAAATATGCTACTACGTATACTCATTTTCTTGATCAAAGAGGATTATGTGGCCATGCCACTGCCACACTCGATAATCTCTTTCTTCATGGAATCCAACGCATATGCGGTGATCTCCAATAGTAACACCCTCCCTAGAATTAGGGTTCAGGGTCTCGATCCTCACGTTATCAATTCTCCGAATAGTCTCCCTCTCTATGTTCGATTCTTCTTTGGCAAGCCATTGAAGGTTGTTACAAGAGGAGTTGTGGAGGCTGTTGTAAGAACTCATGTTTGCTCTGTTATTAATGAACTTGAATGGGAGTGCAGCTTTAGCTAATATTTGGAAGGGCGCCATTTAGTTTGGCGTTCCTAAATATATAATACGCCAAAATATGCACTCACGATCAGCAAAGATTTTACATGTGTCCAGAAAGATACAGGTAAGGCCCTACTAGTTTTGGATTCTGAGCACAGACGGAGCGAATGGGGGGAATTGACCCCCGATAATTTTTTGGAGGAGTTTTACCTACTTACTTAAAATGAATAAATTACCTTTACCCCTCTTTGATTTTAATTTACTGCAAAGAGAGACACAATTCTAATTCATTTCCAAAACCCATTAGCGGAAAATTTTCCTTTTCAAAATGGATCTCCATTCCCATCTCTTTAATTTTCCCTCTCACAAGGCATCTAGTTTCCCCTATCCGACGATGACGGCTAAGCCTTGAGGTATGCTCTCTTCTCTCTCTCTCTCTCTCTCTCTCTCTCTCTCTCTCTCTCTCTCTCTCTCTCTCTCTCTCTCTCTCCACACACACACACACACACACACAAACCCCCTATTGAATATGGCAGTACTTGTATAGCTCATGTGTCAAAAATGATGGTTTCTAGGGGAAAAAGGATTAGCGAAAATTGATCATGGTTTTGGGGCCTAAAAAGATTTCATAATCATGGTTTTCATTTTATTTTTTTGGATCTAGGGTTTCATGATCAATGTTGTGGGTGTTTTTTTTACTGGATTTTACCCATTAAATTGAATAGATTCCTTCGTGCTGCAGGTTTTGAATTTTCTGAATCTCTGCAAATTGTCAAGTGCATTTTTTCAATTTGAATTCCAAAATTTATTGAAAATAAGATTCTTCTAAGTTTTTCTTAGTTCTGACAATATTGAATGTTTCACATTTAGTTACTCTTGATAATTTTGAACTTAGGTGGTTGTGTAATTTTATTTTTCTCAGAGGCTGTCTGTGAGAGATACATCCTGAATTTTCCCTAATCTAGTCATAAATTTCATGAAAATATCTTAGTGAGTTCAAGATCACTTCATTTTCTAAAAGTTTTTTGTTCTTCATTCTTTAATTCTAAGAAAGCTTGTGAAATTATTATTCCCAATGACTATACTTTTAGTTCTTTAATTAATGGATCCGTAACATTTGGGTTTCTATTGTGCTTAGTTTTGAGGATTATTCCTCAATTGCCGAGATTTAATAGATATCTGCATTTTCCTATCTCCGTGTCTCAACAAAATTGAAAACCATTTTTTATCAAGTGTTTAAAAAAGGGAAAATATTGAAAGCTTGTTCTAAATCCAGTAGTTTCAAAAATTCAAAAGAGACTCCTATTCAAATTTCCAATCTAATGTTTTGGGTCTTTTTCTTTTGGCACACTCAAGTTGTTGTGAGCCACCCATTAATTGTGCCTCGGCTCGAATAAAAGAATTTGTTTTAATTTTGTATATAGAACCGGAATATGTGAGGCTCAGCTTAGATTTTTGTGTTTGGGACTAAAATCTAAAAAATAGGTTCACGTTAGTATTAATGAGGATTGTGTCTCAAAAATGGTAATTTATAAGGAAAAATGATTACTTATTTTGGTGGATATTATAATAATTTTCTGATTGTTGTATAAAAATCATTCGATGGAGCAAATTCCTAGCCTAATGTGAGTCCAAAACTAAATTTGGACTCAAATTTACAATTACTTTTGAGTCCAATAATAGGTTTGGGACTTACTATCCATTAACAAAATCTAAAACAAAGGGGGCCTAAAAAAATAAAAAATATAAGAGGGACGCTAGACTGAAGGGAGCCCTTGCGAAAACCATTTACAAGGGTGCCCCCATTGGTCTATCTCAAGAAAGTACATTTATAGTGGCACTGAAAATTAGGGAGCCCTTCCAAAAACCAATTACAAGCACTAATGGGGGCGCCATTGTAACTTTTTTTTTTTTCCGCAAGGGCGCCCTTCAGTCTATCATTCTGATTAAAAATTTCATTCCACAAAATCAGAATACCCCATATTGGGGGCCAGAAACAGATTCCAAAATTTCCCTTCAATGTCATTCCTACCTCTAATTCTGTTCTTTTTTTTTCCCAACCAGTCATGCGGAATTGCAAGGAACGCACGCGAAATCCAAATATATCTTGCTAGATGCGGAATCCCACGCCAAATCCAAATATATCTTGCTAGATACGGAAACCCACGCGAAAATCCTTACATATATCTTCGTGGATACGAGGATGCCTTTTCTTGGCATTTGGACCATTATATATATATTGAGGAATGCCAAACGAAAGGGCACCCTTGCTAAAAGGACACTCCCATTCAAGTACATTAGCAACCGAGCAAACATGAGTTCTCACAACACCCACCACAACCCATTCTCTAACAACCTTCAAAGGCTTGCCAATGAAGAATTGAAGCTGGAGAGGGAGATTATTTGGAGAATAGAAAGCGGGAGGATCGAGACCCTGAACCCTAAGAATGATGAGGAGGAACAGAAACGGAGACGAGGCTGGAATTTGGGCCTGGGATATCTGATCGGCGAGAGTTCACTAGAATCGGAATTTGGGTTCATCGAAATAAGGTATAGGTTTTTCTTTCTGTATTTTTTTTTATAGTGTTGTAATGGGGTTAATATATTTGTCCCCGTATAAAGTTTTTTTTTAATATAAAATAATTGTGGGTTATTTTCAGTTTCTTGGAATTTTGAAGTAATATACATGCTCGTTTGTTTGATATTAAGATTCATAGGCATGTAACAATGAGAAGTGGAATGTGTTTACTGTACAATGGTTGCAATATAGAATTTCTAAACTGGCAGAGGAGTTTCTAGTAATGTGAATGTGAGTATGGTCTAACCATAAGTGTTAATTATCCACATTTAAGGTTAGACAATAGAATGGTACTCCTAAAATTGAAGTGTCTAACACTCCTCACTCCTCCATCCACCCAAGTTGCTGCATGAATTTCTGTGTTTTTTGCGTTCATAGGGAACATGATTCAGAAAAAGGCCACAAAAAGCAATGCTATGCCACTTCAAAATATTTGCATAGACGGTACTCCTAAAATTGCAGATCACTCCCCCCCTCAAGTTGGTGCATGAATATCTCTATGTCTATTGCGTTCATGGGAATATCTCTATGTCACCGAGGTATCCCACGGCATCACACCTTAGGTTGATCGGTTGGAGAATTGCTCATCCAAGGCTTGCACAGAGCAAATGGGCTTATTCATAGCATTCATATCTCCTCTCAAAAATAGGAAGAAGGCCTTACACGTATAGACCCTTAAACTATGACTAATTAGGACTCTAATTTGCTTAAAACTTGGACTCTTCAATTTACTAAAACATTACATGGTCTCTCCCACTTAAAATTTCCGTAATACACTCTTAGACTAAATAAAAGACTTTTAACTCTTGTGATGGGCTCCATCTTCCTAGTTAAGGAGGATATCATTTCCCTTTGTTTGTCTTTTTTTCCCTAAATGTTGTTGCATTTTCATCAACCTTTTGTTTGTCTTTTTCCCATAAAAGTTGCTGCATTCCATCTCCTCTTGTCTGTCATTTCCTGAAAATGAAGCCATTCTCAGGAAAAAGACAACCAAAAGGGAAATGATTGCATGGCTCTCTATATGTATGTGTGTGGTTTTTGACATTTTAGTCTGTGACTAACTTGAATTTTCTCTAATCAGGGAAATAACTTTGATCACCATTGATATCTTGGTGGAGACGTGTGATATTATCGGAAATCCTGAGATTTTTAGGGGACTTCACACAGGCTTCAATGCAAACTCGCCAAAGGATATTGAGCAGTTTGAAGCAGAAAGAGATGAGTTGATTCGGGTGCATGAAAGGAAGAAGACTGAACTGAGGCGCAAGTATTTGGAGGAAGAGGTGGAACTTGAGAAAGAATTCAAGGAAACACTCACTCAACTTATGGAGAGCTTTGTTTCCCCACCTGATCCTCAGCAATTCTACAATCAACAGCCACAGCTGGGAGGGACACTCTTTCATTCCTATGGAAAGAATTCAAGGAAACACTCACTCAACTTATGGAGAGCTTTGTTTCAGGGCTGATCTTGTAGGTTAGTCTCATAATTGGACACTTATGTGTAATCAGTACAATTGATGTTGTAGGCCTAGCTGAACATCCGATGCCAATAGACAATTTTTTAAGAAATAACAAATTTGAAATAGATGGGGCTATTAGGCTCCTTCCTAACACACACTCTATAGATCAAGGGTTAGGATCATCCTATGGAAATTTTTTTTCAGGAATTTTAAATTCCCCAGTTTGGTTTCACCCCTTACGAAACCCATAAATTCCAATGACACTTTCTACCTCTTGCCTCAAATCCAGCTGAAGCTGCTTCTCTTGTTAATTTTGGACTTGAAAATAAAGAGCTATTGTGTTGATTTTGGCCAACATAAATTCAGAAGAACCACGTATGGAAAAATCACTCTTATTGGCAAAGTTGTTGATTATAGAACATATCCCTTGTAATTTAGAAAGGACGAGAAACGAATGAGGGGAACGGGTGCAACTCGGGTCGGGTTGAGGCCAACACGAACCTGACCCGAGCAACCATTTGGTCAACCCGAACCCGACCCGATCCGAGGAACCCTTTTTGCCAACCCCAACCCGAGATTTTTACCTAAAAAAATTATTAAAAAAGTCGGTTCACTTGGGTCGAGTTGCCCAAGCCCTCAACCTGAACTCAACCCGGGTTGAGAAAACCCAACCCGACCCGACCCGAACTGAACTCAACCCAACCCGACTTTTTCCTGGGTTGAACCCGTCGGGTTCCGGTTGAGCCCGCCCAAGTTGCACCCCTATTGAAGGGTGTCAATTATGAAAATAAATTTCATATTTTCAGCCCCTGCCAAATACAATTAGGCATGATTTTAAGGCACGGTGTGCTCTGTATAGTTTTTCAGTCTATGATCAACCACAAAAAATACACATTACTAGAAATGATTGGTGTGATTTTGGGGCAAAAATCAAGAAAGGACATGTAGTTACTGTGAAATGAACGTTTTGGGCTCGAAAATTAGGAAGGGCTTCTTCAGACCCTCATTCACAGGAGCCTATGAGGGTTCCGTGACAGGAGAAACACGTGATTTTCCGACCTGTAGGTCCACTAACGTAAAGCGAGGAGTTGAGCCTGAACCGAAGTAACTTTCGGAAACATTTACTAGTATTCTAGGCCCATGCTATGCATTGATGTAAAATGATGGGCCTCACACCATCAAAACATGAGGGATAAAGTGGTGGGGTCCACCATGATGCATAGGTTTGGATAGAGATGGACCCTACATCATCAATAATATTAGGAGTAAATAGTAGGCTCCACCCTATGCATTGGTTCAGGTAGAGATGGTGGGTCCTACCCACCAAAACCTGAGATGTTAAATGGCAGGCCCCATCCCATAAAAAATACGAGGTGCAAAATGTTGGCCCCGTCCCATCAATAACATGAGATGTAAAATGGTGGGTCACACCCTATGTATGGGTTTGAGTGGAGATGGTGGCCCTACCACATGAAAACATGAGGTTTAGAATGGCGCGCCTCACCCATGCCAGGCATGATTATAAATTGTTGGCGCCAACCCCATCATAGCATGAAGTTCCGACCGTAAGTTCTATAGGAAGAACTCTAGTTGGCTTCTTGCCACCTCCCATGAATTGATGACCATGACTTTGGCCGGGATTAAATTTCTTTGTTCTTTTCCTAGTTTCCTCATCATAATGGACGGAATGATTTTGACCATTGCACCGTTGTCAACCAAGACCCTAGTTATAGGCCGACCGTTCACGTGGGCTTTAACATAGAGTGACTTAAGGTGGTTTTCCATCTCATCAGTCACTCGTTCAAACACAATCTTTGGTGCTTCACTATCATTATTCATCATAAATTTTGCTGTTTTCTCTATCTTTTCAATTGGCTCGTGGATGATTTCCAAATCCAAGATCTCAGAGATCTCTTCTCTTGGTATCTCAACATCATCTTCTACGTACGAAGGTTTCTCGGGTTGGTCCGGGTACAGTTTGGGCAGGATGCATACCACATTGACCACCACCTTGTCAGGCAGAGCTCTCAAGGTTCGGACTTGCCGCTCGAAGTCCCCATCCTTTGAATTGTACATTTTCACCCTCAACCCATTTGTACTCAGATTACCCAAGGTTCCTTCATTGGCAGTGATTCCTTCAGAGATCCCATTCTGGGGGCGCTATACCTTCCTTTGTCAGTCTTTCTAACCCATTGGAGCGGTCGAACCTTCATCGTTTGATCCTGACCAAACTCAATTTATAGTCTTCTGAAGAGTGCATGCTGCTGTTGCAACCTCCTTTTCTGAGTCTTGGTCAATGGCATAAGATCATGTGGGTACTGATAGAGACTGACTCGGGTTCATTATATCTAACTCTGAAAAGTTTGGAAGTTCCATATCCATAGGGATCTAGAAATTGATCACTCTGATCGTCATCCGAGTCCGGTATGCATTTGAACTTTGCTTTTCTAACCTTGTGTTTGCACCAATGACAAAGGGTCTTAAAACAATCCGTTTTAAACTTGCACATCCGTTTGGAGAGTTTCCTGGCATTATCAGGGGCTTCGTCAATTTCATTTTGAGTTAAACTGAAGAAAGTAAGGCTAACATTCCGGTCAAAAAAACACTATGTGACCGAAAGTTGTCCTTCGGTGGTGTCTCGGCCTTGCCCTCAGTCTCATTCCGATCCGGCACTTTGGTTGTTTTAACAATTGGGTTTTTCTTGGATTTCCCATATCTATTTTAGTGAGTTCAAGATCACTTCAATTTATAAAGTTTTTTATTGTACGTTCTTCATTTTATGAAAGCCTGTGAAATTATTATTCCCCACGACTATACTTTTTAGTCTTTAATTAACGGATTCTTAATTTTTGGGTTTCTAATGTGCATAGTTTTAAGGATTAATCTTCAGTAATTGCTGAGTTCTATCCAATAGATATCTTCATTTTCCTATCTCCGTGTCTCAACAAAATTGAAAACTTATTCTAAATAATGTTTTGCCATGTGTTATTATCATTTCCTCCTCTGGCAATTTCAAAAATTCAAAATAACCTCCTATTCAAGTTTTCAATCTAATGTATTGGGTATTTCTATTTTGGCACACTCATGTTGTTGTTAGCCGCACATTAATTGTGCCTTTGCGTGAATACAAGGATTTTGTTTGATTTTAGATGTAGAAACGGAATGTACATGGCTTAGGTGAAATTTTTGTGTTTGGTACTAAAATCTAAGAATTAGGTTTTGGGCAGGACAATATTACTATGGATTGTATGTTGAAAATGGCTGTTTATAGGGAAAAATATTAGCTATTTTGATAGATATTATAGTAATTTATTGATTATTGAATAAAAACCACCGTTTGCCCCTCGTGGAGCAAACTCCTAGCTCTGTCCTTGATGTGAGTCCAAAGCTGAATATTGGACTCAAATTTACATTTTACTTTTGAGACAAATAATCGGTTTGAGACTCACAATCAGTTATCACATTATAAAACAAGCTTGTCCTAAACCTTAGGCTGTGTTTCAATACCGAAATCTGGAATTGGAGGCCATGTCCTATTTCAATTCCTATGCTGGTTCCCTATAAACTGAATGTAAAAAATTAATTGAAAAAATCTAATAAAAATTTTACTCCGGAATCAGAATACCACATCTTGGGGGCGGTAAACACATTTCCCCTTTAATTTTGCTCCGATGTCATTTCCACCCCTAATTATGTTCATTTTTCGAACTTATTAGAGTTACCTAGAATTAGAATTGGATCCCGATTCTAGTGCCTCATTCTTGTAATGGAATCGCAAGTGAAGTATATATGTTGGAGTATACGAGTATGTTAATCCAATGCCTTTGAAACACACATGAAATCCTTAACGTATCTTTGTCGATTCGAGTATGCTGATTCTTGCAATCTAAAAAAACCCTAAAAAATATTTGTTAAATTTGCCATTTTTGCAGGGATGGCACATTATAAATAGCTTCACCATCAAAAGTGAGGAGAAATAGAGCACAATGAGTTCTTCTTCTTCCAACAACAACCTCTCCTTCAACCCTCCCTATCTCAAAACCATGTCCTTTCCTTCCCCTGTCAGAGCCTGGAAGATTTAACCATCCTCATTCCTTACATCCCCCAATCTTTATACAAACCCTATAATTGGGCAAATTGTGAAGGCATAAGAATGGCCATGGAATCTGGCCACCAAGCGAATTCCAATCACCGATTAGACTCCCAGCCCCAAATTCATGGAAACCCCAACAAGGGTGTTTTGAACCCCCATCACAAACAAAATACAATCTCAAACCACCCCCTCCAGTAAATAAAAAAATACAAGAAAATACAGAAAGAAAAACCCTATACCTTATTTCGATGATGAACCCACATTCCGATTCTGGTGAAGAATTCGACCACTGAACGAACTCGCATCGCCAATCAGATAGCCCAATGTGGACCCCGATCCGAGGATGGCGAGGGAACGGGTCCCTAACACCATCTAGGATCATCCACGTGAATGGAGAGCTCTACCAAGGAACTCTCGAAACGGTTGCCACCCTCATAGCATAGCACGAGTGGCGATGTAAAAAGAAAGAGATATGTCTTGATCAGGAGCCAAGGCTCGAAACCGAGACATACCTAAAATAAACTCAGAGTCGTCATCCATGGATATGCCATAGAACCCTAAAATCAAATCCTCTGTGCAATGGATAACCAGAAATATATATATATATGGGTTCATGCCGGGTTACGAATGGAGAAGGTCTGAGAGCACCCCCAATTCATCCGAGTGCAAGCACTTGGTCTCTTATGCCATTTTCATTAACTCCAAAGAAGTTTGGGTAAAAATCATGTGAAATGGAAACAATCATCAGGAATCGTCTACCTAAGCATGCATTTCTTGAGGATAAAGATAATAAACACACATAAAATAAAATGAAAGATGTGTCACCTAAGCATAGCTAGGTTATGAGTGACAAGCTTAATGGGTGTCTAAGTTCTGATGTGCAAACACATGCAAGCTATAGCTAAAAGGTATAGGATCAGTACGAGAAAGTAAGAAAACACATCAAAACATATAATAACAACACAATAAATCCTAAGACTCTAAATGATTAGCCCGAGTCCTCGGATGGTCTGGTATTCATTCAAAGAAGCCTACGTATTCCCGCCTCCACGAGAATCAAGGCAACGTAGTTCTTCGCACCTATTCTAAGCTAGGATGCCTAAGACACCTAGACCTCTATCCTAGACTTGATCTAAAAGACCGGACCAGTTCTTAAAGTTTCTTGCACGATTATTTAAATTCCAGTGAATTGTGGATTTTATGACACCCTATATGCCCTAACTAAATGCAGATTAGCCTTAAGCTAATGTAAGTGGCTCCTACAACCTATGTGTAACTAGGCTGTGTTTTCTGAGGAAAACAAATGGTGGGCTAACGTATCCTACTCTAGTCATCACTCGGCGATGTGGATCGCCGACTGACCGGACGAAGGCGATCCTATAACTCTAGGACAGACCCCTAACTCTAAAACAAGCACACAACAAACAAACAAACAAACAACCTATCAAAAGAAACTCCTAACTCTGAAACTCTCTATTTAGGAGAAACTCCTAACTCTAGAGGAAGATCTTTTGAAAACAAGGTTTTAAAGGTTGCTTATTCAAAAGATTTAAAAAAATGCTATTTACAAAAGTTTGGCTGGACTTGGGATATAAATCCCAAGCTGCATTACGTACCTCGGAAGAGGATCAAGCCAACGTAGTTCGAAACAAACTCTCCTAATTACTACTTTTAAAACACTCAACACTTTAGGCTTTTTTTAAGGTTTTTCAAATATTTTTTATGTTTTAAATTTCTAATGTTTTTGAGTTTTAAACGTATTCAATGTTTTTGGTTTTAAAGCTTTTATATGTTTTTTGGATTTCGAATTTCTGATGTTTTTTAAATTTTTAATTTCTGATTTCACCCTTTTGGTCAAAGACCTAAGGGAAAATGCAAAGCAACACCCTAGGGTCAAACCCTAGGGCTAACAGGGGAAACCCCTAAACTGAATAAGCTAGCTATCAAAAGTAATGAGATGATCTAAGATCACAACTAAATAAAGCTTTAATAAGACTGTGCTAGTCTCTAAAGAAGAGAAAAGACACCAAAACTAAAGACAAACTCTCTCTAAAAATAATACCAAAAGCGAAGGTAAATGAGTTAAAGACTCTCGAATAACGCTCCTAAAAGGACAGATGAATCAAGGACTCTCTAATAACACTCTCTAAAGGACGAGCGAGTCAAAGACTCTCTAATAAAAAACACTAACGAAGATAAATGAGCCAAAGGCTCTCTAATACTACAACTTAAAGGAGGAATGAGTCAAAGACTCTCTAAAAGGAGCTGCTCTAATATAAGGCTGGGTAAGCCTTCTAAAAATGAAAACCCTCTAAATGAGACAAGGCTTGTCTCCAAATAGGGGCTCTATAAATGAGGCAAGGCATGCCTCCTATGGGTATACTCCCTATCAAACTAAAGGCAACCTCCCTGAGGGTAGGCTCTAAATGAGGCTTGTCTCCAAAGGAGCATGACCTAATGAGACATAGCATGTCTCCTAGTGATGACTCTATGAAGAACCCTAAAATGGAAGTAATCCCTTAACCTGCGAAAGTTCTAGGCAGGAAGGGAAGGGGTTGGGTCAAGAAACATTCCGTCATAGCCCTTCCCACAAAGACAGATTCCCAAGTGAAGAGAATCACTTCCCTTAGAAAAAGCCACTCCTAACAACTAGAAATGACTTCTAATTAAACAGGTTGCAGGAGACAGTCATATCATTTAAAACAAGTTTGGGGGAAACCACGAGAGGCGATATTCTGATGAAAATCCCTAATCATTGATAACAATGGTATTGATGTCAAGCTTTTATGAGAGTACTGAAGCAAAATATTCCATTATAATCTGAGCACAGGAAAACCAAACTACACTATTCAAATAATCGTGCTAGGATGTACTGTCACTTTCAAGGTCATACTTTGTTACTTTGTGCACTAGTATCCCATTACTATTGTCAGGTTGCTTGATTAACTGCTGAACCTCTATGAAGGAAAATGGCATCACAAAGTCTTAAACTTCAAAAATGAATGCCATTAAACATATGTTCAATGTCACCTCCAGGCTATCGTTAGAATATCACCTCCCATGGATTCTCTGAGCAACAACAAAATTGGTATACCATCTCAAAGTGAGGACAAGAATATTTTTGGGGAAATAGAACGCCAAGAAACATAAAGGCCCGACTCTTAGCAAATAAGATGAATCTCTAAAAGCACAAGTTTTAAACCTTTTGAGGAGAATTCAAGATTCAATATTGTGAAACTGGGCATGACAAACTATGCAATTCACATACACATGAGTACATGAGGTGTATGAAGATAATAGCAACCAACCCTCTATTCTATTACATTGATCTTCAACAGATTGGACAACGACAATTAATAACACAAGTTGGGAATTTAATTGACAACCAAGATAACCTGTTTTAGCAATAGCAATCATTCAAATTTATAATCATTTAGAATACTCTTGAAAAATATATAGTTTAAATCAAAGCAGAATGCAAGATCCATGAGTCCTCATGTAGAGGTGCAAAAATCACTTCAAGAATTACAAACACACAAATCACAAGGAAAGTCACAGACCGAATGACAGACCCATGACCATGCTCTAATGATATGGGGGGTCAAGTATCAGCCTTCCAATGTGATTAATCTCAATGAAGGCCAATCAACATGTAACTTGAAATAATACCATGTTCATGGTCTTCCCTGTTGTAAGGTGCTTATTAAAAACATGTGAAATTTGAACAAGTCCATGATCCAGCAACAATATTACCCAATCCAAACCAAACCACTAGCTTCAATTAAAACAAGAGTATCACTAAACTTTATCAGTTTATCCAGATTTCGAGAATCAAAAACACAGAATTAAAACAAGCTAAATAACAAACATATTTAGAAGCTCGATTATCTCGACACAAGCGCCAAAATCATAAGAATTCAGGGTAAATTCAAAGCAAAAGCTGTATTGAAGATGAACAGAGAAGATACCTGATTTTTTTTTTGTTGAATTATGCTTCTTACCTTCGCTCTTTCTTTTCTTAAGCTCACCTCATCAAGCAAACAGAGCTAATCCCCTTGATTTCTGCCAGAGCTCCGGCGGACTCACTAAAGAAGGAGAACACATATTCCTTCTCTGCCAAACCCCAATTGAAGAAGGGAAATCTCCGGATCTACTTGGGATAAGTAAAGGATGGTCGGAATCCGGAGGACTTGCCGAAGAAAATGACCAATTCTCTTCTCTCCTATTCTCTACTCTCTCTGCTATTCTCTTTCTTTCTTAATTTCTCAGATCTGTAAAAAAGAACAATAGAGAAACCTCCGAATATAGGGTCTCATTGAAAGCTTTTAAGTAGAATTTGAAGGTGGGAGAGATAGATCGGATCTGGGGTAGATGGATTTTGGAGAGGGTTATGTAGTGGATGGAATGGCTCAGCCAAATAGAGGTACGGGGTAGGGCGGATTTAATGGAGGAGGTAACGAAAGAAATGGAGGTGATGGTGTGGTGGTTGATTTGGGTAGGGAGGTAGGATTCTGGCAAGCTTGCCGGAATCGATGGAGATGGCGATGGTGCTGGCTGACGAAGATGGAGGAGAAATGGAGGAGGGTTTAATGGGGTTGTGAAGATGGAGGTGCGACCGGAGTTGGGGTCGATCGGAGAAAATGGGTATTGACCAGAGATGGGTGGAGGTAATGGTGGCTGAAATCAAAGGAAATGGTGAAATGGGTTTGGGGTAATAGGTTTTGAAATGGATTTGGCTTGGGATTATAAAGGTGGATGGGATGAGGGATTTGAGGAATCCGGTGGGTAGTGGCCGGAGAAGACGACGAATCGTCTGGGTTCGCAGAGAAGAGGTGAAGGTTTTGATGGCGTGGGAAGATGGCCGGAGGTTTGGGGTTGATGAGGCCGAAGAATGGCCGGAATCAATGGCCACCTTCTTCTCCTTCGATCTTCTTCTCTCTCTCTCTCTCTCTCTCTCTCTCTCTCTCTCTCTCTCTCTCTCTCTCTCGGCTCTCTCTTTTTTTCAGAAAATCCTATCCCTCTCTGTTCGACAACGAAAAATCATCTCCCCTCTTTTTCTTTTCGAAAAAACAAGAAAAACCCTAGATAATTTCTGAAAATCTCAGATCCAGATCTGAGATTTTCTCTCAAAATCTCAGATCCAGATCTGAGATTTTTTATTTTTATTTTTTTCAAAATCTCCTCCTTCTCTCCTCTCTGCTCGAAAACGAAAATGATCTCTCCTTTTTTACAAAAAAATGATATATTTGCCCCCCTTTTCCGTGGACAACCCCCGACTTAACTAATACATCCCCCTTCCGGATTCGCATCACGCTTATTGTTTCGGTTTGCTGGCTAAGTGAATGAGCTCGGATCTTGACGAAATTTTGCAGGGACCATGGTGGGACCCTAACCTATCCTAGGATGAAGATTGGGACCCTAATGAACTGATTTGGCAAGCTTTCGATCAAACAAATTTAATAAGGGAGCGGTCAAAATGGGGTGTCTACACCCAGCCCCAAATTCATGGCTTAGCTTCATTTTTTTTATTCTCATCATCGTCATTCTCATTTTTTGTCATTCCTGCCGAATTCGAAATCCAATCTCTCATAATAATGTCCATAAATGTATTCCTGCCTATACCTGTTTTGCTCATCAGAGAGGATTATGTGGTCATGCCACTGCCACACCCGATTGTTTGAATCCCTATCAACATGGAATGCAATGGATATATGGTGATCACCAATTGTAACGCCTTGAGGAGAATTAGGATTTAGGGTCTCGGTCTTCCCACTGTCGATTATTCAAATAATCTTCCTCTCCAACCTCCATTCTTCGTTGGCAAGAGGCTCGAGGTAGTCACAGGAGTTGTTGCTGTTGTTGTTGTTGTAAGAACTCATGTTTGGAGGAGTCTTACCTACCCACTTAAAATTTTTGGAGTCTTCTTACCTACTTACTTAAAATGTCAAAATTACATTTATCCCTCTTTGAGTTTTAATTTATTGCAAAGAGAGACAATTCTAACTCATTTCCTAAAACCCATTAGCGGAAAATTTTCCTTTTCAAAAACATTTATCCCTCTTTGAGTTTTAATTTATTGCAAAGAGAGACAATTCTAACTCATTTCCTAAAACCCATTAGCGGAAAATTTTCCTTTTCAAAATTGATCTCCACTCCCATCTCTTCGATTTCCCCTCTCTCAAGGCATCAAGTTTTCCCTATCCGACGGTGACGGCTAAGGCCTAAGGTATGCTCTCTCTCTCTCTCTCTCTCTCTCTCTCTCTCTCTCTCTCTCTCTCTCTCTCTCTCTCTCTCTCTCTCTCTCTCTCTCTCTCTCTCTCTCTCTCTCTCTCTCAAACCCCCTATTGAATATGGCAGTACTTGTATGGCTCGTGTGCTGAAAATGGTAGCAAAAAATGACATGGTTTTGGGGCCTAAAAAGATTTCATGATCATGATTTTATTTTATTTTTTGGATCTAGGGTTTCATGATCAAGGTTGTGGGTTATTTTTGACTGGATTATACCTATTGAATCGAATGGATTCCTTCTTGCTAAGGTTTTGAATTTTCTGGATCTCTGCATATTTCAAGTGCATTTTTTCAATTTGAGTTCCAAAATTTCTTCAAAATAGGATAATTCTGAGTGTTTTTAGTTCTGATAATGTTGAATGTTTCACATTCAATTGCTCATGATTTTGAACTTCAGTAATTGTGTAATTTTTTTTTCTCCAAGGCTGTCTCTGAGAGATACATCCTTGAATTTTTCCTAATGTAATTATAAATTTCATGAAAGTATCTTAGTGAGTTCAAGATCACTTCATTTTCTAAAATCTATTTGTTGTGCATTCTTTAATTTTAAGAAGCTTATGGAATTATTATTTCCCATGATTATATTTTTGGCCTTTAATTAACGGATCCGTAACATTTGTGTTTCTTTTGTGCTTAGTTTTGAGGATTATTTCTCAATTGTTGAGATCTAATAGATATCCACATTTTCCTATCTCCGTGTGTCAACAAAATTGAAAACCTGTTTATCAAGTGTTCAAAAAAAAAAAGGAAGAAAAATATTGAAAGCTTGTTCTAAATATCATTTTACTACGTGTTATTATCATTTTCTATTTTGTCTCAAAAATTCAAAAGAGACTAGCTACTATTCAAATTTCCAATCTAATGTTTTATATCTATCTCTTTTGGCACAGTTAAAGTTGTTGTGAGTCACCCACTGAGGCCCTGTTCGTTTAAGATTATTACAACCAATTGCGACTGCGAAACTGATTGTTGGACTCAAATTTAAACATAATTTTAATTCCAATAATCGGCTGGGCACTCATAATTGGGTGTCATATTCTTTAAACGAACAGGGCCTAATTGTGCCTTCGTGTGAATATATGAATTTGTTTTGATTTTGCATATAAAATCGAAAATGTAGGAGACTTAGGTTATATTTTTGTGTTTGGGACTTAAATCTAAGAATTAGGTTTCGGATAGTATTAATGTGGATTGTCTGTTGAAAATGAGTTTATTAGGACAAATGATTAACTATTTTGGTGGATATTATAATAATAATTTATTGGACTCAGATTTACATTTACTTTTGCGTCCAATACTTGGCTTGGGACTCACAATCCGTTCTCAAAATCTAAAACAAACGCCCCTTAAACCTTAAGGTTGTGTTGGATGATTGAAATCAGGAAAGAGAGTCGATGAGGAAAAAGTAAAATAAGAAAGATGATTCCTAGACTCAAGGGCGCCCTTGCAAAATAGAGAGGAAAGGGCACTCCATTGGTCCATGTCATTTTTACTCAACCGGGATTTTTTCCCTTTTAGCACATATATTATGATGTGGACCAATTGGAGCACCCTTTCGGCTTTATTCTGTAACGGCACCCTTAAGTCTAGCGTTCCACAATAAAAAAAGAATTAAAAAAAGAATTAAAAAAAAAAGAGAGAGAGAGAGAGGAAAGATAGACTGAAGGGCGCCTTGGCAAAAAACCAGTTACATGGACACTCCTATTGCTCCTTATAAGCAAAGTGCATTGATGATTACAGTTGTCAACGTTATTTTCATATTTCTTTTGTGTAACTTTCTTGCTGGGGACCAATGAGAGTTATGTTTTTGGAAGGGTGCCCTTCAGTCTATCATTCCTCTAAAAAAAATCTAATAAAAATTTCATTCCGAAATAACATCTTGCTTTGTACCTCTAATTCTCTTCTGTTGTTTTTTCCAACCAGTCATGCGGAATTGCAACGGGAACGCACGCGAAATCCAAATATATCTTGATGGGTAGGGGTACGCCTATTGTTGGGTTCATAAAATCTTTGCCGATAGTGAGAGCATACTTTGGAGCATTATAAATAGAGGAATGCCAAACTAAAGGGCGTTCTTGCAGATATCAGCTAAAAGAGCTCCCCCATCCAAGAACATTAATACCAAGAGCAAAAATGGCTTCTTCCAATAGCAACAACAACTCCTCATCTAAGCATCTTACCAACGAAGAATTGAAGCTAGAGAGGGAGATTATTAGGATAATCGATAATGGGAATACCGAGTACTTTATTTTTTACGGTGACGCAATTTTTTAAGGAAAACTCTTGTTTGGCAAGGCAACTCAACTCATAGAAGTAGAAAAACTCAAGCATGGCAAACTCTAGTTGGAAAATGATTATATAATTACTAGTCCAAAGAGAATAAATTGATGCATTACCATTTGAAAATGATTATACTCATATGAGATAAACAACAAACTATTTAGTGCATTAACTATTTAGTTGAAACTTGAAACCATAGAGCTAAAGGGGGGAAACGAACAAAAGATGGAAATAGTCCCTGTGATTGCGTGCGTTCGTGAGTTTTACTTTTAAGTTTTCACTTTTAAAGTAACAAAGTTTTAGAGAAAAAAAAAATACACATTATAACTTAAGTAACTCGGGTCGGGTCGGGTCGGGCCCCTTCAAACCCGGCTCGAACCGAGATTCATGCGGGCTTTTGGATCGTAGACCCGGCTCGACCCGAAACCCGAGAAACATGAACCCAACCCAAGCTATTTTCGGGTTGGGTCGATGCGGGTCTTGTAAAACCCGACCCAAGTTGCAGCCCTAGGTGTGGCAGTGGTACGACCACATTATCCTCTCCGATGAGGAAAATGGGTATAGGCGGGAACACATTTATGGACATTATTATGAGAGATTGGATTCCGAATTCGGTATGAATGACGGAAACGAGAATTACGATGAGGAGAATCAGAAATGAAGCCGAGCCATGAATTTGGGGCTGGGCTATCTAATTGGCGATGCGAGTTCGTTCAATGGTAGGATTCTTGACCGGAATCGGAATGCGGGTTCGTCATCGAAATAAAGTATAGGGTTTTTTTTCTGTTTTTTTTTTGTATTTTTTTATTTACCGGAGGGGCTGGTTTGCGGTTGTATTTTGTTTGTGATGGGGGGTTAAAAATACCCTTGTTGGGGTTTCCTTAATTTTACAGTTTTCCCTTAAATGGGATTAATATATTTGCCCCCATATAAAGGTTTTTTTATATGAATTAATTTTGGTTTTTTTCAGTTTCTGGGAATTTTGTAGTAATATGATATTAACATTCATAGGCATGTAAAGATGAGAAGTGGAAGAACTTTCCTGGAATGTGAATGTGAGCATGGTCTAACCATATGTGTTAATTATCAACATTTATGGTTAGATAATAGAACATATTTTGACTGGCAGGAACATTTTCTTGAAATGTTGATGTGGGTATTGTATAAACAAATTCGTTAAAATTATATTCAGCGTGGAGTTTGAAGATTCTAATTTTAGGTAAACACTTGTGATTCCAGTTCACTAGAACTAGTATTCTAGTTTTTTGGGGCACAACCTATTTAGGCTCTGGCCCATCTAATGGACGGTTTGGATCATCCTATGGTGCGGGCCATACCACACCATAAGCTTATACTTTAACAATAGGGAAACCGATTCAGAAAGTATGTGATAGCTCGTTGATTACCATAAATTATGTCCATAAATGTTAAAGTAACGCCATCTCCAACAGCATAAGCTTATGGAGTAACTGGTAGTTTCATATGGTATCAGAGCAAAGGTCCTTAGTTCAAACCTCCCAGATAACAAAAATACACATGCAATGGCCAAACCCAAAAGAGGGACACATGTGCCACGTGTAAGCCAACCCTAGAAAGAGGGGCCACACGTGACGGGGAGTGTTAAAGTAATGCCATCTCCAACAACTTAAGTAACTGGTAGTTTCAAAATAAATTAATGAATCTTCCCTTTTTAATAATTTTTAGTGTATTACATATCATATAGGCTTAGATATAGTCAAGTCAAAAACTTGTTTTCTGTTTCTTAATGAATCATGTAGAACATCTTTAATCCATGTACAAAGTCCAACACTCAAAAGGGAAAATGAGAGGGAAGAGAGAAAGAAGAAAATTAAAGAGATCTCTAATTGATCGACTTTGGAGGACTGAAAATGTTTTATTTTATTTGTTGATTGAGGGAATATTAGGGTATTTAATTCAGTTTAAGGAACTTTTTTAAAATCCAGAAATTAGAAACAAGAAATCTGAAATTTAAAATATGATCTCCCCAATTTCAAATAGGACCGTTGTATCAATCTGAAATTTAGACCGATGCGGTTCAACACTAAGAAAATCAACCACGTCCTATTTCAATTCATATTTTGGTTCCCTATCAACTCAATGTAAAAAATTAAAATAAAAAATTGATTTAAAAAAATCTAATAAAATTTTCATTCTGGAATCAAAATACCACATATGGGGCAGGAAACACATGTCCCCTTTAATTCTGCTCTGAAGTCATTTCTAACCCTAATTTTGTTCATTTTTCGAACTAATTAGAGTTATCTAGAATCAGAATCAGAATTGGACCCCGATTCCAGTGCCTCATTCTTGCAATGGAATCGCAAGCGATTTATATATCTTGGAGGATTCGAGTATGTTAATTCCATTGCCTTCGAAACACACCCGAAATCCTTAACATATCTTTGTTGATTCAAGTATGATATTCGTGCAATCTACAAAAATCCTAAAAAATATTTCTTCAATTTGCCATTTTTTGCAGGGATGGCGCATTATAAATAGCTTCACCATCAAAAGTGAGAAGAAACAAAGCACAATGAGTTCTTCTTCCGACACCAACAACCTCTCCTTCGACCCTCCCTTTCTCAAAACCAATTCCTTTCCTTCCCCTGTCAGAGTGGAAGATTTCCGGCAAGAAACCATCATCATTCCTTACATTCCCCAATCTTTATACAAACCCTATAATTGAGCAAATTATGACGGCATAAGAATGGCCATGGAATCTGACCACTAAGCGAATTCCTATCGCCGGTCAGATTGCCCAGCCCCAAATTCATGGCTGGGCTCTGTTTTTTATTCTCCTCCTCATCATTCTCGTTTTTGTCATTACCGCCGAATTTGAAATCCACTCTCTCATCATAATGTCCGTAGATATACTCACGCATATACCCATTTTGGTCATCGAAGAGGATTATGTGGCCGTGCCACTGCCACACCTAATGGTCTAAATCCCACTCAGCACAGAATGCAATGTATATGGTGATCTCTGATTGTAAAGCCCAGAGGAGAATTAGGGTTTAGAGTCTCGGTCTTCCCACTGTCGATTATCCTAATATTCTCCTTCTCTAGCTTCCATTCTTCGTTGGCAAGACGCTGGAGGTAGTCACAGGAGGAGTTGTTGTCGCTGTTGTAAGAACCCATATTTGCTATGTTATTAATGCACTTGAATGGGAGTGCCCTTGTAGCTAATATTTGCAAGGGCGCCTTTAAAGTGACATTCCTCAATATATAATGCCCCAAAATATGCTCTCGCTATCGGTAAAGATTTTACCCCTATCCACGAAGATACGGGTAAGGCCCTGCTTGTTTTGGATTCTTAGCAATAAGGGAGTGAGTGGGGGCAATTGGACCCCTGGAAATTTTTGGATGAGTCATACCTACTTACTTAAAATGTCAAAATTACCTTTACCCCTCTTCGATTTTTAATTTACTACAAAGAGAGACACGATTCTAATTCATTTCCAAAACCCATTAGCGGAAATTTTTCCTTTGCAAAATTGATCTCCACTCCCATCTCTTCGATTTCCCCTCTCTCAAGGCGTCTAGTTTTCCCTATCGACGATGACAGCTAAGCCCTAAGGTATGCTCTCTCTCTCTCTCTCTCTCTCTCTCTCTCTCTCTCTCTCTCTCTCTCTCTCTCTCTCTCTCAAACCCCCTATCGAATATGGTAGTTCTTATATGGCTTGTGTGTTGAAAATGGTAGCAAAAAATGACATGGTTTTGGGGCTTAAAAAGATTTCATGATCATGGTTTTCCTTTTTCTGGATCTAGGGTTTCATGATCAAGGTTATGGTTTATTGATTTTACCTATTAAATCGAATGGATTCCTTCTTGATGAAGGTTTTGAATTTTCTGGATCTCTACATATTTCAAGTGCATTTTCTCAATTTGAGTTCCAAAATTTCTTTAAAATAGGATTCTTCTGAGTTTTTCTTATTTCCGATAATGTTGAATGTTTCAGTTTCAATTACTCTTCATGATTTGAACTTTAGTGATTGTGTACTTTTATTTTTCTCTAGGCTTTCTCTGAGAGATACATCTCTGAATTTTTCCTAATCTAATCATAAGTTTCATGAAAGTATCTTAGTGAGTTCAAAATCACTCCATTTTCTAAAAGCTTTTTGTTGTGCATTCTTTAATTCTATGAAAGCTTATGAAATTATTATTTCCCATGACTATGCTTATTGGTCTTTAATTAACAGATCCGTAACATTTGGGTTTCTTTTGTGCTTAGTTTTGAGGATTATTTCTCAATTGCTGAGATGTAATAGATATCCACATTTTCCTATCTTTGTGTCTCAACAAAATTGAAAACCGGTTTATCAATTGTTAAAAAAGAGAAAAAGAAAAATATTGAAAGCTTGTTCTAAATATTATTTTGCTACGTGTTATTCTTATTTTCTCCTTTGTTTCAAAAATTCAAAAGAGACTCCTATTCAAATTTCCAATCTAATGTTTTGTGTCTTTCTCTTTTGGCACACTCAAGTTTTTGTGAGGCACCCACTAATTGTGCCTTTGCGTGAATACGAGAATTTGTTTTGATTTTGTATATAAAATCGGAAATGTACAAGGCTTAGGTTAGGTTTTTGTGTATGGGACTTAAATCTAAGAATTAGGTTTCTGATAGTATTAATGTGGATTGTCAGTTAAAAATGACAGTTTTGTAGGAAAAATTATTAGCTATTTTGGTAGATATTATAATAATTTATTGATTATTAGCTATTTTGCTCGAGCAAATTCCTAGCCTGGCGTGTGTCCAAAACTGATTACTAGACTCAAATTTACATTTACTTTTGAGTCCAATAATAGGTTTGGGACTCACAATCTGTTATCAAAATCAAACGGGGCCCAAACCTTATGCTTTATTTGGATTGCCAAATTCAGGAATATATTGGAGTCGATGCCCTATTTCAGTTCCTAATCAGGTTCCAATAAACTCAATGTAAAAATATTAAAATAAAAAAGAGGAATTCTAGATTCAAGGGCGCCCTTGCAAATAGAGCGAAAAGGGCTCTCCCTTTGGTCCACATCATGTTTGCAACCCAGATTTTTTCCTTTTAAGCACATTTAAATGATGTGGACCAATTGGAGCAACCTTTCAGCTTTATTTTGCATGGGCGCCCTTGAGTCTACTGTTCCTCAATAAAAAACTAATTCTTAAAAAGGGAAAGATAGACTGAAGGGCGCCTTGCAAAAAAACCAGTTACAAGGGTGCTCCTATTGCTCCTTATAATCCAAGTGCATTGATGATTACAGTTGTCAACGTTGCATTTTTTTTGGGAAATATTATCAGCACTACTGTATTTTGATGAAGGGCACTCCTCACTTTATTAAAAGTACGGTATGGCCGCACCATAGGATGATCCAAACCGTCCATTAGATGTACCACAGTCTAAATAGGTTGTGCCCCAAAAATTATTTTCATAGGTTGATCCTAACCCTCCTATCTATAGAGGTTTATGATCAACCCTCTATCCTTCAGATCAGAGGGTTAGGATCAACCTATGGAAATTATTTTTGGGGCACTACCTATTTAGAGTGTGGCCCATCTAATGGATGGTTTGAATCATCCTAGGGTGCCGACCATACCATACTTTTAATAAAGTGAGAAGTGTCCTCATCAAAATACAAAATACAGTAGTGCTGACAACATTTCCCTTGTTTTTGTGCAATTTTCTTGCTGGGGACCAATGAGGGCGCCCTTGTGACTGTTTTTTTGCAAGGGTGCCCTTCAGTCCATCATTCCTCTCAAAAAAAATCTAATAAAAATCTCATTCCTCTCCGAAATAACATGGAAGAAACAGATTCCAACATTTCCCCTTTCATTTTGCTTATTTCTATTCTACCTCTAATTCTGTTCGTTTTTTCTTCCAACCAGCCATGACTCATGAGGAATTGCAACGGGAACGCACGTGAAATCCAAATATATCTTGTTGGATACGGAAACCCACGCCAAATCCTTACATATATCTTCATAGATACGGGGGTATGCCTATTCTTGCCATCATAAAATCTTTCCCGATTGTGAGAGCATAGTTTCGCCCACTCTTAATTGAAGAATGCCAAACTAAAGGGCGTACTTTCAATTATCAGCTAAAAGAGCTCTCCCATAGTCCCACCCAAGTGCATTAATAACCGACCAAACATGGCTTCTTACAACAGCAACAACAACACCACCTACCGACAGAGGCTTACCAACGAAGAATGGAGGCTAGAGAGCGAGATTATTCGAATAATCGACAGTGGGAAGACCGAGTCTCTAAACCCGAATTCTCCTCAGGGCGTTACAATTGGAGGTCACCATATGTACATTGCATTCTATGATGAGAGGGCTTCAGACTATCGGGTGTGGCAGTGGCACGGACACATAATCCTCTCCAATGACCAAAATGAGTATAGGCGTGAATACATTTACGGTCATTATTATGAGAGAATGGAATTCAAATTCGGCGGTAATGACGAAAATGAGAATGACGATGAGGAGAATCAGAAACGGAGCCCAGCAATCAATTTGGGGCTGGGCAATCTGATTGGCGATGCTGTGAGTTCGTCTAGTGGTCAGATTCTTCACCGGAATCGGAATTTGGGTTCATCATCTAAATAAGCTATAGGGTTTTGTCTCTGTATTTTTTCGATTTACTGGAGGAGGTGGTTTGAGGTTGTATTTTGTTTGTGATGGGGGGTTAAAAACACACTGGTTGGGGTTTCCATAATCTTACAGTTTTCTCTTAAATGAGATTAATAAATTTGTCCCCATATAAAGGTTTTTTTTGTATAAATTAATTTTGGTTTATTTTCAGTTTCTTGGAATTTTGTAGTAATATGCATGCTCGTTTGTTTGATATTAACATTCATAGGCATGTAAAGATGAGAAGTGGAAGAACTCTCCTGGAATGTGAATGTGACCATGGTCTAACCATAGGTGTTACTTATCCACATTTATGGTTAGATAATAGAACATATTTCGACTGGCAGGGACATTTTTTTGGAATATTCCCACAACTTCTCTATAATAATTTGTAGATTTATTCGAGTTGCCTTGACCTAGATCCAAATATCAATGCTGAAAATTCCAGACGTTGATGATAATAGTTGTATGAAAAGATCTCTTATTTAGCGAGAACATTTGCTTGTAATACTAACATTAAGTTACAAGTTGGGAGAGATGCTTAAATGCCCAAGAAAAGATAAAGTTCCCAACTTCCTCTTGTTTTTCCCTTCTTTGCTATAAGATTTCATCATGGTTATACTGCATTTTTCCAGACCCTTGTGTAAAGCACTAAATAGCTGTCAGTGTTTGACTTGTTAATGTCTAATAAAACGTTGCATTGGAGAATAACACATAGTTATTTGCATTTGAATTAGTTCCTGGCACCACAAGATAATGGCCACCAAGTCATTTTTTATTTTTAATCGGATTAATATGTTTGTCCCCACAATACCAATTTTTTAAATACATAAATGAATTATGGTTTATTTTCAATTTTTTGGGATTTTGTAGTAATTTGCATGTCCATTTGTTTAATATTAAGATTCGTGGGCGTGTAAAGATGAGAATTGGAAGGTGTTTACTTGTACATATGTATGTGGTACTATGGTTAGATTGTAGAACTCTCTAAAACTGCAGAGCATGGTATAGCCATAGTTATTACTACTTTAAATTTCATTATTGTTGGAAATTAATTCATGTAGTGGTTGAGAAGAAGATAAGAAGATGCTTCAAGGCGAGTAAACGCTCTCCTTAAGACGATATTCGCCCCCACCAGTAGTGTGCAGGGAGGTATATATGCTTAGATGCCCAAGAAAATATAAAGTTTGCAACCTCCTCTTGTTTTTACCTTCTTTGCTATTAGCGTTCATCACGGCTATATTGCATTTTTTTCAGACCCTTGTGTAAAGCACTATATAGTCGGCAATATGTGAATGTCTAATAAAACGTTTGCATAGGATAATAACTCGATCATGGGTATTTGCGAATGATTAAGTTGTTCCTGGCACCACAAGATAATGCCAACCAAGTTGTTCACTTGTTTGAAGTGATAAAGGACTTTATTTTTGGCAATGCATATATGATAGACAAAGGTTCACTTGGTTTCTTTAAATTAAGGATTTGTCATCCATAGATGGTATGACACTTGGAAATTCATTGTTCAGTAGGTGAAGGTGCCCTTTTGGGAACTAATGTTGGAGAACCTTCTTTTTTTTTTTTTTTTCCATCCACGAGCTTTTTGGTTGCTTATTAGAGGTATGTGCACCTATGGTCGTCAAAATTCAGCTTGGCATTTGGAATTAACGCACTCATCATTATGGGTCACACAAAGCTTAATGTTCTCTGTGGCAATCAATTTAAAAAATGGGCCACAAAAAGTAATGCTATGCCACTCCAAAATATTTGCATAGAATGGTACTCCTAAAATTGCAGTGTCTAACACTTCCCCTGCTTGAGTTGGTGCACGAATATCTTTCTGTTTATTGCAGTCATAGGGAACCCTATTCAGAAAAAGGGCCACAAAAAGCAATGCTATGTCATTCCAAAATATTTGCTGAGAATGGTACTCCTAAAATTTCAAAAGTGCAACACTTCCCCCCTCAAGTTGGTGCATGAATATATCTATGTATATAAGTATCTTGCATTCATAGGGAACCCGATTCAGGAAGATATGATAGCTGTTTTCATAAAATATGTGCATAAATTAATGACTCTCTTCGTGTTTCAATAATTTTTAGCATATTGTCTATCTTATGAGCTTAGAAATAGTCAAGTCAATAACTTGTTTTATGGTTCTTAATGATGTAGAACATCCTTAAACCATGTACAGCGTTCAAGGCTGAAAGGGAAAAAGAGACGGAAGAGAGAGAATAAAAAATAATAAGTTCTCTAATTCGTTGACTTTGGAGGACTGTAAATATTTTATTTTATTTGTTGACTGAGGGAATATTTGGGTATTGATTTCAGTTTAAGGCACTTTGTTAAGAGGTTTTTGTTAAGAGGTTTTTATATGGTGGCCGACCGTCAAACAACAAGAGAGAGACAGAGAAAAAAACCTCCTCCTTAATATTTGATCCAGGCCAAATACCCTTTTTTGACTTTTACCTTTATCAAAAATCAAAGTGTTTGATTTTTTCTCTCTCCGCCCTTTATATGTAAAGGGCGGCCACCATATAATTTCTCCTTTTTTTTAAATCTAGAACTGGGCAGTATTCATTATGTGAAAAATTAAAGTTATAGTCCCAATCTGATCTCAGTTCCAGATCCCACCTTCGGATCAATTTGAAACTTGGATGTGTGGATGGTGCTTGAAAGGGATTCTAGAATTTGAAGCAAATCTAGTTGTTAGTTCAATGGGTAGGATTGCATGACTAGGACTGGTTGCAGAAACTAAAAACTGAAGAAATGAATGTAGAGAATAGAACAAGAGATGGAGGAACTTTCGTAGGATAGATGCCGACAGGGCATCACATGTAGGTATCCCATGACAAATAGGGGAGAAGGTTGTTATAGCATGTTGGTGCCTGCCATTTTTTACACTTCATGTTTTGATAGCTGGGGTCCACCATCTCCCTCACAATTTACACCTTTGTAGTGGGCCACTATTTAAAACTCATGTTCTTATGGGCGGGGCCCACTATTTTACACCCTATGGCCGAAGATTGTTCGTGATTTAACTGAGATTTTATATGTTGAGTGCGTTTAGTCCAGTATTTTTCAAAAGTACTATGTAACCCACTTCATAGGATGATCCAAACTGTTCATTTGTTGGGCCACAGTGTAAATAGGTTGCACCTTGTAAATCGTCTCCATAGGACGATCCAGATTGTGACAACTGATGGTGAGGGCCTCGGCCGTTTATTGGCCCAAATTTTCTGAAAAAGTTTGTAAAGGAAAAATATTCTTAAAATTTCTTTCTCTTTTACACACGAAAAATATAATGTGAACCAACCCAATTCAATTTTTACTTGAGATGGCCGTTTGATTTATGATAATATTCCTCTAAATTAAACATAATAATATTATTTTCCGCCCCTCATAGTGCTAATTCCTAGCTCTGTCCCTCATGTGAATCCAAAACTAAATATTGGACTCAAATTTACATTTTACTTTTGAGACCAAAAATCGGTTTGTTACTCACATGGCCTAAAAAAATCTAATACAAAATTCATTTAGAAATCTTCGGGGTGAGAAACAGATTCTAACATTTCCCTTTTAATTCTCCTCGGTTGACATTTCTACCCCTAAATCTGTTCATTTTTTCAAACTAAAAAGTAACCCGGAATCGGAATCGGATTTCGATTCCAGTTCTTCATTACTACAATGGAATCACAAGCAAAATCCTAATGTATATCTTTTTAGGATACGGCCCATACGAGTCTGCCAATTCCGGTGAATCGAAATTTTCCACCTCTAAAACCTAATGGGCAAATCTCAACACCAACTCTTTCCTCTCTCAAACCCTGGAAGATTTCCTTCAAGAAACCAATCCCGTGAAGAGAATGACCAAGCAGAGAAAACCCAGCTCTCCAAAGAAGAATCAAAGCTCAAGAGAGAGATCATTCGGATAATCGGCAGTGGGAAGACTGAAACCCTAAACCCTAATTCTGGGCAGGGCGTTACAATTGGAGAGAGCCACGTCTGTGTTAGATTCCATGAAGAGAGGGATTCTGATTATCGCGTCTGGGAGTGGCACGGTCACATAAACCTATTCAACAAAGAAAATGGGTACTTGCCCCAATATATTTATGGCAATTACTTTGAGAGAGTGGAATTCAAATGCTGCGATAAGGAGGAGAAACAGAAACCGGCATAAGGTATATATAAATAGGTTTTACTGTATGGGTATGGTTAAGATTCTGGGTTTAGTTTGGTGGTATTGACAGTGAAGGGATTTTGAATAGTGATTTTAATTTTAAATGGGATGATATAAGTTTTTTTTTTATATAGATGAATTGTGGTTTATTTTCAGTTTCTAGTAATTTGGGTGCTCGTTTGTTTGATGTTAAGATTCATAGGCATGTAAAGATGAGAACTGGAAGGTGTTTATCTGTACATATGTATGGTATATTTATGGTACTGTGGTTAGATTATAGACCCATGAGCATTGATGATTGATCCAATCGAGATTGTGGTGTATCTCAGTTGGTTGGTTCTTTGTGTTGCAACCAAAAGATTGTGGGTTCGATGCCAACCCTTACCTACCAAGAAATAATAATAACAATCCAAGCCCATTTGGTAATGAGGTTCTAATTTGTGACAAAACCAAATTGGTGAGTCGTTATTGTTCGTCCTATTAGTATTACATATGCCAAGAAGAGGGCTCATTTTCAATGTCTAGGTAACTTTCAATGATGCTTCTCACACGCCTCCTTTCTACTTTCTTTAGAGTTTTTCCCTTCCCGCATTTTCTCTTTTCTAAACACCTTGCTTCATGCTTCCCGCATCGTTTCACACACTCTCTTTCCACGTTTGTAGCTATGTGTTTTACTTCTTTTCATGCTTTTTTTCCCTCTCTTTTTATCTTTTTCATGTTATTTTGCATTTTCTCTGATGTATTTGATTTTGACATTCATTGAGCTGGGCCCAAGTATCCATGGATATCAAAATTTTGAATTTTTTAGTTATCAGTCTTTGCTCTTTTTCTTGTTATTTTTTAGTTCCCATTTATTTTAAAATATTTGAGGCATTATCATGTTAGGAGAACATATAGACATTCCAACAGTTGAAAGCCTAATAGTAAGACAATAGCCATGCCAACAAACATTACAAACAACATATGAGTTATCATTAGAAATCTAACTGTAGAAGAATCCATAAGTTGGCCAATACATGTCAGTTTAGCCATTGGACAAATACAGTGCCCAATTGGATATTCAAAAGCCTTCCTTGAGACACGTTTGCTGGAAGTCAATTCATGATGGCTGAAGGAAGAGTTGGAGTGCAGAGGTAACTTCATCCCTACACCTTTTCATCTAAAAATAGCATAACCCATATTACACACATTCTTCTGAATTGGTGAAGTCACCATGTCGGATTTCAATTCAGGATTCACTCTTTTATCTGTTTTTATTTTGCCAGATACCACTACCATAACTTCATAATCACCATAGGTATGAGCTTAAACCATTCTAATATAAGTTTTTTTAATATTAAATTAAAATATTATTTTTACTTAACTTACTAAAATTTTGAATTTTTTAGTTGTTATAAGTTAAACCACATTATTATGTAAAAAAATAAAATTTGAGAATTGATTAAAATAGTTTGGACTTTGAAGAATCCACAAATGTTCTCACTAAGCTTAATGTTCTCTATGGCAGTCAATTTCAAAGTAGGCAACATGAGTGTCTTAGGCTATGAAATGCCACAAAAGCAATGCTATACCACTCCAAAATAATTGCATAAAATGGTACTCCCAAAATTACGTAGACTGGTACTCCTAAAATTGCAAAGTGTCTAACAGTCCTCACCCCCCTCACCCACCCACCCACCCAAGTTTGTGCATGAATATATTTGTGTTAATGCGTTCATAGGGAACCTGATTAAGAAAAAAAGCCACAGAAAGCAATGCTATGCCAGTCCAAAATATTTGCATAGAATGTTACTCCTAAAATTGCAAAAGTGTAACACTTTACCCGTCAAGTTGGTGCATGAATATCTCTATGTCTATTGCATTGATGGAAAATTTGATTCAGAGAGATATGACAAATGGTTGATTACCATAAAATATGTCCATAAATTAAAAAATGTTCCTTTTTTAAATAACTTTTAGCACTTTAACTATGCTTAGAAAAAGTCAGGTCAATAACCTGATTTCTGGTTCTTAATGAATTATGTAGACCATCCTTAATCCATGTACAATGTTCAAGGCTGAAATCGAAACATAGAAGAGAGAAAGAAGAAAAATTAAAGTGTTCTCTAATTGGTCGACTTTGGAGGACTATAAATATTTATTTGTTAACTGAGGGAAAATTTGGGTATTGACTTCAGTTAGAGGGACATTTTTAAAATCCAGAAGTTAGGTGGGCAGAAATAAGAAATCTGCTTAATCTATGAAGTTACAGATCTGATCTCCCCCAATTTGAAACCTGACAGTTGGATGCAGTTCAACACTAAGAATGCCCTAAAGTTTCATCAAGATCTGACCCTTTGATCATTGAATTGGGCAATATTCATAGATCTGTGAAAAATCAAAGATTCCTAATCTGCTCTCAGACTCAGATCCCACTGTCATATCAGTTTGAAGCTATTTGAAACTAGCAGCCGGTTGAAACTAGCAGTTTATATATTCATAGATCTGTTGAAACTGTGTTTTTATATATGCCTAGCAGCTGGTTGAAACTAGCTGTTTATAGCTATTGGGGGAGCCATGAAATAACTAGTTTTGTGCAGTTTGCCTGTATAAGGGTGTTCTAATCCCTTGGGATAGTATATAACACCCCAAAACGTGATTGGATGATATTAAATAGTGATTAATACCTTTGTGCCTCAAAGTGGTGAACCTTGTAGGGATTAGACCTTAGGCTTCAGTTTGTATATTCTTTGAGACTGGAAACTTGCAGTGAGTGATCTTGTTGTATTTGCAATGTTAGAGGCTTTGTATTTTTTCTTTTTCATTACATTGTATTTGGAAAGTATTTGGAGATGCGGAGCGTATTCCGAGACGCAGAGCCATCTCTGAAGGCGAGTGTTGGGAGACGCAGAGCCATCTTCGTCAGCAAGTGGTGAGGCACGGAGCCACCTCGCTGTAATTGGTTTGATCTCATCGTTAAGAAGATTCAGTTATTGAAGCTACCAAGGTTTTTGGTGGAGTGGATGTAGGTCCGGAGACTTGGACCGAACCATTATAAAAATCTACGTGCACTCTATTCTCTTGCTTCGTACTTTTGCATCTTAATTTTTATCTTCCTTGCATTAGCTGTCAAAATTCTTCTTCGGATACAACTTTCAATTAATCTTCTAAAATTTACAAAACCCAATTCCTCCCCTCCCCCCCCCCCCCCCCCCCCCCACCTGGGTTGCCGCCTGGGCCTCACAGTATTTTTCAAGTCTTCAGATTAACCAATGCGTTTTAATGCTGGCTTGATGCGCACCACAAATCCTCTCATGAACTTCAGCCATTACCACCATGACTTCCTCTATTCCTAAGAATTTTAGGATTAGATGTGAGTCCAAAACCAAATATTGGATTCAAAGTTACATTTTACTTTTGACACCGATGATCGGTTCGGGACTCACAATAAGACGTTAACAAAATCTAAAACAAACTGGTCCTAAACCATAGGCTATGTTTGGAATGCCAAAATTAGGAATTGTAGTCCACATCCTATTTCAATTCCTATTTTGGTTCTCTATAAACTCAATGTTAAAGAAATTTAAAAAAAAAAAGTAATTCAAAAAAATCTAGTAAAAATTTCATTCTAGAATTAAAATACCACATCTTGGGGTGGGAAACACATCTCCCCTTAATTATATTAAGATGTCATTTCTACCCCTAATTATGTTCATATTTTCAAACTAATTAGGCCATGTTTGGATTGTAGGAATTTTCTGGAAAAGTTAGGAAAGGAAAAATATTCCTAAAATTTCTTACATTTTTATTTATGAAAAATATAACATGAACCAACCCTATTAAATTTTTAATTAAGATGGACCTTCGATTTATGATAATATTTTCTAAATTAACCATAACAATATCATTTCTCTTTAAATCATGGAAAGAAATTTCCCGAAGAAGAAATTTCCCACAGAAATCTTTTTCTTACATTCCAAACAGGGCCTAAAGGTTACCCGAAATTAGAATCAGAATTGGATTCCGATTCTAGTGCCTCATTCTTGCAATGGAATCGCAAGCAAAATATATATCTTGGAGGATACGGGTACGTTAATTCTAACGCCTTTGAAACACACGTGAATCCTTAACATATCTTCGTTGATTCGGGTATGTTGATTCTTGCGATCTAAAAAAATCCTAAAAAAATCTTTGTTAAATCCGCTATTTTTTGTAGCGATGACGCATTATAAATAGCTTCACCATCAAAAGAGAGGAGAAACATAGCACAATGAGTTCTTCTTCCAACATCAACAACCTCTCCTTCGACCCTCCCTATCTCAAAACCAATTCCTTTCCTTCCCTTGCCAGAGCTTGGAAGATTTCCAAAAAAAAAAAAACCAACCTCATTCCTTACATCCCACAATCTTTATACAAATCCTATAATTGGGCAAATTGTGAAAGCATAAGCATGGCTTGGAATCTAACCACTATGCGAATTCCTATCACCGACCAGATCACTTAGCCCCAAACTACTTCCTTTCCTCTGTTTCCGTTTCTCCTTATCATTCTGGTTCTCATCAGTACTGCTCAATTTCAAATCCACATTCTCAAAGTAATTACCGTAAATGTATTCATGCGTATACCCATTTTCTGGTGAAGAATCTGATACCCATTTTCCGGTGAAGAATTCGACCACTGGACGAACTCCCATTGCCGATCAGATCTCCCAGCCCCAAATTCCCGCCTCGTCTCCGTTTCTGTTTCTCCTCCTTTTTGTTCTTATCATCGTCAGAACCGCTAAATTCGAGTTCCACTCTCTCATAGTATTGTCCATAAATATGCTACTACGTATACTCATTTTCTTGATCAAAGAGGATTATGTGGCCATGCCACTGCCACACTCGATAATCTCTTTCTTCATGGAATCCAACGCATATGCGGTGATCTCCAATAGTAACACCCTCCCTAGAATTAGGGTTCA